>NW_017728935.1:4793340-4806045 GCF_001723895.1 Crocodylus porosus | reverse complement strand
CTGGCATCTAGCTACTGGAGCTGCTCCCACCACCCTCCCTGGCTGCATGCCGGCCACATGCGTATATGTGCACACATGCACGTGGCATCCCCGGCCTCCATTTGCCCTTCCCTGACTCCCCTCCAGCCTCCAGCAGCTCCTTGCAGGCTAGAAGGCTGCCAGCCTGCAAGGGGAAACCTGCAGTTTCTAGTGGTCTTCTCCTTTGAAGAGGAAAATCCACATTTTTTTTTCCTTTAAAGGAGAATATCTACATTTTTCTCCTTCAAATAAGAACATCTGTGTTTTTCCACAGCCAACAGAAAACCCAGATTCCTGGTCATGAGCAAGAACTGTGCGTCTCTAAGGAAATAGGGATGTTTAGTCCCAACTCCAGAGTATTCTTACCAGCAAATCACTTTTCTGTAAATTCCCCATCTGTATAATGAAGTCAGCAATGCCCACCTCTGAGTGCCCCGATGAGGATAAAGTGATTCCTTGTGAATGGTTAGAGGACTCTCAGACGAAGCTATACTCAAATTAAAAATTAATTTAAAGGGGAAAAGTGTGCGCTACGCTAGAGAGGTACCTGCAAAAGCAGGGGGTGGGTGGGGGCAGTAGCACAGCTCCAGGGATTTCGCACATGTCCAAAAAAAAGTTTTGGTCCTTTTCAAGGAAGGGAAGGACCTGTGAGACTGGACACAATTTGAACAGATGTTTGCTGTCAGTCTCTCTCCATTCATGCTGAGCAGCAGTAAAATTTTTGGCAGCATGGGTTGCTGGTTTGGATAAAGAGTAAATGGAAGCAAGTTGTTGCTGTAGAGAAAGTGGACTGGATGGGATATGGCATTTTCTCTTTCCAGAGCTCTTTAACAGAGGGCAATCAACAATGCTCAAACAACCCTCTTCTTTAATCTGCTAGGATTACAACCAGCAAGAACAAACTGAACCCAGCCCCTTTCTCTCCTTTAGGAGCCTTGCTGCTGCCGAGCCACAAAAGCAACTCACATTCTCCACGTGCCCATACAAGGGTAGTGGTACATATTGTTGCCCTCCTCCCCCCCAAGCATCAGAAAATCAAGAGAAGTAAAGTTCACCTGCAGCACACAGGCTAAAGCTTAACCACCAACATGCACCAAAACCTGGCAAGTGGCTGGACTCCAATTTCACGCTCAGCTGCAGCAATAGGAAATTGGAGCTGCAGCGCATAGTAAGGCTTTTCATTTCTAACTAAAATGCCCAATGTCATCTGCGCCCCAGTGACCTTTGGAGGACCATTCCCTACAATCTGTCTTCTGGGCTTTGTCCAGTCCGTTTTACCTGGTTCAAGCACTGGGGCTGCCAAAATATCCTTCGAAAATGAGGCCTGTTAGCAGATGTCCTTTTTCAGCCCACTGAGGTCCGTAACCAACTTCGCCTCCCTTGTCACTTCCAGCCCTGAAACACTTCCCAGTTTTCTGAACTTGCCTCCGAATCACTACTTTCTTTCAGTACGGAAGTGCCTGTAACGACACTACAATGCCAAGTCCTGGACTGAGGAAGGAAGCAGGCGAGTCAGAGTAGCTCTTCTTAACGACAAACTAGCAAAACAAGCTAACAGTTAAAACACTGCCTAGATGACTTTAAATTCTTCTTAAACCACTGTGGCTTACCTTGATTTGAACGGTAAGAGCCAGTTCTCTGGGAAAATCCCTTACTTCTTGGGCAGTTTCTGAACTCCCAGCGTTTTAGCTGTGATACGTTTCAGTCATATTTGTTCGGATGTTTTGACAGAGAGGAAAAAGGAGCACCTACCTCTCTTCCCCCTCACGAACTTTAAAAAGGATATCGAAAGAGGATTTCATTACTCCCAGAACTCATGTCTGTGAATATGTCTAGAGGCCAGAAAACCTACTTACTGCGAGAGGGACATCAGCCAAAGCGGACTGCTGGCCTGAAGCCAGGCTATAACAATAAATAATGAATTTGGAAATCAATGTTTACGGTTGTAGTCGTCTGGCAGCATTGATTGCAAGTGAGCAAGTATTTCCTGTGCTTGGATAGCAGCAGCACAGGACATACGAAGCCATAAAGCTGATCTCCTTCTGTTCACCAGATCTGTCGTTTCCCATTATTTTGTTCCCAGAGGTGCAAGAAGCCAAACCGGAAAAAAAAAAAAAAATTTGTTTCAGCTTCTTCAACCACTGCTATTCAGTAACCGTAATGTATGTTAGAAATTAGCATCTATATCTAAATGCACTACTTGCATCCATTCATACATTTATAACTACGATTATTAAATTTGTGAATGCACCAGTCGTTCTCAACCTTTATAGACTCAAGGCACCCCTCAGAAAACACCCGCTCTTAGTTTTTAATTGATTTTTGACTACAGAAAAACAATATAGTGATTCCTCTGCTGCAAAAAAACTCAGAAGAACCATAAGACGACAGAATACTTTTAACACTGTGGATTTCTATTTGAAATCTGGGTTTATCTTGAGGATTACTTTTGTGTACCTAACACTGCTAACCTTTCAGCACCCCAGTTGAGAATCACTAATATACGCTATGACAGGTAAGATTTTACTTAAATCGTATTGTGGTGCCATGTACTGGCTGATGCATACAACTGTGTTACCCACCACGTCTACCACAAGTATGCAACAGTGGACGGAAGAGAGTTAAAGCACGAGGGAGGGAAGAGTCGAAATCTGAAAAGGGGTGAAAATAATGAGAGTTGTAGGAAAACGGTTGCATTAGGTAGACGCTGCAGAGGACCAGCCTTGTCTTAACAGTAGCCAGCATACAGGACAAGATGAAGAGTTTCTGCCTTAATGGAAAGAGACACAATTTAAATACCTTTATCAGCTAATCAAACACAGAGATGGAGGAGACACGTTTGGTCAAACACAGTGCTACCCGGGATAGGTAGCATACACCTCGGTAACTTGTCTTAAGCGTGCTGTGTAACAGGACTTCCACCATTTCCTTCGCGATACCACTCTTCAATCATCTGTCTCAGGGACAGGACACTTGCCCTCATATTAAACCCCATCATCTCAGGAGCCAAGAACTGCATTCACTTGGCAAGAAGCTCCAGCACAAATAAAGGGAAAGATCAATGGCTTCTAAACGCAGACAAACCTTCAAGGAAAATGGCAGCGGAAGGTTTAAAGACAGCAAACTTGGGTAAATGTCTGAGTTTGAAACTAAAAATAGTTTTGGAAGGAAATAAAACTGGGCAGGAGACCAGAAAACCTGCAGAGAGGGGAAGAGCTACAGTCCGGAAGATCCACAATACATAGAAAGAGGAATTCAAGGCACAGTTCACTATACTAGGCTTTCTGCATGACTGTACAGCGAGCTGCCCACTAAGCATATACAGTCTTGCGCAGCACAAGATTTAGACATTTCAGGCTGGGGACAAGGAACAGAAGCACATTTAAGTAGGATTAGATTAGACTCATTAGTATTAGATACCCTCTAATATATAGCATTAATCTGCCTGACATCACATTAGCCTAATTAGTACCAATCCTTTTAGAATTAAACCCAATTAGTTGTTCAGAAGATGGAAAAACCATGCTGAATTAATAATCTTATCACTTACAGAGTTCTCTCCAACTTTAAAGTGCTTTACACACCATTAACCAATCCACAGCACCCCAGACAAATAGGCTTGTAAAACTAGCCTGATATTACAATGGGAAACTAAAAAAAAAAAGAAAAAACCAAAAAACCCCCCTAACAAATAAATAAATCAGTGACTTCAGGTCACACAGGCAGAGAGCATCAATCAGCGCTAGTCTCTGCTACACCTCTCCAACAGTGAAGCACTTCTGTTGCCTGTAAGAGCGAAGTATTATACCTACAGGCCTGGGAGTTAAGGTAGCCCCAGCTCCACCCTGTGAACATTCACTGGCTGCTCCGAGCCTCCGGTTGGAGAGCTCTGCCAGGCTGAAATCACGGGGCTTATTTGTAGCCTGCAACGAAAAAAACCCAGCTTCAGGATTATTAGAACCAGAAGTACATTTCAGAAATTTCAGAGTAGCTTTGTACTTAAAGAGAGATTTTTTTAAAACTTATCTACACCCCTGGAAATTTTCAAGAGCAGAATGGCTGGGATGGTTTAGTCAGGGACGGTCTTGCCTTGAGCAGGAGTCTTGTGAGGTCCCTTCCAGCCCTATTTCCCTACGGTCCTATAAAAACTGAAGTCTGCGTTTCATAGCACTGGCTTTGAGGAAGCAATTGCTGAGAGAGCTACACTGGACAGAGATCAAAGTGGCTTGTAGACCGGCCTTTTCATCTGCCTACACAGCTGACTAATAGCAAGACGGCATGAAGAAAGAGTTATCTCTGTAGAAGATTACGGTGCAAATTTAAAGCGCTGCAGTTAGTATGGTATTTTTCCTCAAGGGGAAGAACACTGATGTCTATGAATGCTTCTTTGTTTAGATAATTCCCTTTGAAAGTGGTTCGATTGAACCAAAAGAGCAAAAGCATCTGCCTAAGACATCAGGCTGGCATCGGCACGTTGGGTTAACTACACTTGTATAGTCACTGGTAGCAGTGACCGCAGAATGACAAAAACCCAAGGATTTAGAAAGCCAGTTTGAATCCTTCCTGCAGCGGAAGCCATGATTTCCAAACAGAAAACAAAGTTGCATCCTTGCAGAAGCTACGTCACGGAGGTTTCTTCACCCTTTGCCCTTACCCCCACATTAAATTATACTCATTTTGACACTCTCTGGAGTGACTCTCTCTCTCTTCAGTGTTGAGAAACTCAAATAATATGAAGGCCCCAGACTAAGGGAAGGGATTAGTCCCCTCTATTCAGCATTGGTGAGGCCACAACTGGAGTAGTGTGTTCAGTTTTGGGTCCCCACTACAGACAGGATGTGGACAAATTGGAGGGAGTCCAGCAGAGGGCAATGAAAATGGTTCAGTGGCTGGGGGACGTGACTTGTGAGGAAAGGCTGGGGGAACTGGGCTTATTTAGTCTAGAGAAGAGGAAACAGAGAGGATTTAATAGCAGCCTTCAACTTCCTACAGGGGGTTCAAAAGAGGATGAAGCTGGACTGTTCTCAGTGGTGGCAGATGACAGAACAAGGAGCAACAGGTCTCCAGCTGCAGCAAGGGAAGTTTAGGTTGAATATTAGGAAGAAGATATTTTCTCACGAGGAAGGCAGTAAAACACTGGAACAGGCTCTCCAGAGAGGTGGTGGCAGCTCCATCCTTGATGGTTTTCAAAACCCAGCTAGAAAAAGCCTCGGCCGGGATGATCTAGTTGGCACTGGTCCTGCTTTGAGTAGGGGGTTGGACTAGGTGCGACTCCCAAGGTCCCTTCAAGCCTAATTTTCCATGATTGTATGCTCGCATCTTACAATGCACCTGCTGCAGCCTGTTCGTCACCAGAAGGAGACTCACAAAACAGTCCACTGGTAAACCTGAAAGGATAAAGGGGGAATCTTGGCAGGCTTGATGCAGTCTTGTTGAGGAGTTGTTTTGCTATTTCTAGTTCATTGCCTGGAAGCTCGGTAACCTTTAAATGCCAGTGGTGCAGTGCTCGAAAGTCTGGAACACAAACCCTGCTCTGCTGCCAGGGTGTTTCCCAAGACTAAACGCTAAGCAAATAATAGCACATCAGGGAAGAAAGTTTAGCAGCAACACAGAAGTTGGGGGATTTTACAGCATTTCAGCGCCCCCCTTGCAGTTGGAAGCTCCACCTTCTGGATGTTGAACAAATCCTTATTTTGCAACCCGATTCCCTTTGTATTTTACTTCCACCCACCAGAACACAAAAGGCTATTGTGTAATTTAGAGCCAACTCAACTGGTCGTAGAAAAGGTGAAAGCAGAAAAACAAGTCTATGAGAAACAAGAAACACTACCAGAGCAAGAAATAGGAGCTGAGTTTTACGTTCTAGTTCCATGTCTCAAGTTCTGTTGCCACCCGCAACGTTCAAACTGGCTGCCTTATCCTCGCTGCAGATATCTGGCCCCAACATAGCGAGGATGAGCATAGGCAGAGGGCAGCAGGGAAGGCGGTTGAGGAGGCTACTGTGATGGGGACGGGCAGCTCAGCACAGCTGTGTGCCACCCCTGGCTGGGCTGGACCTTTCCAGACTGCATCCAACCTCTTTGCAGGCTGAATCCAGCCCAGGGATCACAGGTTGCCAGCCCCTGCCCTATGCGACAGATATGCCACTTTTGGTGGGAATACGCCAGGGACCAGGGAAAGTTAGATGATTCAGCTACACTGTCTCAGGACCCTTCCTGCCTTCTGCACCAAGCCACAATGAAGCTTCACCCGACACAGCAAAGAGAGGGCACTCCTTTTCCTATAACTTTGTAGTCCAGGTGGAAGCTAGCTTGTCTGGGCCCACCAAGAGCCAAGGAGTTGAAACAGGCCTAGTAGGCCTCAGTATTCAGTTTGCTTGGTGGATTTCTGCAAAGTGTGTTTTTCATTTAAAAGATAAGGTTATCTTTTAAAAGGTCGGAGAAAAAAAAAGAATTCTTGTCAAGTGCATTCATGCTCTTCCCCACCCACGCTCTGATCCGAGGCAGCTATTAGTTGCTGTCTCTCCCACTAGTGGTCTGAGGTCTGTTTGTTCAAAAAGCTTTTATCGATATAGGAAACTAGAAACCAAAAGCCACTGAAAATGCAACTACTACCCAAGACATTTTTAAAATGGACTACCTACTATTTAACAGCTCTGTATGCACAGTCCTGTTCAGGATGCTGGAAGCAGTCGGTGGGAATAAGATTGAAAACTATGAATAACAAGCAGGTCTCAAACTGTGGTCTGGCTTAATTACCAGGGCAGCTATATCCCTGCAGTGTAAATCACTAAAGAACCAAGCAAGGCAAGAATGGATATTGGGAAAGCAAGGGGGAATGAAATGTAAAGTGCACAAAAGTCCCTCTTTTATGCAGAGGACCGGGTAGGAGCTTACAGCAAGCGTTCCGGACTGTGCCCCAGAGCGGTTTCAGGCTCTAGTGTTTGCAAACTTATCTTCAGAGCAGTCTTCATATTATCTAGGGAAGGTGGGTCAGTATTATTCCCATTTACAGCTGAGGAAAGGGAGGCACAGAGGGACTAAGTTATTTCCCAAGGGCCACGTAGTGGGTCAGACTTATCCAAAAGCAGCTTTAACTCTCTGTGTGCCATCACTCACACGGGGAAACACAAGGCCAGTGTTCCCGAGGACCCATCCACCGCCCTGGATCTGGTCTCCACAATTAAGAGCAACGGGGTTGGAACTGCTCGCTCTCCCAAGGCATCACGCCGAGAAAAAGCAGTCAAGGCCTTCTACATCAAAGGTCTGTGGTACCCTTCTTGGCAAAAGGCTCCAGACATTTGTGTTTTCTTCCTGTTCCCTACTGTGGGGAACATGTTGGCTGCTTGGTTGTGGGCTCTAGGAGGGGTTCATTTCTGGTTTTCACTTACTTCGGCTTCAAGGTTCATTTCTCAGGCTGCAGTGCTTTGGATTTTACCTTGTATGCTCTGTTGTGTTTGAGGCACAGGGTGCCTGTGTTTGAGGCGCAGCCTATTACTGGACTTAGTAAAGCACGTTGAAAAAGCAGGAACACGAAGTTGCCCAAAACAGCTAGTTCTATTTGACTAACAGCTGGCTTAGCATCAGCTCTTCACTGACTTTGTGGGAGCTTTGTGGTTTTGTGCACTTCCTATAGTTATCACAGCTATTTTAGGCACTTGCTACCTCCAGCGTAAGGTGCAGTGAGCTCCCCTGCTTACTGAAAGAGGATTTGACAAGTGCTGAAGGCAAGAACACCTTTGTGCAATGTCATCCTAGAGTCAAATGAGAGACAATATTTACATCGCAGGAAAAGGGTGATACGTAAATGCCACTGCAGAATTTTCATCTGTTAAGGTTAATATCTTCTCCAGCAGTCTGAGGTGGAAAGCTGTTATTGTATTATTTGAAAGGCAAAAAGACAATGTCACGGTCAAAGACAAGGTACTTTTGAGCCACTGAAGCAGAAATATTTTGCTCGGTATATTTTAATGCCTAAGTATGCTAGTGACAAGTGCTAGATTTGCAGCCTAGGGCTAAAAGTCTTTTTTTCCACAGAGTATGCAAGATGCAGGTTTTTCTACACTGGTCACTTGCGAGTCTTAACCTGATTTAAGATCAGTCATTAATGGGACTGAGAGAGGAATTCAACTCCATGGTCATCTCAGTCCTTGGCCCCTCTGTTAGGACTTTAAAAAGGGGGAGGGGGGGGGCGGGAATTAGTGCCAGCAGTGATGGATTTTGAGGCATGGATGCCATCCATTTAGAAATGAACGGAGCCTCCCAAATTAATTTCATATGGGCCAGCAGTTGGCAAGCACTTTCAATCATTGTGTGTCTAGACTGTTTTAAAACTGATTTTAGAGGTGAAAGGCTTTACATCCCCCATTACCAATCCCCCTATTCACCTGCTCCCCCTACGGCAGAACTGCTATTTATTCAGCTCTCCTGCACCCAGCTAGCAAAGGGCACAGTTCAAAATCTTGCAGAATCCACCTCAGATCCAGAGATGCTATTCAGGAGAATTACTATCTTCCCTGAACTCCAAGGGGATCAAACGCGGTAACTGATGTCAGACCATTCAAAGGACTGTGATCCATGAAACAAAGTTCACTTCCAATCAAGTCTGGGTAAAAAGTAGGAAGGAAGATCTACTTTAAAAAGCTAGAATTGTACATCTTATATTTATACTCCATCCTTTTTTGCCAAAAAAACCCCAGAGCATTTTACCAGGCATGCATGCAACAGTCACTTTACTTGTCACTGGAAGGCAGCTTCTCAGCTGGGATGCAAGAGGTGCTAAAGAGCACACAGGTCCAGTGCCAAACAGTTTATGATAAGAAGTGAAAAGTCTCACATTCAAGTAAAACTACTATGGAATTTAAGAGGGCAGCTTGTCCTTTCTGATGGTGATTTCCAGAGTTCAGGTTTAAGCAGAAAACTAAAGTACTGACGAAGAGAAAGCTCAGAGGGGCTTTGGGACTTCCTCCACTCCTGCAGGACTGTACCAGTACAATCAAGTAATCCACCCTCGTGCCTAGCACAGGATCTAGAGCCAGTCCCTCCTCCACCTAAATAATTCTTCAATGACAGAGGCTAAACCTCATTTTTCTGATAGAAACACTGCTCTGTCCTGCCTTCTCTGGATGAAAATGATGCCTCCCCAAGGTTATTGCTGTCTTGGCTTCTAATTGAAACCTGAAAAAAAAACTAAGGCTGAGGATAGATGCAAGTCAAAACATTTCAAAAGGGAAGAGGAATGCATCGTGGAGGAGCATGCATCAGCTGTTCTGATTTAACTGTTACACCTGTCTATTCCAATGGTGTAAGTGAGCTAAATCCCTCTCACTGAAACTCTGAATGAAGCACAGTTCAAGTCACAATGGTTTCATTCCCCCTATTGCTCTCAGGAGCAAAAGGGCATGAATGTTACGTGATACCCTAAGAAGATATCCTGATGTAACCTAACGCAATGCTGATATAGCTTCTGTCTGCAGCATCCAGCATGATTCTTCCTTGCCCAGTCATGTCCTGGTATCACATGAGTAACGTGGGGAAAACTCCCTACGTTCAAATGGCTATGTACAAACTCCTCAGACTCCAATGGAAAGTCCTGCTCTCTGTTACTGCAGCCAAAGTGTGGTCTACGAACAGGACTGGGAGATCTGGGTTATTCTATTCCCAGCTCTAAGCTACACGTGCAGAAGCTGATTCTGCTTCCTTGGGCACTTCTGCACATGCAATTAATACGCAGGTAGTAAACTCATGCATATGCAGGTAGCAAATTCACTGTGCAGTAAGTTAATTTACTGTGCAGTAAGTGCCTGCATGTGTAGATGGAGACGCTTTGCTGCACAGTAGATTAGTCTACTGCACCATAAAGCATCTCATGTAGATTTGACCCTTGTGTGAGAAGTCAGAATAACAAAGTTTGCATCTCCCTCCCCCCAAAACAAATGAGGACAGTTCAGTACTGCTCATAACGTGTTTTGAACCTTTGATAACAGAGTGCCAAGTAAGAGGCTCCCAACGTGACCTGTACAATTCTTGCTGTTCCCCTGGTGCTGACTCCTTGTTTCTAGGTGCTTAAGTGCATTAGAAGAAACAAGACGATACATTAATGCTTTCCTGAGTTTTTTCCACATTGCTAATTGCTTTAGTTGCCACAGGGATGATCTGTGATTGCCAGTGAAACAGGGTCAAGTCAACACAATCTTGACTGGGGAAAGGGATAACTCCATACACTTACAAGTGGAAGGGAAGCAGCTACAACACACTATTGTATGACATGGCTCACTCAGGAAAGCATTTGGCAGCCATCTGCTAGCAAAATGCAGACATCAAAGTGCTTCCCCTAGGTTTGCAGTAGTATTTTGTCCTGCAGTTGGAGCTAGAGGAGGTGTTGCTTTCCACATACATGCTGCTTACTGGTTTACATTTGATAAATTTGCTCTGCTTTTAAAACCCCAGCTTATTTACACTGAATCAAATGTAGCTCTAATATTAGGTTATGGGAGACACTTCCAGCAGTTTCTCCCATGGCCCAGTCTTCCTGTCCCTGCTGCCAGCTGGATAAAGAAGAAAATGACAAGTTTATCGTGATCAATGGAACCATCTACACAGCCTTTTTACCCCTTGCAACCACCACTGACCATCGGGCTTTTCCTTTCATCAGACTGACCATATTCTCCCCCCTTCACCAACTTACAAGTCCACAGAGAAAGATACAGGACATGAAGGACATCAGCACAAACCAACTGCAACAAAAATTGCCACTCAGGGCTACATGAATTCCTCCCTGCCATTAAAACACTTCATTCCAATCTGGATTTCCACAGCTGCAAGTGCTCCCAGCTCCACTTCAGGTCAAGGCTTTGTCTTTCAGTAGGTGCCACTACCCCTGCAGACCCGCCAAAGCAAAGACCCTCCAAATTGGTCCATCCCAGTGTTCCAGTTAAACAGAGGGGACTAGGTACCAGATAATCACAGTTGATGGATTGGGAGTGAAACTTAGCACAAGGAAGTTGTGCCTTGGTACTTTGTAAGCTCTAGAAAGAAAAGTTCCTGGCAGCTTCAGCCTCTAATCACAGGCATGGGACTAGCAGAGACAAAAAATGACAGCACAGTGTGATCCCATGTGTTCATATGACCTATGTCTCAGCAATTAGGTCAGTGGTTGGTGCCAGCTGGTGGTACAGTACAGCACCATTTCATTGTCATGTCCTTGGCGAGAAGCGTTCATTCTCTATGCTGTTTATTCTCTGGTCTTTCCCTGTGCTGCTACTGACTTTCCCATGCCTCTGCCAACATGCATCTCTCACTTTATTACTTCATCTCCCCCCTACGAGTTCATCAGGGGTGCTTACCAGGATCTGGGGGAACGTCTGTTCACCAGAGCGCCCCAAGGGACGACAAGGTCAGACGGTGACAAACTCCTCCTTGACCGTTTCAGGCTGGACACAAGAAAGAACTTCTTTACTGTCTGAGCCCCCAAGGTTTGGAATAGACTGAGGCCGGAGGTGGTCCAAGCACCTATTCTGACCGCCTTCAAAAGACATCTGGATGTTTATCTTGCTGGGATCCTATGATCCCTGCCGACTTCCTGCCCCCGGGGCAGGGGGCTGTACTCTGTAATCTTCCAAGGCCCTTTCCAGCCCCAAAGTCTATGAAAACCGTCCTGCCTTCCGCACACAATTAAACCATCTCCTCCACCCCTCTTCAGTCCACCATAACTCCTGCCTCTCCAGAAAACGTCAGCTCTTAGCTTTCATTTGGTTTTTGACCATAAATAGAGCAATTCTTCTGTTGCAAAGAACATGGGAAGTCTGCAACAGGTCAGCAAGGTTGGGATGCTATAGATACTTATTTGAAATCTCTGGGTTTATCGCAGGGTGGTGTTTGCACACCCAACAATATTAATATTGCACAGTAGCCCACACCACCTTTAAAAGGATCTCGCATCACCTTTGCTGAGAATTACTGGTCAACCTAAGTCATCAAGGGGGTCATAGCAGCAGCATTCATGTCATAACCCCGTCCGATAATGCCCGTGAATTCTTCTAACACTCCAACCCATGATTTTAAAACCTACACATGGACTAACTATAACCATTATAATGCCTTGGGACCAAAGTAGACAAGCCCCTCTTAGGGCAAGTATTGACAGTACTATCCGCAAACCTTGAATGGTTTTCAATGGTGAAAAAAACCACCTAATTCTAAATCTATGTAAGAAAGTTTGGCATGATGTCTTGCGTTTACAAGTGATGCACCAAGGGCCTCATAATAACCATCCTTCAATACCTGGAATGACTATGGCAATTGAAAAACCACACCATTTGGAAGTGTCATATTTGTTAAAACTGGATGAGTCATCATTTCTACAGCAAAGTCTGAAGAAAACAACACTGAAATCCTAACCATCAAATTCAACATAATCACAATCACTTCAGTCTACAAACCACTTTACACAAGTTTTGCCTTTACAGATGCACCAAGGATCACGCAGAGTAAGCCACAGGTGATCACTGGTGACTTATAGCGCCAGGACACAAGTGGCCTACCATAAGACCAATAAAGATAGTGAAACAGTAGAACAGGGGCGGGCAATAATTTTGGGCAGAGGGCCGCTGACTGAGTTTTGGCAGGCAATTGAGGGCCGCATGATAGGCAGCCAGGGGCAGATAAATATTAATTTTCTACTTTTTTT
>NW_017728935.1:4788056-4793240 GCF_001723895.1 Crocodylus porosus | reverse complement strand
GGGCCAGATAGAACCGCCTGGCAGGCCACATCCGACCCACGGGCCGTATTTTGCCCACCCCTGCAATAGAAGCCTGGTCGGATACATACGAGCTGAGTTTGATTCATGACCCAAAACTACTTAAATCGTTCAACAGTAGCCACTGGAAATAAGGGTACAACCCAGACCTTGTATTCACCAGCAACATCATCACTGGGCTAAGCAATAAAATGGGATTAGACCCTATCCCACTTTGTCAACATCAGCCAATTGGCATTCAGATCCAAGCCACAGCAATACTTATAACAGCGTCATCCCACCAATGTTTCAACCTTAAAAAGGCAAGCTGAAAAGGCTTTTCAGAATACCTTGATGCCCCAGTCAAAACGATCAAAGCATTGCCTGAGAACTATGACCAATTCATAAAAGCTATACAGAAATCTGCAAGGAAGAACCTCCTGTAGGGCTACCACAAATTACATCCCAGGCCTCCCTTTGCGAGCCACTGGTCTATGCAAAGACTACAGGCAAGAAACATATGAACTAGTGAACTAGACCCTTTTCTGCAAACACCATCGCTACAGGCAAGGAGCTCACGTTAGTCACCATAGAACGACGCAGGAAATCCTGGCAGACCCTGACTGAGTCAACTGATATGACGCATAATAGTAAAAGGCATGGGCGACAATATGTTAACTCAGTGACAACCTGCAAAAGGTAGATCAACATCATGTCACCACTAACCGAATTGCTCCTCAACTGCTGTCTCGATGGATAAAGTCCCAAATCCAAAAACAAGCTCAGACTGGAAAGGTACAAGTATCCAAAAGATCTGGGTTTTACAAGCCCCTTCTAAATGACAGAGCTGAATGCTGGTATTAGCGCACTGAAGACTGGGAAAGCAGCCGACCTTGACGACATATTACTGAACAAATCAAGCAATTCGGACCCCAGACTCGAGCATAGCTCCTCTGCTTACACAACTCATGCGCAGCCAGCCAAAAAACTCTCAAGATATAGTAACACGCTCAGATAGTGGCACTTCTAAATCCAGGGAAAGATCCATCTGACCCAAAGAGCTTCAAACCTTCTCTCTGCTATGCCACACACAAATTGTAGGAACAACTGATACTGAACTAGCTTGCTCCACACATGGGTAAACACCTAATCCCTGAATAGAGTGGCTTCCCCCTCAAAAAAACAAAAAAACCCCAACAACGGGCCAGCTGCTCAATCTAACTCAACATACCCAAGGCAGTTTTGAAAGAGGCTAAATTGCCAGAGCTCCGTTTGTCAACCTAGCAGCTGCCTATGATACAGCTGACCACCAACGACGCCACCACAAGACCCTGGAAATGAAATGCCTCACAGAGCTGATATGAACCCTGCTTGAAAACAGACCTTTTTTTTTGTCAAATTGGATGGGAAGTGAAGCAGATGGAGGCGACAGATTAATGGCCTCTTCAAGGAAGCATGCTTGCTCCACTGCTATACAACATCTATATGAATGACCACCCAACTGATTTGGAAACAAGACGTTTCACCTACACAGCTAACCTGTGCACAACAGTCCAAAACGCTGGCTTTCACCATGTTGAAAAACCCCCTAAATGAGACACTAACCGGCCTAAGCTCATACTACGTTGGAAACTAATTACGTGCTGGCCCAGTGAAAGCACAAGCATGTGCCTTCCATCTAAAAAACCAGAAGGCCAACGGCCAGCTCAACATTACATGGCCTGGGACTCCACTCTCCTACTGTCCAAATCCAGTTTACCTTGGAGCCGCCCTTGGGTGAACCCCCTCATACAAAGAACACATCACAAAGACAAAAGCAAGAAGTGAGCACTCAGAACAACGTTCTACATAAGCTCACCAGTTCAAAATGGGGAGTTAGCCTCTCAACCACCCGAACCACTGCCCTGGCTCTCAGCTTCTCCTCTGCCAAGCATGCATGGCCTGTATGGGAGAGATCCATACACACTAAGCACCCTGTCCCCATTCTGAACCATACCTGCTGAGGCGTCACAGGAGGCCTGAAGCCTACCAGCCTAAACAGCGTGCACCCGCTGACTGGCATCGCTCTGCCTGACATCAAAGAGCAGGGGCCAGCAGGATGGAACGACTGAGACTAACTGAAGAGGCAAGACACCTGCTGTACAACCATCCGCCAGCACACAAATGTCTGAAGTCATGCAGGACGCCGCACCCAAGGAGACACGGCTACAGATGCGGAACGAAAGGCTGAAGAAAATATGTGACGGTGCAAAAATGGACATTCCAGCAGCCAAATCCTTACCCCCGGGGGCTGATGAAACACAGCAATGGTGGCAATGTCCCAACCACCTACATACGCTCCCAAGAACGAATGCAGAAGTGAGGCTATACCACTGGTTCAACCACCTGTGACTGCAGCACAGAGCCTCAGACTATGCAACACCTGCTGCTTGAAGGCACACGTACAATAAACAAGCACAAGCACGTGTAACAAAATGGTCAAATGTGGCATAGACACAAGATGAACAAAGTCAGTAGATGCATTTCCACAAATTCCCACAAATTCTGATAAACAGAATTGAATCACTGATATTGCAACACAGCCCCAGGAGCCCAAGCCAAGTCAAGCTCCAGCACTGTACTAGCACACACCAGGCAGAATTCACGGCTAAGAGCACCTACATTCCCTCCAATGTCAATTTTATACTGGGATGGAAGCACGCATGTAGTACTTGCAACCCAAACACTGAAGTCCTGTGCCAGCACAGGAGAATTAAAATATGAAACCAACAGATCGATTTTGTTTCTCTGCTCTAAAAATAGTATCGAAGACTGAATGGCACAGATGGCAAAAAGTAAATTCGAGAGCTTAGATGCTTTCTGTTTTAGGAATTCAAGCTGTTTCAAAACTTACTCATCCTGTGTTTTAACATGCATTCCTAATCAAGTGCCCTGTCACCTACAGCAAAACTGACCTTATCCGTCACTGCAGAGTAACCATCCATTATTCAATTGCTAGTGCATGTGATTTCTTCTGACAATAGCTACTCAACTATTTGGTACAGCACAACTCCCTTGGATTTTCCTGACGCTGGCGTCTTGCCTTTTTCCTTTCTTGCAAATTCCAGAATACAGAGAGCATGGAAAAACCCACCCCCACACAGAATTCACAATCAGCGAGGAGGATGCAAAAAGAGCAAGGCATTATTTCGAATGCAAATTGAGAACAGAAAATAAAAGGAGACAACTGATTCAGTGGCAAAGTTCTCTCAAACAAGCAAACGTGCCAGTAATTAGAGAAGAGACCCAGAGGGAGTAAAACGGGAGGGGGGTGGTATTTGACGGGAAGCAGACCAGGAGTGCAATATTAGAAAAACAACATCACCGCTACTATAATTTGCTTCTGCAAAGCAACTTGAGCAGGCTCTAATGAACGAGGTTTCACAATACATGTCGACCAGACAAAGTACAAAGGCCCCCATTCTGCAAGCTTTTTCCAGAGCCCCAGCTAAGTCGATGAGAATCTGCATGGGCGCAGGCATCTGATGGGAGAGAACCAGAGGATGGGCCGGGCTCTGTCTGACTAACCTAAGCCAACACCACAAGCCAGTGTCAATAATCAGCACAAGGGGCAGAAGACAGGATTCCTCCAGACTTTTAACTCCCCGCTCCCACCTTTACACTGTGCTTTCAGACACCGCAGAACAGGGTAGAGAAAAGCACAGCTGAGGACTGATACACAACTAGCTTAGAAGCAACAGAGGTGTCTTGAACAAGAAGGGGCTTTAACAGCACCTGGCATGGAAACTGAAAGGCAAAAGAGCCAGAAGATGAGAGGGCATTGGATACCAGCCAGAAAAATGTATGCATCTAACGCAAAAGATAAAGCATTACATATGGGCAGAAAATAAGTCTCATTTAATGCTGGGAGTTTCAAAATCTAGGATCACTTGGCCTCTTGAGCTTTGATTACTAATTGCTCCAGCATGCTCTTGTCCATCCAGCCTCATTACAAACACCTCAGCCCCACCTGGCAAAGAGCTGGATGCACATGACACACAGCACAGAGATCTGGGACTGGGCGAGGGGAGGGCAGCCAAGAGCTGCGCTGTCAGGTCTAACAGAAAATTCATTTAAGATGTCTGGCAACGAATACCCAGCTGCTCTAACAACAGATATCACATCTACTCAAAGAACCTTGCCATTTAAGACACAGGTTGTAGCCGTGTTGGTCTAAGGACAACCTTGCTGTTTAGGACTTATGCATTTTAAAAGGTTTAGCAGCAGGCTGTGTCACATCTTTTTGGTGCGATGCCTGGAAAGCTGGAGGGCTGAGCAACTGGTGATTCACAGCACAGCCTCGGACAGATGTTTGGCAGAGCAGGCTGCTCATTTAAAAATGAAGAAGCTCCAGGTCCTAGAAACTCTGCAAGGTGGGGGGGGTTTTCAGGCTGAACTCCACAGCTTGGAGCTCACAGTGCAGAGGACACAGACTCCCCAAACACTGGGTTTTCTATCCCTCGCTCCTACAAGCCCTGTGCCTCAGCTTCCCTCCAGCACAGGACAGGAGACAGGTTCATTTTCTTTTTGTGGAAGAGCTAGAGACGAAGGGGTCGGCGTCCCATTTCCCAGTCTCAATGCACAGACCAAGGGGTCGGCATCCTATTTCCCCTGCACAGACCAAAGGGTTGGCGTCCTACTTGCTCTGCACAGACCAAGGGGTCAGCGTCCCATTTCCCAGTCTCCCCACGCAAACCAAGGGGTCGGCCCCTATTTCCCCCGCGCAAACCCAGGGGTCGGCGCCCCATTCCCCGGTGTCCCTGCGCACGTCTCCCCCACTTCTGCACGGGGCGAGGAGGGCAGCGGCGCCGTACCCGAGGTCGCCTGAAGGAAGGACGGATGGAGCCGCTCCTTCCCAGGCAGGAGCTAGAGCCGAGACGGCAGCGTCGCGCCTCGGCTCCTGCACACGGAGGGGCCGCATCCCCCGGCGGGCAGGGCCCTCAGGAGGTCGAGCAGGAGTAGGACCAGGACCAGGACCAGGACCAGGACCAGCCCCACCAGCCCAGCCGCCGCCACCGTGAAAGCCCGGCCCACCTGGACAGGTGCTTCAGGATCTGCTTCTTGATGAGGCCGGCCATGCCGGGCCGGGGGCGCGGGACCTGGCCCCGCCGACCCGCACTCCGCCAGCATCCCGGCCGCCACCGCGGC
>NW_017728935.1:4765889-4787956 GCF_001723895.1 Crocodylus porosus | reverse complement strand
CGGGGGGAGGTGCCGCTGCAGCGCCCCCTGGCGGGCTCAGCCACCACCCTCCAGGACGGACCTGGAGCCCCCGGGAATTAGCAGCAAGACACTGCGGAGTCAGGCTAGGGCATTCATTCACATCGAGGTGAAAGGCTGCATCTCCTAGGAGAGGTGATCTCCTTTCATTAGATTTTTGCAAAAAAAAGAGCGAGAAACATGCTTTTAATGGCAAGCTTTAGGCGCGCACCCACCCCCATCGGAGAAAAGGTTGTGCAAGTTTTTCCTGGGTATAAATGAAAGCTTGGATTTTATAGGATAGGAAAATATGAAACATCGTCCAGCAGGAAGCAACTGGGACCACCTGAGATCGTTCAATGTCATTTGCATCCTCACAGATCCTCCCAGGCTCCACGCCAGCTAGGCACTGCCTGCCCCGAGGAGTTTGCCATCTATTGACCCCTCTGTGAAATCCTATGAAATGCAAACTTTCAGTGCAACCCAGGAGAACTTTTCCAATCTTTTCTCCAATGCCTGATGAAGCCCAGAAGCTTGCAATGAAAGAATTTGCAATTAAAGATTTTGTATTTATTTATTTTTGCAAAAATCTTGTTGGTCTAGTAAAAGAGATCATTTCTACCATGAGTCCTGATTGCCTTTTCCTCTAAATCAATACAGCTACAACCTGGATACCTGGCAAATGTTGAATCTGACTCGCGCAGTTATCTGGTGGATTTTTTCCATGTAATAGGCATGTGTATTCCTGCCTTCCTGATGTGAAGTCATTCATGTCATTACATCACAGGATAAAACCTCCCGGAACAGAGTTAAAGAGTGGCAACCCTAGCGCAACCCTGCGTGGTAGGGCGTGGCTGGAGCGCCCCAGTGGGTGCATGGGTGAGGGCCCCGACTGCAGACCGGTGCTAAGGGCCACCAGTCGGACTCAGTAGTGCTACAAGGGGGATCCAGCCCACAGGCTGGGTGGGCACGGCCAGGATCCTGCCCTCTCCCCATGCTGGAAGTTGGGGCTTAAGTGCTTTGGGCACCACAGCATCGTGGGGGGCAGCAGGGCAGGAGGGAGGGGCACTGGGTTGGGCCACCATCAATGTTTACAAATGGGTCCCGTTACAAAAAAGGTTGAGAACTGCTGTACTAGACCCCAAAGGCCATGTCACTCAACAGTGGCCTGGTCCCATCAAAGTGATTGTTCAGATGGTTTTCACCTTGATTCGAATAGCAAAATAATCCAGCCAGCCAGTTTGTACTGCTAGTAAAAAGCTCATCCAAGCTTTGTACAATATAAACATGTATAACATAGGAGCAGAAAATGTGTAAGTATTGTTTTTTTTCATTTTAGAAAGGATCTTTCAATGGCCTCTAGGCCAAGGGGTAAAAAGGCCCCCTCTGCATTAAACAGAAGGGGATCTTGTGCAGTATCCCCCTCATGCTGGAGGGAAGGCTATAAAATTAATTAATTACAATCCTTTGCTCTTCTGTAGCACTTTTCACCTGGGACTCTCAAAGCATTTTACCAGTATTGATTAATTGAGTCTTTTGGCATCCCTGTAAGAACAGCAAAATAGGAGCGGCCACATTTTACAAGATGCAAAACTGATTCACAAAGACTGAATTACTTTTCTGAGGGCACGCAGAAAGTATGAGGGCGAGTCAGGAATCTCCCACTGCAGGCTGGTGACATAACCACAAAAACCATCCTGCGTATGCTAAAAATTACTTTATCTCTGGACAGCTGCTCTCGTAAGAGAAACCGGACGTCTCCTTTAGTCTCTAGAAAACATCTATACACAAACACAATGCAACAAATTTGACCATGGAGAACAGGTGGCATTCTGTTTTCCAGAAGCTTAGCACTAGAATAGCATCACCATCATCACTGGTAAAGTATCAGAAGACCAGCCTCCTCAATGTTTGATTGTCCTCTGCCACACTAGGGTATCAATATTACGAGAGCTAAATTTTCCCCTGCAAAAAGAAAGCAAAAAGGGTCCTGTGTGATATAGACCTGTAAGATGCCCTCCAATGCTTCTTGCTGCTTCCTGTCTTTGCATCTGTTAGAGCAAAGTTCAAATCAGATTCTTGGGCAATATCCCTAGCAACACTGATCATTCACGTTCTTGGACAAAGCTGAGATTCTTATTGCCAAAAAGTCACTGGCTTAGTCTCACACCTCCTGTTTGCAGGGCTCATTTCCAAAGCCAAATTCAGGCCAGCAAATACTCTAACTCTCAAAAGGAGATAGTCAAGTTAAATAAAGAAGCTGTGTTTACTCCTTAGAACAGCTTCACCTTTAGCTGATAACAGCTGAGATCATGAAAATGGAAAGAACTTGTAACTTTAAACTGCCTGCTCTATGCCACCGTGTTTATCTTTTGGGCTGTACTCAGACTGAACAGCAAAAGAGGCCAATCAGTTCCACTTAGCAATTTCTTGTTACAGCACAAAGGTTCAATGTGTGGATTATAAAATACTTGAAACAGGGTTGTTTGCTGTACTTTATTTTTTGTGCTCTGCCTGCCAAAATGGCACCAAAAACATGATAACGCATCTATTACCGGTTGTTTTATGAAAAGTGTCCATTTTATGCCACATTTGATCAGTCACTCTCCTGTCACATGCCTCTCTGTGACAAGATAAGGGATATGAATAAGAGGAAGGACATCTAAACTAAGAGGAAAATATTAGGGTGGTTGTTTCAAACTGCAGTATTGGCCACCCAATCATGGCGCGCACACTTCTAGCCACTGCCACAGATCATGCAAATCTTGGCTCGCACTATTCAGTCACATGGGACACTGCAAACCATCCACGCCGTAGGCTGCAATAGCCACTGTCTCTCCCAGATGAAAGGATGCCAAGTCAGTGTCTGCTGCTCAGCTGGGTAACAGGACAGCAAAGCACCATTTAAATCCTCTTGGAATTTTCCTCTCAAGATACCCCCGCCCCGTTTCCTTTTTTACACAACTGGAAACTAAGACCGTGGAAAGAGAAAACTGGAGATGATTTAAAAGCCAACCTCAATGCTAGCTGAAGTTTGTCCACACAGGGACTGTAGCAGCAGACCTGTAAACCAGTCAGTATTGACCAACCATAATCCTTGCCTGTTGCTGTTCTTGCTTTGAAACCACCAAGAAAAACCCACTTGAGGTGACAGATTTGTGTTGAAGAGATTAATTGTCTACTTTCACCGTGTGGCCGAATCCCCAAACTCTATGGAGCCCAATGCCAGCCATATTTAAAGCTAGCTTGAAAAGAAGCAGATTTCAAGTTATGTAGAGAAACTATAAATTTGCCTTTTGTGCAGCTTACACTGCTTTGATATCCGTCACATGGGGCAATTAAAACCTAGGTTCTCTCTGCTATAGATAATATGGATCTATCTATACCTCCCGGGGTATCTATCTATTTAGCACTTCTAAAACTTACTTTTTCCCTTCTTCTGTTCTTGTGTGCTTGAGGATCAGGGCCCTTGTGTGCGAGATGGTGGCTAGTCTGACGTCAATCCTAGACGAATAATAAGCTGCTACATGATTCAAAGGGGAAGACTAGGATACTTTACACCAGTCAACATGTTTTCATAGAAACTAGGTCTTGTCAAATAAACCTTTTTCCTATGAAAAGATTGCAAGTTATTGATTGACAGAGGTAATGGAGTAGATGACACAGATGTATGTAAAGCATTCGATTTAGTATCATGCAATGTTCACACAACATTCTGATTAGAAAATTAGCCCCATATGAGTAAAGCACATATTACATTGATTATATCTGGTGACCCGCGTAATCTCAAGAAGTAGAGAATTACCTAGAGAGAGGTATTGCTAATTAAGTTCTGCAAAACAGCTATGATGCTAATCAACATTTACATCCTGGTCAATCACCGCTGATAAAATCTGTTCATGATGCAGAGACTAATGGATGAGTAAAAAACTAGGGATAAGTACAAGCACTCACAAGGAGTTAATCTGGATCACCTGACCTCATTCAAAGGAAAAAAGGACTCGAGCCTAGGAGCAAAGACTACAAACCAGAATGGGGAAACCATTCTGGGAACCTGGGAAAAGGGACTCTCTCCCTTTCAATAAAATGAATTAAAGCTCAAAACAGATCAAGAAACCCAACATGCCTCTCAGCACGATCCCATGCAAAAAAGGGTTCCTGTGATCCATCCCCACATCAACAAGGAAACAGCAGCTGTATAGGGCTTTTAATGAGATCAAAACTGGAATAGTACATTGTTACAAGTCCCATTTTTAAAGAACGCAGAAAAGGTGGGAAGAGTGGAGAGAACAATCACAAAAACGATTTGACTGCTACAGAAAGTGCCCAGAAAGAGACTTAAAGAGCTCATAGTTTGTAGCTTATTAAAAAGGTCAAGAAGTAACTTCATTACAGTATGCAAGGTTATTTCAATACCATGTGGCCTCAGTGCTGTTGAAGGTTCCTGCTCCTAAGCATGTCCCACTTGCATGCACCTGCTCACATGCACAACTCCAATACACAGTGGTGAAGCTGTGCTGCAGGTATCCATCAAGGCTGTTCTCAGGCCCACCAGAAACAGAAATCTTAAGAGCAGTCATTGGGTTTGGCATGTGAGGGAACAGGGCGAGGTAGCAGAAACAAAAGCATCCTTCCACCAACATTAGCAACCGTACAGATGTACCTTGGGTACCTTCATAGGGAGAAAGCAAAAAAATAAAGGACCCTTCATTTTACCCAGGAGCAACACAAAACTGGAAAGAACCTGAAGCCAAAAAATTAAGTTAGAAAGCAGAAATCTAAGAGTGAAGACAATTAATCTTTGGAACAAACTACCAACAAGTGTGGTGGATTTTAGTCTCGATTCCTTTCTAGCTTTAGTCAATTTATTGGGCTTGACGCAAGGGTAACTAAATGAAAATGAATGACCTGTATTACACAAAACATCAGTCTAAAGATGGCCTTCTTGGACCTTGGGCTCCATGGAATGGCTGCACAGTTTGTAAAGGAGAGTTTCTTCATAGTGAGGTGTGGCAGTTTGGTGAAGGCATGAATGTGTGTTTATTTCATATTGGAGCCTGCACACATGCCGGAGTAAATTATTTAAACCTGGACCTTAACTGCCTCCTTACCAAAAGGCAACAGGAAGCATTCTTATACTTGTCATAGTGCCATCAAATTTGATTCTACTTTTTAATGGAGTGCACTTGAATAGCAGGATGGTAGTCATCCTGGACAAACCAGTTTTCCATGTCTGAACCCCAAGATAACTAAAGAGCAGTACACCCAGTTGGGAACTATGATCATATGCTGTGATTGATCAGGAGTCATATGACTAAAGGTGACTGGAAGTTATAAGACGGTATCCCAGGAAGCAGTGGAAGAGAAAGAGCAGCGGATACTGGTGTTCAGAGGAGGGGAAGACTCCACCTTCCAAAAAGGAAGCCCTATGCAGGAGGCCACAGAGGTGGATAGTCTTAGGTTTTACATGAAGGAGTAGGATCAATCTGAGGCAGGGAAAAGTGCATAGGTATTTTTTTAACTGGTAATTTTGTCAAGGTCTGTATGTTCCTGGTGCTGGCGCAAGTAGTAATAACATTTAGAACACCTGAAAGTCTACTCCTTCTCCATCACATTCCCTGCAAAGCAGCCTTGAAACCTACAACGGTCAATTCCAGGAACGGTTGTGCGCAAGTTACCAAGGGGTCTTGGCAGAGCCAGCCCTGGTAGGTCTGGGGCTGCACAGTTCCATTCTCGTAAAGAGGAAGAGACAGAGTTTGTGTGGCAGAAACATGTAGAAGAAATCATGGGTAGGGACAGTCTTACAAGTTCACCTCAAGGGATGCTTGAGAACTCCCAGACCTAGCCTACTGGCACCTGGAACATCAACACCTGCTGAGAGTGTCCAGCTTGGGGAGTTCCATCAAAGCCGTAACATTGAACTATTAATATGGAACAATCTACAGACCACAGAGTTTTTCCTCTTCTTCCACACTTGCAGATTCAGTGTTTCTAGAAACAGACCAAGTTGTGAACAGTTTCACTTCTCAGAGCCACAGTCCACCAAGGACCGATACTTTTAGAACCGGCTCCTTAACTCAACTGTCCTTTGTCTGTCGGTTTCCGAGAAAGTGACTAGAGTCAAAGAACATAACTTTTGCTATGCTCCCATGATGCAAGCAATTATTTTCCTGCCATGCCCTGTCATAGCAAGCAACAACAATAGAACAGATGTGGTGCTGCTGATCAAATGCTTTCTGGTAAAATGCAAAGGTGTCTGGATCTGAATATTGAAATACAAGTAAAAAAAAGTTATGCTGTAGGCAAAGTATATGCAGGACAGTTCCATCTGAATATGGGAAAACAACCTGTCTTAGCGCAATGCACTACTCTAACAGACTCCTCATGGCCAAACCATTTTATTATAGCTAAAGGGCCCTGCGTCTGTTCTAGAAGTCTTTTCTCATTTGAAGGAACACATCTAATGCCAACCAGTGGTTGCTGCTTCACCAGCTCTAGTGACCAAACTGTTTATCCACATAACAGGAATAACACAGACTGTCATTTCAAGCACCCGCCCCCCCACCCCCACACACACCAGGAGACAAAAACAAACAAACAAAAAAACAAAGAAAGAATAATTTACTGCAAAAAAACAACAGCTACATGTCCCTTGGGCTACGCTCTGGAAAGGTGTGCCCATTTTATAAAAATGTATCTTACTCAGCAGCAACTAAGGGTTATTGCACAGTGCAGACTCCCTGATAATTAGAGATACTACTGCAGTCCTTTCACGTGTCATGTTTTTATTAAAACAAAGCTGCATTCATAATCTTATAAAAGGCATTTTGTGTTGCAGAGAACATCTTAATATTTAAGAATGCCATGGGCATAAGGGTAAGAGCAGTGAACTACAGGTGAGGGGGCAGCAGGGACCTACACATCTCATTCTACCCAAGCAAGCAACAGGCAGCAAATCACATTAGACTCTCTGTATCTAAACCAGTATCAACCTTTTATTGTTACATTTCAAATGGGGAAAAACAGTTACAATGAATCAGTCCTGATCTAGGTGCCCCTATCAGGCCTTTTGCAAACTGAAGAGGTGGCAGGTCTTTTCAGCTCACTGTTTTAACACAAAATCCTGGAGTTGTAGGTAGCACTGTAGGAAGAACACAAAAAAAATCAGAAACAAAAAGGGAAAACAGAAGCTCAGCTTCCACCTTTATCTGTCAGGACGGGTCATTCCTGGCCTGGTTGGCACCATCATAGGTCTGGATGGAGGTCTCATCATTGGCGGGCCCGGCATCATTGGCATGTGTCCTCCCATAGGCGGCCTCATCCCTGGAGCTAGAAAAATAAAGCAGTAGCAAAAGCATTGAAATAGGGCACTCTGACACCAATTCAAGTGTTGCATTACTGCAGGAGGTCTAATTGTCTCTACTTGGAGAAACTCATTTATGAATTTACAAAAAGAACCAATGATCTTGTGATCTACAGCAGTGGTTCTCAAACTTTTTTGTACCAGGACCCATTTGTAAACTTTGATGGCCAGTCCTGAGCCAGTAAATAGTTTAAGAAGAAAACAGCCCCCTGGCCCTGCTCGTGCCCCTCACTTGCAACCTGCTGGCCCTGCGCCCCCAGGCCCCAGCACCCAGCAGGCTGGAACCCTGCCAGCCTGCAAGGGAAAACCTAGTTTCCCCATGGTTTTCTCCTTTAAAAGAGAACACACTTTTAAAGTTTACTGATCCACTTAAGTTTGTTTGTGACCCTTTCAGATATCCTCACAACCTATTTTTAGGCCACAACCCATGGATTGAGAAAGGTTCATCTACACATTAAAGGGAGTAGCTTTCCCTGAAGTTACAAAATGCAGGAGTCTCCATTCCCGATTCCTTTTCTAGCTTTGCAAACTCATGCTTCTGGATAACTCATTTTATTCAACCATAAAAACATATAAACCAATTGACACATGGCAAGCCTGGGAGAATGCTCTGACATCTTCCAATTAAATGTTGTATCAAATGGCTAAATTTACATCTCATCTCCTTCAGTCAAGTTGGAGAGTTCTGGCCTAGACCAGACTACAGTGAGGTGGGTAGGGAACTGGCACAGCAGCCAATCCCAGTGAGTCTTGATTGATGGGGTGGCCTCATCCTGGAAGGCCATTTCCAGTGGTGTACCCCTGGGATCAGTGCTTGGGCCCATGCTTTTTAACATCTTTACTAATGACTTGGACGAAGGAGTGAAAAAAATGCAATGATTAAGTTTGCGGACGATACCAAACTGTGACAAGCGGGCACATCAGAGGACAGGTCAAGGATTCAGGACGACCTTGACAGGCTGGTCCTATGGGCTGAACAAAACCAGATGAGGTTCAACAGGGACAAATGCCGGGTCCTTCATCTGGGTAGGAAGAACCCTCACCATGTCTATACGATGGGTGGTGGTCCACTGGCTGGCACTGCATCCGAAAGGGACCTAGGGGTGACAATCGACCAGAAGATGAATATGAGCCACCAGTGCGACGAAGTCGCCAACAGATCAAATAGAACTTTGGCGTGCATCAGCAGGTGTGTTGCCAGCAGATCCAGATGTGCTCCTTCCCCTCTACTCGGCGTCGGTGAGGCCACAGCTGGAGTACTGCGTCCAGTTCTGGTCACCACACTTCAAGAAGGATGTGGACAAGCTTAAAAGGGTGCAGAGAAGGGCCACCAGCATAATCAAGGCCTTGGGGGACAGGCCCTATGAGGAAAGACTTTGGGATCTAGGTCTGTTCAGCCTGAGCAAAAGAAGTCTGAGAAGTGACTTGATAGCCCCTTACAGATATGTCAAGGGAGAACACCAGGACCTAGGCGAGCAGCTTTTCAGGAAAGCCCTCCCACCCCCACCGGAAGATGCGGACACAAGCTAAAGGCCACAAGCTAATCAAGAAAGAGTTTTGGCTGGACGTGAGGAAAAAACTTATTTTCTGTACAGGTAATTAGAATCTGGAACACATTTCCAGCAGAGGTGGTAGTCACCATCTCTGGCGGTCTTTAAAAGGAGGCTGGACAAATACCTCATTGAGCTCGTTTGAGCCTAATTACTTCCTGCCCATGGCAGGGGACCGGACTTGATGATCTTATTAGGTCCCTTCCAGTGCTTCTTTCTACAATTCTATGACTCCACTATCAGAAATGAAACCATGAATCATTACCAAGCACCATTTCTAAAGTGCACTCAGAAGAGCTGGTTACCACCCCATCTGCCATTACTCAGTGATAATGATAGAAAATGAGGGCTGGAAGGGACCTCAGGAGGACATCCAGTCCAATCCCCTGCTCAAAACAGGACCAGCCCCAACTAGATCATTCTAGCCAGGGCTTTGTCAAGCCCTCCTTAAAAACCTCCAAGGATGGAAATTCCACCACCTCTCTATGTAACCTGTTCCAGTGCTTCACCACCCTCCTAGTGAGAAAGGTTTTCCTCATGTCCATCTTAAGCCTCCCTTGCTGCAACTTGAGACCATTGCTCCTTGCTCTGTCATCCATCACCACTAAGAAGTGTCTACCTGCATCCCCTTTGGAACCACCTCTCAGGTAGTAAAGGCTGCTATCAAATCCCCGCCCCCAGTCTTCTCTCCTGCAGACTAGATTCATCGATTGTAAGGCCAGAAGGGACCTTGGAAGAGCATCAGGTCCAGCCCCGCTGCACCAAGCAGGAAAGACAACTGGGGTCAAGTGACCCCAACAAGGTGACTGTCTAGTCTCCTCTTGAAGATTTCCACGGTAGGTGATTGCACCACCTCTGGGGGGAGCTTATCCCACAGTCTGGACACTGTCAAGAAGTTTTTACTAATGCTGAGCCTGAATTGATCTTCCAGGAGTTTGTGGCCATCGCATCTGGTTTTCCCCTCGGGTGCCCTGGTGAACCGTTGCTCACCGAGCCCATAATGTACTCCCCTACTGTAGCCATAAGCTGCTACCAGATCCCTTCTCAGCCTTCCTTCCCTCAGCCTGAAGAGTCCCAGATCCCTCAGACTTTCCTCACATGGCTTGCCTTCTAAGACTGATCGTATGGGTGGATCTTCTTTGGACTCTCTCAAGCTTGGCTTTTTTTTTGTTTAGTTTTTTTAGTGTGTTTTTTTTTTTTGGTTTTGTTTTTTTAAACAAAACCACTAAATAAACCCATTTCCTTCAGCCTCTCCTTACAAGTCATGTGCCCCATTTTCATTGCCTTCTGCTGGACTCTCTCCAATTTGTCCACATCCTTTCTGTAGTGGGGGGCCCAAAACTGGACACAGCACTTCAGATGTGGCCTCACCAGTGCCCAGAGGCGAATAATCCCTTCCCTTGACCTGCTGGCAATGCTTCTACTAATGCAGCCCAGAGTGCTGTTAGCTTTCTTCACAACAAGGGCACACTGCTGGCTTCCATTCAGCTTCTTGTCCACTCTAACCCCCAGCTCCTTTTCTGTAGAGCTGCTGCTTCACTAGTTGGTCCCCAACCTGAACTAGTGCAAACAAAGCTAACATGTCAGACAAAATCCACACGTTGCGTCCCCAATACTGAACCCTTAATTGGATACCACTTTTCTCTACTGCTGGCAAGAACATCACTAAAGACATTTCACTACTGCTCATGTATGGAGAGTTTTAGTCCTCTGAATGTCAAAGTAATAGCAAATGACATAAGAAATGCCCTGACAACCTTTCCCATACCAGTATGCTCAACACCAGGATGAAACATCATGACTTAACAAATTCTCTGGCCATTTTTGAAGTCTTAAGAAAGACACCCTACCTTCCTCTGATATTCCTAAAGATCTCAAAATTATTCTACAAGCTTCATACACACAGGAACCTAATTACCCAATGTCAAAACCAGTCTATCCCAATGCAGATATTTAGAAGTACACACAGCTTCACACCATGCAGACTTATAAAATATACTGTTTAAAAATATAAGCATTTTGGAAAAAGGTGTTGCAGAGGTACCAGGCAAACTGCATGCAATTGTACTAAACGCAAAAAGGACTATGGAAATAGTTCTAGTACCATAACAAGAATTTGATCTGAACACTACAGTTGACAACTAGCCTTGCAACAAATAACTTTGAGAACTTGAATAATCAGAAGTTGCTAGGGATGTCAGTTTTACATCTTGTCTGAATGGAGCCATTCCCCACCGTGAAGCCAGCAGCCCAATATGCACGTAGAGTGAAAAGCCACAACAATACAGATGTTGAAGGTCTCTCACCCAAGTACGAACCCAGCTAACCTCTTCCTCACGTTAAGCCCTTATCCTGAGGTAACAGAGACCTTTCAATGCTTTGAATTTATAGCTAAAATGCCTGCCAATAAATACAACACTTTGCAGTTACTCAGTAAGAATATTCCATACCATCATTTACAATCACTCTCTGCAGTGAAACAAGAAAATGAAGCGCTGAAAATGTATTCCAAATGCCCTACTAATCTAGCCCTCTAGCATTCAAGGAAGGAGGAATAAGATCAGAAGTCACATTCCTGAAGGGCAGGACTTACCAGGTCCAACTGGCATCATTCCTGGTGGAGGTGGGCCCATCATTGGCATCATTGGAGGTCCACCCATATGGGGAGCTGGCATCATACCAGGTCGCGGAGGGCCAGCTGGTGGAATGTGCATATAACTGGTCACATGTACGTAATTTTGTATTAGGCTAGTAAACGTGAAGGCAATGCAAAATCCTTGCCAATAAAGACTTACTTATTGTTCTATAGCTTCAGTTACACCTTTCAGATTGTCCTACAACATCTCATACTAAATTCACAGTTTAGAGAGTTTGCTTTTCAGAGGCAAAAGGTAAATATGAAGTCAATACCAGAAGCCATTCCTTGATGGTGTTTACCTAACAAATGCAAGCAGTCTATCCTAGGACAAGATTCTTTACTAGGCAAAGACCTCAATCATTTCCCCTGTGAAGTGGAAAGCAAAGCATATTTCACTGATCTCCCTTGTACCGCAAAAGTAAAAATTTCTAAAGTGGTTTCATTAGACTTTCAGCACTCAGGGTGGCAGTCTATTTTATAGGCAATTTTGTGCGACAAGCAGTTACTTAGTTATCAGGCTCAGAGAATGCTTCAAATTTATCGAGTACTTCATACCACCTATGGCCAAAGAACATTTCTTGCAAAGTTTAAATTAACTGAGAAACACCCGACAATGAAATCTAGTGCTGTTCTGCTAGTCCCAAACTGGACAAATCAAACATTCAAACTTACGAATGCTGGGAGGAGGCGGTATCATGGCTCCTGCTGGAGGCGGAGCCGAGAAGGGAGTAGGTGGGATTTTGCCTTGCTGAAATGCAGCGGCTAGGAAATAACAGGAGAAAACCAGTCAGTCAGTCAGTTTGTTAGCAGGAACGGTGCATAGTTCTCATAACAGGAGTCTTCCCCCCTACTCCCCAAAACCAAAATATGTATATCCTACATATGTTCAGAATTTCCTGAACTTGTTAATCCAAATGCACAAGAATCTTTTCTGCGAACTGGGGTCTCATCAGTTGGAAGCAACAGAGCTCCAGAATAGTTTTAGTCAATCACAGGAGGATTACGAGCCACATAATGTAGCAGTGAAAAAGACTAACGACATTCTAGGCTGCAGACAAGGCATTTCCATTAGGAAGAGGAAATGCACCGCTGCCTCTGCACAAGACACCAGAAAAAAAAAATGCTTACAATTTTGGTCACCCACATACAAGAAAAAATGTAATGAAAGTGGAATAGGTGCAAGAAGGATTAAAATGATTAAGAACATGGTAAGCCTGGCTTGTTCAGCCTAGAAAACAGAAGGCGGAGAAAGGATGTTGTTTTGCAAATACACCAAAACTTAAAGCTGAGGATGATGCTAGCATGAGAACAAAACGATACAAACAGATCATGAATTAGATTAAGCTGGAAATCCGAAGACTGTTTCTAAACCAGAGAAATTAAATTCTCAAAATAGATTATGAATACAAGACAGGAAGGGCAGAAAGAAACCCACCTGTTTAAGAGAAGCTGAATAAATTTACAACCTCCCCCCCACCACAAACAAAAACAAAGCCACGCACACCCACGTTCTGAGTTACCCGATTACCTGCAATAGCAAAAAGACTGGGTTTGATGACCCCAGAAGGTTCCTTCTAGTCTTAAGTAACATGCAGTTACATTGCTGTTAGGCCAAAAACGTAACCTCTCATGCTTACGGACAAAAACCAGTGCCTAACTGGGTGGAGATGCTCAAAAACACTGAATTGAGATTTTTAGGCAAGTTGCCAAACTGAGCCCTGGTCAGAAACCCAATTGCCATAAAAACTAGAAACGTCTGAAAGCAGAACAAAGTTGACAAGGAAAATCAGTAACAGAAATAAAGGTTTGCTGGGGCAAATAAATCTCTCCCATCTAAAGAAAGGGAAGCATAAAGTCAAGTGCAGAAGTGCTGCAATCCTCTCACACCAGGAGAGAGCTCAAAAAACACCCATCTCCGGCAGGCCAGTAAGAACTACCAGTTATTTATTTAGGAAGTTCTTCTACAGCAAGGACTCTGGACATACCTATTTTAACATCTCATGCTAGTAGCTTTCAGAAGAAAGCCTCCATTAAAATAATGGAGATTTACCTCTTAAAACTGATAACTGGATAAGATCCGTGATCCGAGAGCCCAGTGTTACAGCCACATCATGCATGAAATGCCCAGCAACTTCAAAAGAAAGCTCCACACTCGGAGCAATGACAGAACAAGGTTCCAAACTATCTCCTATTCACTAACACCCAGTCTGGACACTCACGGTATGTCTACACTACAGACTCAAATCAGGCTAGCTGTAGTGCTCAAGCACACTACACTGCTCCCTGTAAGCTACATCCTGAAATCAAAGTACTACCATCTACTTCTGTGGCACTGCAATCAGGCTAATTAGTATATGAGACAAAGTGGCAATTAGCCCACCCACAAAGCCATGCAAATAGAGCAACACTGTTTCCATTTGACAGACCAGTGCTGAGTGTTTGGAGCTGCCACCGTCTGCCACAGTAAATCGCATTCTGAAGCAAAGGATGACAGCCTTTAAGAAGAGTGAGCTGCTTCTTGCAACCTGGCTATAACTGTAGAACATCAGAGGACCCCCTCAACACAGAGCACAATCACTGGATGTGGCAAATAGGATCAGAGTGAACGCAACCACCACATTGCCACTGTGGGCTGGAGGTAAATCTTCTTGCAGACCAGATTCAACCCCTAGATTGCCAATGCCTACTTCAACGTATTGTTAGCCAACGCAAGGATGCCAGAGGAAAACTGTTCCATGAAGCAGTACAGCTAGTGGGATTGTTCATCTTACTTGTTTTATCAATCAGGCTCTGAGCTTGTTCTTCCATCCATTTTTGATAGTAATCTTTCACATTCTCTTTGTGTTTACGGCCACTACAGTGAGTCTTTCTTACAGACGGCTGCAAGAGATAAAAGATACTGTTATCCGTGCACTAAATAAACATGACAAATCCTTACCTTGCGTATACAAAAACCAGAACACGTAACACTAAATATTTAACTACAGCACCTGGAGCCATAACACTGGTATCATCCAATACCTGTTTTCAAAAAACCATACATGCTTAGACTTAAGTATGAAGTAAAGCTTTGCATTTGTGAATGATGTAATAGTCCCCCATGTGGTCACTAAACAGCAATTCAAGAGAATTAACTTCCATGGCACTGAGAAATCTTTAGCCACTCCAACAAACAGGCCAGATGAACCCCGTAATGTTTTAAAATTCCTGTATATTTGTTTCCATTAACACTCACCTTTTAAGTAACTTTTTCCTATTAAGATGAACATTCTAGAATAGCTGTTCCCAAACTGTGGGTCACGACCCCAATTGGGGTCGTAACATCAGTGGATTGGTTTGCAGGTAGGGAGGAGGAGAGGGGTCTGTGGAAATGAGGCGACGCTGAGGAAAAAGTTTGGGAAGCACTATTCTAGAGAATAAGCCAATTTATTTACAGAGCTGTGCCAAACCAGAGTAGAGATTCCTTGTTTCTGAGCTGGAACCAGAGGTTGTCACAGGTTTGTTCAAGTTGATTTACCGAAGCAATAGCTTTCCCTAAGAAGTGCTGTCACACTAAATCACACGGAAAACATTTGGCCCACATACACTTTTTCACAGCTGTTCTTCATAAAAAAAACAAAACCAAAAAACAAAAGCAAAACCACACACCCATATTCTGAGCTACTTGATTACCTGCAATAGCAAAAAGACTGGGTTTGATGACCCCAGAAGGTTCCTTCTAGTCTTCAGTTTAAGTAACCACAATTACTGGTCTCAGGGATACCAGTATTTCCACCCTTCAAATGAAATAGTATGCTTTTGCTCATTATATTTTCTTGTACATTGTCCCCCAAAATATCCTAAAAACTGTTATATCAGGGATTCCCAACCACCGGGCTGTGGTCCAGTATTGGGCCACAAAAGGTTGGTTGCCAGTCCACAGGAGGGTTGGCTACCTCAAACTGAAAGTGACCGCGGCCCAAACTGCAGACTAGCAGCCAACCTTTCTTTATACTGTGTATAAAGGAGGGTTGATTGTCTGCCCATGGTAAGTCAATCCCTGCTGGTCCAGTTTGCTGGTCCGCGGTCACTTCCGGTCCTCAGCATAGAAAGGTTCGGAATCCCCGCCATTATATCCCGTACCGTTTTTCACAGGAGGAAAAAAACTGAAACAAACGATTGCCTCTAAAAACAGATACAGCAGAAACCAGCCTTTGCAGGGCTAGTTTCCGACCCCTTCTGCAAAGGGGACGGGCTTGCAAATTCACCGAGGACGTATATAGCAGAGCTGTGCAGAACCGTTGAAATGCATCAGCTGCTCGCTGCTGCTTTTAATTCAAAGGGCATCATGTCCCCGATCAGCTTGTGGGACCATGGACGTGTTCCACCTCAGCGGAGGCACCCTTCGGAGGAAAACCTGCAGCACCCAGCTGACTGAAACGTTCTGAACATTTTTTTTCACAGCCCACTGCAACCTAAACGGGTTACCTGCTCCCCCATGTGAAAAAAAACACAGGTTGTACTGAACTCAAAAGCGCTGAAGAACATGGTACTTACAGAGTCATGGGTGAGGTAGGTATCACAGTAGTCGCAATAAAACCTATAGAAAGGGGTGGGGAGTGGGCGGGGAGGGAAATCCAAAGCAACACATTAAAGTTAGGAAAATGATTAATGACCACCGGTACCTCAGAGCAGTATGAGATTACAGACGCCTCGATCAGTTACTGATGTGATGGGTCAACACACAGAAAGGGGATGAGAAGTTTTCTATGCATGTCCCCATCAGCATAAGATCGAGCTAGTCTATAAGGTGCACGTCTCCCCGCCTCCCCCCTAGACTACCGGGGGTGAGCGGGGTCTTTCCGAGAAGATTCACCCCCCTGCACCAGGCGGGAGCGCGGGCCCCGAGGAGCCTCCGGCTGCGGCCCCCCAGGCCCGGCCCGGCCTCACTCACTTGGGCATGTTGCTCCCCCACTCCCGGCGCGGCTGCCAGGAAGTGACGCGATCATCCCGCGCCGCTTCCGGGCTCTTCCCGCGTCGCGAGTGCTGGGCCTCGCCGGCCCCCGTAGTCCCGGCATGCCCCGCTCTGCACCCAGCCATTTGTTTCCCTGTTTAGCGTCCTACGGCGGTTCGCGCGGTCCGAGATACGTCCCGTGTTACTCGTTCGCTTTTTCATGGAGGCGGACGCCCGCGCTGCTCCCTCCCCATTGCCACCCGCCCTCGAGGGTCCTGCGCTGCAAAGGGGCCAGGGCTGCAGCATCCCCCTGAGGTCTGTGGCACTGGACCAGCTCCCTGCTGCGTGCAGGGGCTTGCATATAACTGTACAGTGAAGTGGGGGAGGGCAGTTTTTGTGCTGCTCTTGGGCTGGGGGCTGGCCCTGCTGCTGTCTGGCTACACCAGGGGCTTCCTGCTGCCCCAGTTAGGCCATTTCCTGAGCTACCTGGGCACTGCCTTTGCTTTCTGGAGATGAGGGTCCCTCCCTGTAAATAAGGGAGAAACATTTGCTCTGCGTTATTTTGCAGCGGGCCAAAAAGGTAGAGGACAAATCGAAGCCAAGGTCCCCAGGATTTGTCTGATACAATGACAGCCGTTGCCCAAAACCATTGAGGGCCCATCAATTGTTCCCTTGCAGGCCACGCGTAGACGGCTGGAGCAGCTGCAAAATGTGTCCGTAGTCGCATGGCGTGTTACGTCCGCTCCACTCGCGTGGGGTTGCTGGACGGAGCTGCAGAGCGTGGCAGAACTGTTAATTAGGCCCCTCGTTTGGGGCGAAGCTGGTTCCTGCAGGGTTAGGCGCAAATAAAGGATTACAAGGTGTATTAAAAAAAATAATTGGATGTGAATAATCGCTGGTGCTTTTAGTAGTGTAGGAGAGGAAGTTATTTCAACTCCAAAGCGACTCTTTAATCACTGTCTTGGTAGAATATGATATGGAGCTTCAAATCAAGTGAGAACATGGTGCTAAAAACTTCCCCTGCTAGGGACTAATGTAGGGTACTTATAGGAGTCACAGGGGCATTTTTTCCATAAAGTCTAGTGAAAGCAAGCCTGAGTGCCTGGTAGGGTTGGGCCAGTACGATAAGATGGGTTGGTTGCACCACTTTCTTATCCTAATTCTCTGCAAAGAGAATTACTCTTTCTGATCCCACCCCGCTCACTCCAGCCACAGCAGCTGCCTATCAGGATTTACCATGCGGCTCAAAGTGCGGCCTGACCTGATGATAATGCTGCCTTCCAACCATCTGTTAAGGGTGCTTTGAGTTTGCAATATCTATATCTCGCTGGGCTTGAACTGTCACTTAAATCAGTTGCACCCTGGCGTTACCTACTCTAGGAACATGCATTCTCATATTTCATCAATGATCGGGCAAAGTGTGTCTTTTCCAGTATCAACAAGTTTGTTAGTGTGGACGGGACTTGAGGTTTTTACCACTGTGTCAGCCTTTGAGCGTACTTTCATGAATTGGCATGTGGTTGACTACTACCAAAATACTTGGATGCACAGTTTGTGGAAAAGTAGAACAAGCACTAAATGCTGCTCCTGCTGAAAGTCAGTAGCAAAGCTCTCATTGGCTTCAGTGGGATTATGATTGATGTCTAAGGGGGATACTCAACCGTAATGGAAGTTATTTCCCACATTATAAGAGTGCAGGCTGAACAAGTAGATCACTCCTGTTGTTCACAACATCTGCTCTATTCTCTACAGTACTGTACTCTCAGCACTACTTACGTATCACACTTAAAAGACAGATAAGAGGAACTCGCTTTGTCACTTATTTCTTAGATAATTAAATTATCATCCTATGATTTCCATCCTTGGGATTTAAAATCTGACCGATTCTGCGGCAGTGCACAGCCAACGCAAAGCCTTGTAACCATTGATAGCTTTAATGAATAACCTTGATAGCTTCAATCCTCCAGCCAGACTCCTCTGGGAAGGCCTAGTCCCCATGGGAAGCCACCACTGAAACCAGTGTTATAAGTAATGTTTTACGTGCACCGATTTTACAGCAACGTCAAACTGTGCATCGCTTCTTTAAGTCCAGCTCATTTTAGTAGGAGCAAAAGTCTTCACTTTGTCAAAGTTGCTTGACTCTGTGTAAAATGAGTTGGTGGGCCCCACGTGCTTTCTACTAATGGACAGGGCAAAACAATGGACAAAAAACAACGTGGCAAACAAGGGATTAGTTTATTCACCACTGAAATAGAGTCCCTTTAAGCACAAACAGGATGTTACAACATCAACCTGTGTTAAAACCAGAGCAGGAATTGTAGAAAGGCAGAATGTAACGACTTGAGTAGGGATTTGGCAAGGTAGCAAGGTTAATACCTACACTTTTGCAAAAAGTGCCAGAAGAGTTTACAGTGACTGCAAACAGGATGCCAATATAATGACTCATCCAAAAGACATGATATTATGGCGTATCTATTATGGCGTGACAATGGCACGTACAAACAAAACATTAAGAGCCAACTGTATCCCATGGGAAAATAAATCTGGTGGAAATGTCATGATAACTAGGTTGGGCATGACTAGATTTATCTTGGACTTCATTATTTTTGAAACAATTGGTTTATATATAGCGTAGTATAAGTATCTTTCTATGTCATGTTTAACCTTAAGGTCAGATACGCTTGTTTATTTCTGCTGTGTTATTATTGGATCTCTTTCTGTATGTCGCCTTACTCAACTAAGGTTATTTTTTAATTAGCACATTTTTGGCAATGGAGTCAGGTCCTGTGTTTCAGGTTAGTCACCTTTTCTCATGTGTCACTTACAAGCAATGGTTTTACCCACCCCAAAACCATACAGAAAAACATGCAGCGTCTCAGAACGAAACATCACATCTGGTGTTTGTGGAGCCTTGTTGCTCTGCCTGTATTGTTTGAGCTGCTCTTAGTTTGCTTTTCTTTTCACTTGTACCAACTTTCCCTTGTGGTTGTGTTGTAATGTTTACCATATAAATATTGCAACAGGTAGCTTCCTCAATAATCTTTAGAACTGGTACCACTAATACCTTTCATATATAGAAAACACATCATTTGTTTGCGCTGAGTACCGCTATATTTCCATTTTCTTACTAGGTTTCTTTCTGCTGTCACTGCTGGCGATTGGATATGGTCTGAAACAAGTTGTTTCAAGTTTCTCTCTCTCAAAGGGAACAAGTAATAAAACCCCAAATGATGGGAATTACAGCATTCTGTTTTGTTTGAAAACATGCCTGTGCATGGGTGGGCTACAGAAGGGGATGGTTTAGGATTACAAGAAAGGACAAGCACTCAGAGGAGATTGCCACTGTAAAACGATCATTTAAAGGAAAACTTTAAAGAGTTAAATGGGATTACCTGAGATCCTACAGTAAATAGTTAAATATTAATGATAGCTAGATAAACAAATACCAAAAGACACCACGTCAGTGTGGAGATATCGGAATATGTTCTGAAAATGTCTGAAGCTACAGCTGGTAAGATTACTGTAATGGCAAGGCGCTAGTAAATAAATGTCCTCTCCCCCATTTTTAAATTTGCTGGGTTAGAGACAGATCAGATGTCCACTGAAGTACGTTGGAGTCTTCTATTTACATAAATTGTATTGGATTGGTACTTTGTGTTTAGTACGTTTTACTGTTCCTCTCCTACATAATCATTTAGGGCCAGATTATGAACATATCTCTGTGTGGCTAATAGGAATATTGAAAAGGTTTTTATACAATTTGTGCCTTGCATTTTGGGACTCCCAGCAACTTCAGAGGGCTAGGTACACAGATCACTTTGTGGAACTGGATCTTTATTCAGTTATTTCCTTGCTAAGATGATATTTATAAACAACACCAAGAAGACAGAAAGTCACTTATCATTTTTTAAATATATATTTGATATATTCAGGGCATACTGTTTAAAGGGCACATTAAGGCACCTTCATATGTGCCTCTTCTAAATATTCAAGCTGATAGGGTCCAATTCACTCAGCTTGGACCCTATCTGGTTGGTCATTTATCTTCTGGATCTTCTCCACTCTTCATGAGTCACTTTGGGCCTCATTTTATTTAGGTCCTGAGCACCTGTATAGTCCATTAGAGCCATCATAGTTATTAGGTTATCGCGTCTCGGCCTCTGGAAGGCTCAGATCAAGTGTAGTTATACTTGCCTTGCAAGGAAAACACCGTGACTGTGGATGCGGTCTTCTTAGCCGCACCAGGGAAGACTGCTCTCTTGCCACGGGGATAGTGCCTGCCAAGGTAACGTATAGTAAACCTCCCAGTTAGCTGCTGGAGTGGGAAGGTTTTGGCTTTAGACCCACTTTATGGAAATGAGAGACTCCTGCCTGGCTTGCCTCTGGGGCCTTATGGCTGGGGGCAAGCAAAATACAGGAGCATCTGAACCCCAAGCCTCTCGGTTTGGGCCTGCAAGTAGGATGCCCGCCAAAGGTTCTGGAAACACCTGAAGCCCCAGACGGGGGTGGGAAGTCTGCTGGTAGTAGGGCCACTTACGGTTCTGGATTCACTCTTGGATTTGGAATTTGTTTTTGGCTAACTGGACTTGGAATATGGAAAATTAAAACAAACATATATATATCCCATTACAGTCAGCAGTTTCCCAGGGTGAGGCCTGTCCCTTAGGCCTTCTCCAACCAAGGAGCACCCTGGGGTAGTGCGGCCTGGGGGTCTGAGGTGCACCTGCCCCACATTTCCACCAACCCCTTCAATCCAATGCGATTCATGGCCCTACCCAGGACCAGTATTTAAAATAACAGCAGGCATAAATGACCAGCAGAAGCGATTAGCATTCGTGCTCCAGTATTGAGATAGATTTAGGGTGAAGCTGCAATTACAAACTCTGGGCTGGGTGGAAACATCCCCCCCCAGATGCACTAGCTCATGCCCGGGCGCTGTGCTGAGCTCCTGGTGTCAGTCTGAAGCGGTATTAGGGATGCACAGATGCAAACCCGCGCAGGGCCCCTTCGTGTTTAGCTCCGCGGCTCCTTTGCATATATGCAAATCTAGGTCACGTGCAAACGCGGGCGGACGTCGCGTCCTTGCAGGCCGGGGGCGACACCCACTGAAGTCCCCCCTGGGCCCGAAGAAGTCTATGCAAATCGGACACGTCACGTTGTAAAATTCATCAACCTAATTTACATACGGAACCCCAGCACCTGGCAGTCAAGCCTATGCAAATCGTGCACGACGTCACACTGCATATTCATCCGCCTCATTTACATACGGATCCTCAACACCTTGGGGTCACGCGCCCCGACCAGACCTATGCAAATCGCGCACGACGTTAACACTGAATATTCCCCCTCATTTACATACGGAAACCCAACACGGGGGGGGGGTCACGTGCCTCGAGCCACTGAAGCCATTCGCCTATTGGAACGGCCGTGACGCGCGCATACGTCCCACAACGCGCCCTTGCGACTCACCCCCCCCGCCCCACCGGTCCTCCCTCCTGACCCTCCTGGCTACTGTGCGGTCACGCTACGCGCTGACGTCACAGCTGGCGTGCCCCGAGGGGGCGGGGCGGCGCATGCGCGCCGTTC
>NW_017728935.1:4670531-4765789 GCF_001723895.1 Crocodylus porosus | reverse complement strand
GGGGCGGCGGGGCCTAGCGGGCGGCGGCGCCATGGAGGGTATGGACGTGGACCTGGACGCGGAGCTGATGCAGAAGTTCAGCTGCCTGGGCACCACCGACAAGGACGTGCTCATCGGCGAGTTCCAGCGCCTGCTCGGCTTCCAGCTCAGCCCGGCCGGCTGCGCCTTCTTCCTCGACATGACCAACTGGTGAGCGCCCCCCGCCTTGTGTCACGGAGGGCCCGGCCGCGGCCGCCTCCCTGGGGGTGGGGCCGGGCCGGGGCGCGGGGAGAGCACAGGGACCCGGCGGCTGCGGGGCGCGGGGGCGACGACCGACTCGCCAGGACGGGGCGTCCGGACCAGGATCCCGCTTGTAAACACCCCCCGCCCCGCCGCACGTGCCAGCCCGAGAGGAGCCCGCCTCGAAAGTTTGCCCACGACCCCGGCCTGCGGGGCTTGCGCGCCCTGCTTTTGAGTGAGGAGAAGCGGGGCGCGCGGAGATGCCGCTGTCGGGTGCCGCCAACAGAGACCCGGCGGATGCGTGTGGCTATCCGTCCGCCCTCGCCGCTCTGTTGTTTTTCTGTACTCGAATAATAATTAAAAAAGGGTGGAAACGAGCTGGTGTTTTCCAGCTCAGAAGACTTGGTTCTCGACCGAGCTTGAAGGGGTTGAGAGCTGGCAGGATAGCGCGAGGCCGCGGTGCTGCTGTTGTGCCCTGGCTGGGGGCAAAGGGACTCTAGGGCTTGATGTTGTTTCCTGGGAAGGAGGAGGGGGGAGAGAGGACCCGACCGCTTCTGGAAAGCCCTTGTTCGTTGGGCGAGGAAGGAGACAGCTCTTATATGAGGAAAGGGAGCAAACAAGACTGCTCGGACCCGTGAGCGGTTTGGAGGGGGGATGGCGCAGGAAGACGGGCCTTGCGCAGGTCTTTGTTTTCAGGTCCCGTTGTCTGATGCGCTTTGGTGCCCGCCTGGTGATTCTCAGCGAGGGGCCGCAGCACCCGGGAGTGCTTTGAGATCCTTCCCGGGGTGCCACGCTGTTACCGTTGTTAGGGCTGCCGGTGGGATTCCTGAGATTGACCCAGGGGTTTCGCATAGAAATCCCTCGCTGTGGTCCTTTGCAGCTGAGGAATAGCTCTGTTATTTTTCTGTAGTTAAAAAAAGAGTGAAAACGAAGAGCTGGTGTTTTCTCTGGGGGGGCCATGAATCTGAAGCAGTCCAGAACCGCTGGTCTAGCCAGAGGATGTGGTGCTGCTGTGCCTAATTTGGGGGCAGAGGGATCCAAAGGCTTCATGTTGTTTCAAAAAGTTAGTCACTGGGAAGGACGAGGAGAGAAGAAGACTGCGCCACTTTAGAAAGCCAGTGTCCCTGAAGCAGACGGGAGGGAGCTGTTATGTGGGAAGGGGATGGATGGCACTATGCAGGCCCCCAAGTAGTTTGACGAGGGGATGTCCTAGGAAACTGGGAGCTGCCACAGTCACCATGCAGAAGAGGAGCAGGCATGCAAGGATATTGTTCTCAAGTCCTTTTCGCTGATGTGCTTTGGTGGTTCTCAACTAGGGGTTGCAGCATCCTGGAGTGCTCTTTTCCTTCCCGGGGTGACACACGAGGTTACTGCTGTTAGGGCTGCCAGCAGGATTCCTGAGACAAACTCAGCAGTTTGGCATAGAAATCCCTTGCTGTGGTCTTTTGAAGTTCTTTGCAGCCAAAGAACTGGTCTGTTATTTTCCTGTAATCAAAGAAATGGGTGAAAGCGAAGAGCTGGTGTTTTTCTGAGGAGGCTGCGAGGCTCTGCAATGGGCCGCGAGTCTAAGAGGTTGAGAACTGCTGGGCTAGCCAGAGAGTGCAATGCTGTTGTGCCCAGTCTGGGGCAAAGGGATTTTTTTGTGTCACAGGAAAGAAAGGGAGAAAAACACTGAGCGTCTTTTAGAGAACCGCTGTCCCTGAGGCAGAAGGGAAGGAGCTGCTGTATTAGGAAAGGGAAGAGATGACTACCCAGGCCCCTGAGCAGTTTGAAGGAAGGATGGTATAGGAAGTCAGGATCTACCCAGAAGAGGAGTAGATGTGCACGGAGATGTTCTCAAGTCCTTTTTTCTGACATGCTTTGGTACTAAACCAGTGATTCTCAACCTGGGAGCCACAGCACCTTAGAGTGCCCTGAGAGATCCTTGCAAGAGTGTTGTGGGGTACCACCATGTTAGTGCTGTCAGGTGTGCAAACGTGATAAACCTAGAGATTTCAAATAGGAATCTGTAGTGTTAAAACCATTCTGCTCTGCTGTGGTCTTTCCCAGTTCTTTGCAACGGAAGAATTGTTCTGTTGTTTTTTTGACTACAGTGAAAATGAAGATCTGGCACTTTCTGAAAGATGAAGCACTCCTGGATAGACTCGAGCCAAGTTTAAAAGAGTTGAGAACCATTGCACTAAGCATCCTTTGACCAATCTGTCTTCTTAAACAATTCTATGGAGTGCTGGTTATTTCTCTTGGAGGGGACGGGGGACCGCATCGAAGCAAGGTTAGCATCTGGGCTCAGTCTCAGAGTTGGAGAGTCCTGTGATTTTTTTTTTTTAATCCTGAGCGGTGACACCTGGAGATCGGGAGTCAGTCCAGTGACTGACAAGATATTGCAGAAGGGCTACTGCCTATGCTATGGCAGTTAAGGAATGGTGTTAGAATTGCTCCTTCTGACACGCATCCTTCATCCTCTCATAAGGGTGAATATAACCAAAAGATCACACCCAGCATTTTTTCCTGGCACACTTGTTGGTTTCACCAGTACTGTTTTTTATTCTTGTTGGCCCTGCAGAGCTCACAAGGCTACAAGAAAGCTAGCTGGAATGTCTTGTGCGTCAGGCATCATCAATAAAGTCATTGGCTGGATTTCAGTTGTAGAATCTGTGTCATTGTTTCACCACAAAATGCAGAAAGGGTCTGGTTTGACTTTCAGAGCGGAGGTGATTGTGATATTGGCAATCAGAGAAACTTTCTGGGGAATTACTGGAAGACTGAACATGGAGGTAATTTAATTCTAGTTTGCCCCATTCCTTCCACACCTTTGGTTCCCCCCTTTTTTATAACCTTACTATTTTGACAGTTTTGCCTGTTGAGAGAGGAAAAGCAGGTGACTGATTATTAGCAAACTCTGGATCTCTCAAAAAAGTTGGCCTGAACTAAAGGAAGGTCTTGTGAGGAAATGGGGGCGGTTTATTTTGGATAAGTGTGTTTATGGCAGAAAAGATCTTCTTAGTCAAAACTGCCAGGATTGTAACATAAATACAAGGTATTTGCAATACATGTGTGGTTTAGCTTCCCACCCCTGCCCTCCCCGCAAGAATGATATTGTCGTCGCTGTACGTGGTCTTTTTTGTTTGTTTTTTTGTTTTGCAGGAAGAGAGAACTTCATAGGGCAATAGTGTGAACTTGGAAATTACCAGAGATAACATCAAATGATACGTTGTGGTGCTGAAGTCATTTTTGTTGCTGTTGGAGAAATACTTTATTTTTCTATTGTGACTAATACTTCTGTCTGTCCTTCCATTTAAAATCATGGTTTCATACACTTATGACTTAGCCATAACATTTATTTTTGTAAAGTTAGTGTGTCAGTTATTTAAAGCAGGATGGTTGTTATACACATTAATTTTTGAAGCAATTAGCCAAGCACTTTTTTTTTTTTTTTGGTGGAAAGTGACTGAATAATAAATATTAGAATTTTAGATGCTAGATTATACTTGGTTAAGATTTTCATCTTTTGCTTAGGAAGCACTTAGCATCTGGTAAGCAATACATTTTTAATGTAGTTGAATTACTTCAGGTGCAACAGAAGAAAAAATTCAATTTGGTTAGTACCTAAGGTGGGTAATCCTCAGCTCCTTCCTTACTCCCACAGTTCTTCTTCATGCTGAAGTTCTTAATGTGTGGATTTTTCTAAAGACAGTTTGATGTAATGTGTTGTGTAGATGGTTAAATTAGAAGGGAACTCTCCCTGAAATGGTGAGATTGTAGTACGGTGCATATGAAACATGGCTCCAGAGTATACCAGGCACAGTTGTTAAGTGGGCATTGTGCCTGCGGGCACTGTGCATTCTTAACACCAGTGACTTCTGCTAAGCATGCTGAGAGGTGCCATTAAAGCTTTCCTCATGGAGTCTCGCTAGTGTGCTTTAATTCTGACTTCCAGTGTTTGCTCTGCTAGTCTGCGCAGTTTTGTTAGGCTAGATCAGTCTGGTACGCCAACACCTTCCGGGTATTAGTTACAGAGCTGAGATGGGCAAAGGTGGTCAGTTATAGATATTAAAGGGACTATCATGCAAACTGGCAAATCCCTTTTGTTACTTTTGATCTAAGTTGCAATTTAAACTTCGATTTCCACGTTTCAGAGAAACTTTGTCGTGTTCCGAGATGGTGTAGAAATAGTAGCTATGAAAACTGTTGCTGAGAAATTTGATGAGGTCTGTTTGGCCTGGATGCTCGGCAGAAGTGTGTACTTTGGTCCTGACCATAGATTACAAACAATATATCCTGCAGACGACTTGTTTTGGTGTCACTGCCAAGTTAGAAAGGCACAGAATTGACCTCTGCTCTAGAGGCAGTCTCTTCTCTCGCATTGAGGAAGAAAGTGATAGTGGGATCAATAGCAGTTGTTTAGTTGGTAGAGCAAGACATTTGCTTTCTAAAGACTGTCGTTTTGGCACTCCTCACCTACACTGTGTTCACCTCGACACATTTTATCTCAATGTATTCTGAGCAGCTTCTTTCCCACCAGTAATGAAAGCAGCTCTTTAGGGATGACTGCTATCCAATGACTAGACCTAAAGTTTCTTGCCTATCTTTATTTAAAGCCCCGTGCTATAACAGATATGTGCTCTAAGGGTTTTTTTCAGAAGACACTTCCAGTGGTTTTCATTAACAGGTTTGCTGGACAGGTTGAATTTATGAAAAAATGTACAAATCTCATGGAGGTGAGCAAACTCTGAAACACCCATTTTGGGGGGTCTCTTAGAAAAATTTTGATTGCTTCATAGTTAAGTCATACATGATTATTTTAAGTAACCTTTAAACTTCAACATTTCCAATTGACTATACCCGGAACCAGACAGAATGTGTTCTTACCGTTTGGAAACCTTGGTTTAGGCCTGGTTGACAAAACATTCCTCTGCGTGATTAGTAAGTTGGGATGAGTCTTGCTGGTCGAGTACAGACCTCTCAAATGTCCAAGATTATTTCTTGATGACCAAGAAGCGTGGATTTAGCCTTAACATGAATCCAGTCTACTTTCTCTTGTATGTGGATGTGAGCCATGTGTCAGTCAGTTTTCCTGTTTTTGTCAGGCACTAAAAGTTAAGTTTAGTGTATGTTATCTGCCAACACATCTGGGATAAAATCTATCTTGTTTAACTATTGCTTGGTGAATTCCCATACTCCCCCTCGCCCCCCGTTGTTATGTGATCCAGAAAACTGACTGGCTGCGTACTGAAGTGCATCCAATGCCTTGGATTTAGATGTTGGGCTTAGTGTCTTGTTGAAATGTATTTGATGGTAAAGGTAAATTTCAGGTGTTGGCTGCAAGTCATCTTTTGGTGATATAGTACAACTAGAAATGTGCCTGAACTTGTTCTAGCCCTCCCCTCCCTCAATAATACTGATGCCTGTCTACATTGGGAACTTTGCAAAGCACTTTTTAATGTTTCAGACAAGTGGAAAGTTTAAATCAGGCAGATGTGTGCAGTGCAAGAACTTCTACTGCTCTTGTCTGCACTGTGAGTTATTACTATCAGTGCTGAGGATGGTTAGGACCAGAGACTTGCCCAATTCCATCCAAGCAAAAAAATTCGTACAATAAAGTAGCTTTGGGGCTACTTGCGTTTTTCTATTGTAAGCATAGTCCCAAATTTGAAAATGTTTGTTTGCTAGGAGGAAAAGGGGTGGGGGGGGGTGCTGTAAATATAAGAGAATGAAGGAGAACATTTTGTATCGATTTACGTATAGTCGGTTTTACTATTCCCCCTAGCTAATTTGTTCCCCTTTTTTGTTAATGTGGCAATCATGTTGCTGCAGGGAAGATTGAAATGGGTTTTTTTCCTTTTATTAGGAAATTGTAGAAACGTTGGCAAAGGGAAGGGGATGTAGGGGAGGGGACCTGAAATTACTTTGAATTTTTCCTTTAAAACCAACCGACTGGATTTAAATGGATAGCGTCCTTTTTATTTTCAACTCCTGCTGCAATTCAGTCAGATCTTAAGGGAGTCTTTTGAGAGGATTGATTTAATTTTTTTTTTAATATAGTAATTTACACCAGTATCTATTGACATATTAAGTGTTGTTTCATTTAAGCTAAATAAACTGCCCTTTTATGTTAACCTAATAAACATAGCATTTAATTGAGGTTTGGCAGGTAGTGATGGCAATAGTTAAGGCTGCCAAACAGTTTCCATTATAAATCCTAATTTTATTGTGGTTTGTTTTGTTTGTAGCTTTCTGAAGTCTCAATCTAATTTTCTCTTTTGGAGGTTTTTTAAGGTAGAATGACATCTGTTTGGGAGGAACTGAAATGGTTGAACAGAAATCAAAAAGAAAAATCTTGTAGTGTGGCTTGGTCAAAAATCGTAATGTTTGAAAGGTCAAATTTTGTGTGGCCACTCTAGTTCTTCTTAACTTTGTTTTTGTACACAGTGTTCATCTCCAAAGACCTGGGCCTGTGTAAATACCATTTACATTTTGCCTTTCAAACCTCTTACATGCATGGTAAGTGTTCCTGTTTTACAGGTATGTAGTTGAGATACAGAGAAGATTAGTTTGTGACCAAGCTGGGAGAAAAAACAGAAATCTGGCTTTCATTTCTGTGTGTCGGCAACTAAGCTTTGTCTGCTTCATATGCTTTGTTAGGTGTGGGGAGTGGGTGCAGCTTAACAGAGTTGACAGTTTTAAAGTGAATGTGGCTAGGAGATTTTTAATTCCACCCCTGTGTCTTTTCTAGCAGAGTTACTCAACTTGTGTTTCTTAAGATGTGATACACGTCCACTCAAGGGAGGAAACGTGAAGAAGACACTGAACTGGAAGTTGAGAGACTCTGCATTTCAGATATGTCATGGATTTTCTTTTTCAGCTTGGGCAAGTAGTTGTGCTTCAGTTTCCCTCCCTGTAAAAAAGAGGGTTGTGATCTAAGGATAAAGGGTGTCTTCACACCTGCTCTGGGGTGGGGGTGCATTAGAGTGACTCCCAAGAGTTGCTCTAATAAAGTGCCCACAGCATCTCGTGCTTCAAAATGGTAGTGGGGGTACTTTTAAGGCTCCTTCGATGAGCTTTAGTTAAAACACCCCCACTGCCATTTTAAGGTGGTGCGATACTGAACATGTGGTGAGTAATCGGGTCTGCTCTGATGTATGCTAATTAGCACACAAAGCAGGTGTTGGGCCTGTGTATAGGTGTCCAAAGAGAATTAAGCTAATATTGGTGGAAACTAACCAAAAACCAGTGCGTATCTTTTAACGCCAGTGAGATGTACTGCTCATGTGACATTTAGGAGAATTCTGCACTGGCCAAAGACTTCAAATGACTAAGATGAAACCCCGTGTGAAGTACACTGGGCTAATATCTGTTCCCTGGCACAGGGGCTTAGCTGATTAGAAGAAGGACTAGTTGATTAGAAGGACCTGAAAAGAAAAGTCACCTTTTTGTATGTGCAGATGAAACTGCAATCTTGACTCTTGTTTTCACTGTAGCTTTTTAGTACCTGGGCTGCCTTAGTTGGGCTCTGGCAAGGCCCCTCATATACAAACCTAAGCAATAAAAAAGGTCAGTGAAAAGGGCTTTAAAAGTTGCAGGCAAATGAGCAAATTACTATAAGTTAAGAATGGGGTCTGACATCCTGTCAGGTATTTTGTAATAACTGCCCATGTGCAAGTTCTGGTCTCTAGGTAAAATGCATGACATTGCTATTCTGTAAAACTGGAGTAAGAGCATGCAGATCCTAACAAATTGTGCACACGGGGGTGCTAGGTCCTGTTGTTATTGTGCCTTAACTTGGTTGTAACGTATATGTATGTCCATACCCACGATCCCCTCCACTTCCGATTGTTTTGAATGATGCATCGTGCTCTTCAGCCAGCTAGCCCATATTCAGGCACTGGGTTAGTAGCTCTCAGTTGCTTCAGCCTGGTCAAGTGAAATGAAGGTCTGAGTGTGACCAGCCTATCAAAGTCTCTTATCACCTCACTAAGGCTTGAGGCCTCACGTGCATGTCAACAGGAAAGGAAGAGAAGGTTTGTAGAGGCAATTGCAACCATCTGGAACTTCCTGAAAAATCAAGTCACTCTTCTCCATACTAATTTAATAAGTGAACCCCTGCTGTGGGCTCTAGACATGTTGACAAGTTCTTGTGGTTAGAGTATTGAAGGTACTTAAGCAGTTACACTTACAAAGGGGTTCAGTGTCAGTACTAAGGCACTGCCTAACAGCTGTGTCTTCACTTAAAGTGCCTTACCCTTAGCTTGTGAATGTTTACAGTTGGAATCTAATTTTACCCACCAGTGACCATTAACCTAGACACTAAAGTCCTTTGCCAGGACCCAACAGATAGGCGTCAAAGTGTCTCTTCAGATCTGGCCCTCTTTCCTATGATGCATGATGTCCTTTGGGGCTGGGAGTTGAATCGTGACTCTTTTTAGGAAGATGTATCGATCTTTTCATCTCAAAGATCAAGTGTTATGTTTTGTTACTTTCATAAATTAGCAGGAAAAATGTACATGGTGTGAAAATATTTTACTTTCTAAGGAAAAGAAACGTAAAAGAAAATCATATGCCAAACTCATTTACATTGTAATGTTTGCACAGTTGAACACACACATCAGGCCATGTGAGCACTGAACTTGAGTGTGTAGCCTTAACTGCGTTGGCCTGTTACTGTGATCGGAGGCTTTATTTTTATCAAGGTCAAGTCACCTTGCCAGGGTCACTTGACCCCATTTGTCTTTCCTGCTTGCTGGAGGGGGGCTGGACCTGATGATCTTCTGCGGTTCCTTCCGGCCTTACAATCTATGAATCTCAGCACGGCATTTACACAGGTGTGGACTAGTGGAAGTTCACTGCCTCTCAACGATACCGAGGTGGTGGTGGTGGGTTTTTTTGTTTTTAAGTCTTGTATTCTTTTGTGCGCATATACTGGGGATTTTAGCTGTTTTTTTGGTGTTACACGGTCAAAGGATTTTATTGATCTTTTTTACCACTTCCCCAGCGGTGGCAAAAAACATAATAAAATAACTTTTTTTAAGTTGCAAGGGTACGAGATGTGCTATCCACTTAACAGAGAGTACGCATCTCGTGTGTTTGTGTTCCTGTTACACTTAACATGTGTATTGTTTGATTTGTAAGTGTACATTGTTATGGAAACACATCTGTTGCAGACACTACTTAGTATCATGTTGTCTCCTCTCTAGTTTTTAATATTTGCGTGAAACATGATCTGATGACTTGGTTTCTGATGCTTCCTGTACCATTGGAACTCAGAAACCTTGGTTATGTCCTGAATGTTCGCTTACAGATTAATGGATAATTCTTCCAGCAAATGGAATCTAATATTGAAGTACTGGAAACATGAGTTCGTATCACCCGATCCTAGAAATTGAGGTTAAAACAGCCTGTTGGGTCATCTAGTCTGTTCCCACTGGTTCTTTCCTTCCGGCTGCTCAGCCAGTGAAGATTGTTCCCTAGAGAAAATGGTGTAATGTAAAGGTCTCAAAATCTCTGGAGTGTGATCTCGCATGCTTTCTAGTGAGCTTGTGGAAAGCTTGTTGATTACTTCTATTGATTTCCCTCCTAACGCCCACCTTCTGTCTTCCAGCTGTGAGAGGTCAGCCAGAAGCGAGGCAAAGGCATGAAAGCATTGGGAAAAAGTAGATGTGATTCAGTCCTTCCCCTCCCCCCACAAAAAAGGATAAAAGCATGTTTCTGTGAAGGAAACAAAGTGTCTGTGCATGCACGCTTACTAAAGGTGATGCTCTGTGTATGCAGTTGCTGGGTTAGCCAGAGAGAGGGTTTTTTATTTTTGTTTTTAAATCCAGTCACAAATATGGATTTGTGGTGGTCAGTTGCTTAACTTGAGAAAAGTTCATGGGTTTCTACTGGTAGTTCTGTATCTGGTTTCTGTCTCAGCGATACTTCTACTTCCCTAAATAAATAAATTAATTAATTGTATTTGGCCGTCATCTAATACCTTGAAGGAGGCTTTTCCTAGTCAAGTGTAAATTCCTAATTTCATCCTGTCTGCTCCTCCTGAAGAAGGGTGTTTGTGCTTGAAAGCTTGCAGAGAACAATCTTTTCCACCTGTTTAGTTGGTCTAATAAAAGGTATCACATCTACCCAAAGAACTTTGTCTACCTATACTCTTTTTTTAGAGCAGCTAACTACCGTATTTAATGGTGTATAACTTGACACGGTGTACAAATTGACCTTGTATTTCTGATCCAAAAAGTTAGGAGTTCTGTAGATCCGGTGTATAAGTCAATTGAGCTTTTTGAATCAGAAATACAGTGTTGACTCATACCCACCCCTGTGCACCCTCACTGTGGGCCGGGCACTTGGGGTGTGGACACATGCTGCAGCGCTGCTTGCAAGGAACGGGGCCAGGCTCAGTGCTCAGCTGGCACAGTCCAGGCAGCACCGCTTACAGGGGCTGGGGCTGGGTTCAGCACTTGGCTGGCGCATCCCATCCCCTGCAGGCGGTGCAGCCTAGGCCAGACCAGCAGAGTGCTGAGCCTAGCACTGCTCGCAGGGGCCAGGGCCCAGCTCAGTGCCTGACCGAGCAGGATCTCCACGATGCCGGCAATGCCCACGGGCCACGACCCCCTGCGAGCCAAGCCTGTGGGCCTTGGTGTCACCATGGAGACACCGCTCGGCCTGGTGCTGAGCCTGCCCCCATCCCCTGTAAGCAGCGCTAGGCTTGGCACTCGGTTGGCACAGCCCAGGAGGTGCCGCTTGCTGGGAATGGGGCCACGCCAGCTGAGTGCTGAGCCTGTGAGTGGTGGGCTGGACTTGGTACCCAGCTGAGTAGCATCTCCATAGTGATGGCAAGGCCCACAGGCTGTGCTCGGGCTTGGCCTAGGCCCTGTGTCCTCCAGCGACAGGGAAGCTGTCGGTAAGTGAAGAAGGTTGGGTCAGGGCTGGGCTGGGGTTTGGCCAGTGTTGGGGTGGGAGTCAAAAGTATTGATATGGTGTATAAGTTGAGGTGGAAATTTAAAGGTAAATATTTTGGCTGCAAACGTCGATTTATACACTATGAAATACAGTAACTTTTTGCTTTTTCAGGATGGGCTGATCTAATTGTCATGTTAGTGTCACTGAGTAGGAGGCAAGGAATCAAAGGCAGCATTTGGAAAGTTAGTCTTCCCTCTCCCTTGCACCCTGGACAATAGTTTCCATTAGTCAGCCGCTCTTCTGAGCTTCATTTGGGAAGTGACAGTGGAAAAGCAAACACCTTGTCACTGTACTTCTCTGCTTTCACATTTACAGTCTTCACATTCCGTGGGGTAATATATTGACCAGAGCTGAGTTCTTAATACACAATCAATAAACAGTGACTGTTCATGAGCGAGCTGTGTTTTCTTTCGACTCTGGCCAGGTCAATACGCTGCTGAGCAAGTTCTAATTTAAGAATTTCTGTTGAGCAGTGCCTGAAGTTGCAAGACAAGTGCTTAATTTTTCCAGATTCCTGGCTGAACTTGCAGATGCCCTTGGAAAAATCTTTTGGGTTTAAACTGAATGTACTTACTTGGAAGCTGCTGTTTTGCTGCTGTCTTTTCTACATTGCCACTCTTCTGTCCGTGATAGGCCCGTTGTCTCTTGATGTGCCAGAACCAAGGTATCACAGCAGACTGGTATTTTCTATCAATAGTTGCTGCAAAGGAGTGTGATTAAGGTCACTGCCGTGGTTTGTCTATAGAAGAAAAAATGTGAACTTTAGCCCTTTATTTTGGGTTTTGGAGAAATAGTCCATTTACAGCACTTCCGTTTCACACATTTTGTTTCGACCCCAAGGCATCCTCAGTATATCTTTGCGTGGAAGATATTTTGGGATTGTGTTTTGTTTTTTTTTAATTTACCGTAAAAACATTACATTTTGCAGTCTCTCCGTGGCGGTGTCCACCCATCCACTGAAACTGCCACAAAAAAAAAGAGCAAGTGAGCATAAAAGACAGATTATGAAACATAGGACTGAATAATCAGTTGAAAAAGTGTTATCATAGGCAGCTTTTAATTGGAATACTATCCATAAAGCTCTTCCTTCTTCCAGTCAGAAATCACAAAGTTTAGTCACCCTCATTTTAGTAGAAAAAGGTAAATGAAAGTCCTAGCTGGAGAATATCTATCTATCTAGATTTTTGTAGACCTCTGAAAAATGTATGCGGAAGAAATGGAAATGTAAGCAGACAAATGTAGCAGAAGGAATTGGGGATGGACACTATAATTTGAGTTCAGCTGGGCTGCAATACATGCCTGAACTTGTTCTCAGGCAGTTTCTGTAGCTTAATCCTTCTTTATTTTAATACAGACAATTATAGAGACAGTTTCTAATTGAAGAATTACCAGTGTTACCAGCACGTTTGCATCCTGGTGACCCTTGGTTTGTCTGTTGTGCTGTAAAGAACTGTTTTCTATTTCTAATGGCAGCAAGTCAGTAACCAACTCCCACTGAGACATTCTCAAAATACTTTGCCCCGGACTTAAGAGCTTCTGACCACCTGCTTAGGAGAGTTCAGCTGCTGAGGGTGGTTGTGCGGGTTATAATGCTTTTTAATAATGTCACAGTATTGATTGTGTCACTAACTCTGCTTTCCATTCTTTGGCAAGATAAAATGCTTGACCCAGTACAGTTGGAGTGATACTGGGAAATCTGTGCTCAAGTTCATTAGTGTTTTCATTCAAGGAAAGTGACGCGCTATTAGTTGTGGCTTGCTGTTAGCTGCTTGGTGTGCCGTAGTAACTACAGAGATTTTCCTTTGGGGTGGAGTGGGGTGCAGGTTCTCATCTTTCTCCTTCCTTGGGTTGTCTCTGTATGAATAGAGTACAAAGTACAGTATGTGTATTGCTCCTAAACAGGGCTACTAATGAGCAGTTTTGAACTGTTTTGTGTAGATTTCTTTGTTGCTTCTGAAAAAATCCAGTTTGCATTTTGGAATAGGTTCTGTTCACCGGAGACATGACAACATTTTGGCTTTAGACATTTGTGAATTCCTGTCACAATCAGGCAGCTATTCCTTTTCAGCCTTAATGTGAAACAGTTGAGTTGAAAGCTTTGCCTCAATGTTTCTGTCTCCCAGATCATCTGCATTCCCAAAAGTCACTGCTTTCCATAGCCTTGATTTCTTGCAAGGGAAGTCGAGAGTGAAAGTACCTTGTAACTTGTGTCAAAAAATGGGTTCTGATAGTGTTGCAAGTCACTTGCTGGTGGATTAGTGCATCCATGTTTCAAAACATCTTGAGGCTTTCCATCTGACCACCCTATCTTATCCTTGCTAAAAAGGTTGGTTAGCGTTAAAAAATTCCAAAAGGGAACATACACTTTCTTCTCTAATCCTTGACATTTTCTCAAAAAGCATCTCTTTGAGGTGTCAGCTTCTTCAGAATTAGCAAGATAACTGCCCGAGGTTCCTTCCTGGGCCTGTAGACTCAATATAGTAACTCCATTCGTCCCATAGTTGAGTCAGAGAAAATTCTGGATGTCAGGAGGACAGAAAGGGTGTTTAGTTTTTACAGATACGCTGGAGACTTGTCCCTACCCCACATACTGCTCCAGTGCTGAGAAGGGAGAATTAGTCCATTTACAGCACTTTCTTGGTCTTACACGTTTAGTTTGGACCTCAAGCCATTCCCAGTATATTTTGGGGGAGGAAGATGAAAGTTTGCAGAGCACAGGCATTCTGTTACTTCAATTCTTTTGCATAAATTCTTTAGGTTGATTTGTTGTAACAGCTCATGCTCTGTGCTGTAGCTCTTAGTTTATTCTTGCGTCACCATTTGGTGTATGTGGGAGGCATAGGGGGGTTGTTTACTTGTTTTTTGTGACAAACGTTCTTCCAAATGATCAGTATTGAGAACATGCAGATTATGAGTATTGATTTTTCAGACCGTTCCCCTTTCATCATGTTAAAGTGGGAGGCCATGTAGAACGTTGCCAGAAGAGAAGAGGACAACTCTGTAGTCTTCTGCATTGTAGCTGCCCCGCAAAACTAAGTGACTCAGTCTGTTGATCAGTTTGCATTTCCCATTTCAGCTCAGATGAAACAAGGGCATCATTTGAGGGTGCTTTCTGCTCAGCATAAACTTCAACCTGCATACAATTCAAAATCTGAAGACTGTGGTGGCCTGGGGTATGTGGGTATCTGGGAAGCAAAGAGGCTGTGCTTTACTGAGTGGCTTTGTTTTTCTTAAGTGTCAATCCTTGACCTTTTTAATGCTTTTCAGCTGTGGTGGCTATAAGGGAAGGCCGTAGTCAGAAGGATATCCAAACTTGCATGTACTGTGTGGCTGAACTAATATGCAGTTGAATCACTAATGTTAAACAGCATTCTGATACGTGTTCTGTTCTGCCTTGTGTAGAGTACTTTCATTAAAGGATTTCAAAGCACTTTACAAACCAACATTAACACTTGCAAGCTTCGGATAAAGAAGCAACTTTTATTCATATCATCATAATTCTCCTTGTGCCCTTGTGAGAAATTACAAAATGTATTAATGAGCAAATGGTTCTTTCAGGTGGTGGTGGGGAAAACACCATTGCCTACATATTCACACCTTGTACTCAACACAGCCACAGACAAAAGGCCATTCCCCATACTGAGCTGACTTGGTAATTGGATCAGAAGTGTTGCTGGAAGTCTATAGTTGTGACATGGTTTGCAGTTTCCCATTCAGCTTTCCCTTTATCTGGCTTGAGAAAGCTAACGCACACATCCAGCTGTCTCAGTTATAAGAAGTATCTGTCAATATTGTCTTCTAATCTGGTTGCCTCAGTGTTTTCTTCACTGTCACTGTCCATTTCCCCAGTGCAGGGGGAGGTCTTGAAAGATCCTACGCCAGGTGTCCCTCTGCCAGGTGGATTTGGCTGCATCCTCACCATCCTCTGCTACTGATTTTTGGTACTAGGAATGGAGTTCACTCAAAGCCATTTTAGCACAGTCTCTCTACTACCTTGAGGTTTGTGTGCCTGTACATCAGGAGGGTCCTGGACTTCTGGGAGCACCTTTCCACACGTGCGTGTATTGTAACGGGTGTGTGGGTCCCTATGATGGTTAGGGAGACAATGATCAGTGACTAGAAGGTGTGTGTGTATGTGTGCGCGCACACAACCGTCTATCTATCTATCTGTCTTTAAAAAAAGATGTATTTTTACACAAAACATATTGTCAATATTGTCTTTTGTGTTTATGGAGATTACTTGTCTTGTCATTTGAGGGCAGTAGCAGAGACCAAATCTATTGGGAGACTAGCAGATCCTAATGGTTAAAGCAGGATGAAGTATGGCATTTATATTCCATTCCCTGCTTTGCTCTTTGCTCAGTTTGGCCCTAAGCAAGTCATTACCTCTGTCTCAGTCCATGTTTGGAACAGAATGAGGCTTGCTTTTTTTTTTTAACCTATAGAATGTATACTAAAATTGCTTGAATGTGCCTAAGGTTTGCCAGGCAAAGGAGTTGGTACAGGGAGGAAGGCACAAAGCTTGTGACTTACTTTAATGCATGAATATTCTGTGTTGGCCTGACTCTTGGGATGTTTCCTGTCTGAATAGGCTGGCTGTTACAACAAGAGCTGTCTCCAAACAGTCAAACCAGAAAGAGGATAAATGCAGCTAGCCAAGCATCCATGACAGCACAGTCCTATGTATTACATTGGCAAAGTTGGACATTCACCTTACAGTTCCAGCCAGGTTTTATTATTAATTTATGTTGGGACTTGTATCATGTAGGAAGAAGCTGTGGGAAGATGGTTGAAAAGTGAGTTTGTAGGAGAGTGACATAGCCAGGCTTGGCAAAATGGAGGTGAAGGGGACAGCATGAGCTGAGGAAGATTCAAAGATGAGGGGTTAGCCAGGCTCGAACTTCAGGCCAGCAAAAACATATAGGAATAGAAATGAGGTTGTGGCTGTATTGTTTTGGCTTCTTAAGTATGCATTTGCCTGTAAAAGCCTCTGATACTGAATTGGGTGTGAGGAGTTAGTAATGCCACTGTCAGTTGCTGCTGAGAGCGCAGGAAGTGTACAGGTCCATCTGCAAGTGCAAGACGTGCTGTCCCAACATCATGCTGCAAAACTGACTTGGTTTTTGCCAGGAGCCAAAGACAACAGGGAGGTGTTACTGTCCGATCTCTGTTGCCGCTTGTGTAACCGTGAGGCACATGACTGCAAAGGACCAGGCACTGTGGCAGCAGGGCGGTGCCATATGGCCCTGCAGCAGGTTTCTCTGTGTCGGAACGAGAACGTTCTTCTGCATGAACTTCAGTTCGCAATTTGCTTTGTCATCCTGACTGTGATTCCTGCCACTTTCTAGTCCGCTACTTTCAATTTCTCTTCAGTTCTGGAAAATTCCTTTAATTCTCCGTTGGGAGAGCCCAAGGAGAAACATCAGAAAAAGGGAATCAAACAAAAAAACACAACCTAGAACTGTTTGCTCAGCAGAATGGAGCCAGGGCAGGTAGGAGGAGGGTTTGTGATACCCGATCACGCTGGGACAGTGAGTCTGCTGTTCAGCCTGCATTCTCCTTGGGTTAGTTTTTAACTAAATGCTGCAGCACATTCTGAATCATTTCCCAGTGGCAAGGCGAGCTGATGAAATATGACACGGGGAGGGGAAGCGAATTGGCAGAAGGCCTAGGTGCACAAATAACCCACTACCCCCTGAAGCATATTTACCAGCCAAGCAGACAGAACAAAATGCTGCAGGCTGCCTTTAGAAGAACTGCAGAAATTTCCCTTTAAGATGGGTCCTTTGTCTTAATGCAGATGGAGGATTTTTGCTGCCTCTTGTGCATCAGGCCCCTGGGATCAGACATCTTGGGATGTCTGCAGGTTAACCTTGGTGTATTTGTGGAGTGGAAAAGGCAAGGCTGTAGGCAGTACTGCGTCTGGTTATCCTAATATCTTTCACGTTGAATCAGTGTGTAACATGGTGAAGAAATTTCAGTGAAGACTAACCTCCAGATCTAGATCATCATGTTAATCGGTTGAGTGAACAGGAGCCTCTTGGCACGGCCCCGCTGCAAGTTATGTAAATCTTGTTCAGTGTATAAGCAACAGGCGGCTGGTGACGTAAAACTAGCATTTGTCTCCATTTATTGGCTAATGTGACATGCACCCTTCCCGTAGCATTTGACTGAGCTGGCTGTTTTAAATATAGCCCTGTCACTGATAAGCAGAAAATGCCTGGAGTTGAATAAAGGATTGTAGTATAAAATTCATTGTTAACTACGTATCGCAGGGAAAATCTTGCAGAGTGACTATTAATATCAAGTTCCGTTGTGTACTAAGGTGAAACCTAACAATAAGAAAACCCCTTAACTCGTGTGACCTTTGGCGTCCTTATCTGTCTACAAAATGTTCCTTCAGTGCCGCCTAATTCATTAGCAGTATTCTGCATGAGTTCAGCTGGACGTTGATAGGAACCCCATTGGTATAGTATAGCCACAAATGTCTTGATTCATAAGTGGGAACAGATGCATCTAAAATGGGTGTCAAACATCCAGTTTCTGAAGCTGTGTCCTTCAGCCTTCCGGGCTCTTAGAAGGACTGGGATTTTGGGGTAGGGCTGACTGCTGAAACCCCGGATACTGAGACCCATTGGGGAAAGCATGTTGGGGCAGGGGTTGAGGAATGGGTGCATTAATTCCTCTTGACCCCCTGAGGTCATGACACTCCTCCTCCTCCCCCCCCCCCCCACAAAGTCTGGATCTGTCCCCCCAAGGAGCCAGCTTGGTAAGTATGACAGTTCTGATCTGAACCAAAGCTATCTGTTCCCTCCGTCCTGCTTCATGATAGTTTTAGACAGGCATGACGGAACCTTTTTTTGACCCAACTATTAGCCAGTGTTTGGCAATTTGCAGGTGGTTTTCATAAGGAGCAGAAATTCATAGCTGGATAGTTCGTGGTGGCACTTCAGCTAACTTAAGTGTGTGCCCACAGGCCTGTTTCCTTGAAGAGTAGGAATCGGACAGGAAGCGTTTGGTTTGCAGTTTCAAACCTGTCTCAGGGTTTCACTTTCTCTCAGGGTTGTGCTGCGTGTCCTGCCTTTGTGAATTCTGCTTTTGCTTTCTCACTGCCATAACCTAGATGCTCCTGCTCCGATACGCGCCTCCACCTGAAATAATTCAGCTTCTGGCTGGTCTTGCTCACCATGTATTTTGGTAATGGGTCCTGCTCTTTCAGCTGGGCTCTAGAAGGAACCATAACAGCTGTGCACCTCTATTCTAAATGAATCTGAATGGCCATTTCACTCACCTGCTTTAACAGGGCTTCATCTAACCTCCATCATAACTGTGCCTTGCTTCTAAAAGTTTTGGAAGACTCTGTTGTGAATTCTTATAGTATCACCCACGTTTTAGCTCTTTTTTAGGTGGGTCATGTGGGGAGGGTTAAGTGATCTAGATACAGTTTACAAAACAAGTTATGGTGTAATTTGGCATACAAGTCAAGACTTGGGAATATTCATTGCGTCATTTGACCATTCATTTTTCCACTCTAAAGATTGCATGGCTTAAATTATTAAGCATCTGTTATGATTTTTTTTGGAGTCCACAACATGGAGGACCTAAAATGTCTACCACAGCAAACTTCTGTTGTCTGCTGCGACTTATCTTAAGAACATTGTCGTCTGAAATGGACTGTGAACTTCTTGACATTGGGGTGAGCGTGCTGTCAGCAGTGAACAAAGGGAAGTCCTGCAGTTCTGTATATGACATGTCATACGTGAAAGGCTGTGTTACAGACCTGGTTACTTTAAGACACAACTTTCGTGGTGTCTGTGGATAGGATGGCTCCTTTATGCTAAAATAAACCAAAAGGAGCTCGCAAGGAAGTAACCGGTCTGTACTTACAGCTACATTCTGTTTTGCTTTCCAGGAACTTGCAAGCAGCCATTGGAGCGTACTACGACTTCGAGAGTCCAAACATCAATGTGCCCTCCATGTCCTTTGTTGAAGACGTCACCATAGGAGAAGGAGAGTCTATCCCTCCTGATACCCAGTTTACAAAAACATGGAGAATACAAAACACAGGTACGTGAGAAACATCTTTCCTCATGTTTTAAACCGAGTTGGACGTGTCATAGAGACCAATTTAGTTACTTAAAACCTTAAGTAACTATCAGAGACCAAAACTTGTTGACAACTGTAATTTTCTGCCAATAGCTAAGGGGGAGGTTTTCAAAGACAAAACCCAGTTAGGAGCCTGACTCCCATCAAAAATCAATGGGAATTAGGTTCTTAACTTCCCGGTGGTCTTGAAAATCTTTCCGTTTTTTGGATGTTGGTACTTCCTTTCACTCGGCCAGACATGTTGTTTTGATGTGTGAGGAGCTGTGACTTCTGTCTAATTCTCCTTTACTCCCTGTGGCAGCTGGGACTTGCTGGAGAGTCTCCAATGCAACGCTGTAAATAGGAGAGAAAGAAAGGATAGCCTTCCAGAAAAGCAAATGTAATGTGATACCTGCTGTCCATGTGCTGTTTCTGTGAGCTCTTTCCTCTTCTCCCCTCCTCTCTGCCCTTCCCAAGGGGGTTCTATTATGTTGGAGGTATCACAGCAGGGGACAGAGCCAGATGGTGGCTGTATGGTTTGAAAAGACCTTGCAACCTCTTTTTTTCATGTCCCATATGTATATTTGGTCATTTTAACGGTTTCTATTCTGTCAGCCGCATTGGTGTGTCTTGTTGTACTTCCATTATTTCGTCTGTATTTCTCTGGAGTTCTGGATAAGCATAGTGACCTGGTAGCACCATTGTATACAAGGGGATGTCATTTTTTCTCTTTGGCGGTTGCCTAGCCTAACAGTTCGGGGATTGGGGGGGTGTTAATTGCAAATATATATTGCAACAAAATTATAGTCCAAAGAATGTGCGAATTTAGTCCAAACATAAAACTGACTTAGTGGTTCTAAAAGGGTTTGTTTTTTTCTACTTTTAGTGAAAAAGGTTTTTTTCTTTTTTTCATTAGAATATAGCAGTTAGGAAGCATTTAATGGGGATGTCTGTTCTGTTGAAACGGCACTCTATGAGCAGAGTTAGCCAGACGGCTGTAGGGAGTGGTGCTTTAGGATCTGATCCTGTATCCTTCATGTCCGTTTTGTCAACAGACATGAAGGCTACGTGACATTGAAATTAGCAGGTTATCAGGAGCCAGTGTTAGCCAAATTTCTGTTATAGGCAGATATGTGGTCAGTGATCTTTAATCAGGAATTCCTGTCTCCATTTTTATTTGGCAACTTCTATAGTAGAAGTGCATAAGAAGTTAGTCTTTCGGATATAAACTCCAGACAGGACTTCTTGCAATCTTTCCTCTGACTTAAAAATAAGTCGTTTCTATTTTTTTTCATTAAGAAGATGGAAACAGTGTAGCCTTAAAGGTTTTTTCAGCTGGAAAAATAAGACTTTTATTAAAACTTCTCACCTCATGAGCAGCCTATATGTTACAGCCACCTCTTATAAAGGTTTTTTGTTTCTACGTAAGTAATTTCTTCACTGCAGGGCTGTTTTCTTGAAATGGCCGGCAAAGGTGATGCCGTAATTCAGTTCTGAGAAGAGATGATGTAAAGTTGGGCAAAATTACTCTCTGTACAAGGCTGTGTCACTGCAAGTCCATTAAAATTGAACTTACAGGGAATGAAGTAATCTTGATGTGGGCCCTTAGTGAGTAGTATGCAGTGCAAGTCTGTGGAGGCAACATTCCGGCATGAGGTGAGTCAAAAGAATAATTGTCATATGAGGCCGGGCAAAATGAATGCTTAGCCTTAATCTTTTGGGATATAATTATGGAAGGAAACTCCCATCCCTAGATGCAAAGAGAAATACTTGACCCTCAAGTGTTGCAGTGACAGGATATCATATGTATATTTATCCTGTGGATCTGAATTTGATTGACTTGCTTGCTACTTCTGGCAGAAGAATGACAGTACAACAAGGATTCATACGTGTCCTGTAATCTCCATGAGTAAACTACAGCTATGTTAATCCTGTTTATAAATGACTGCAGTGCTTGGGCAGTGTACAGCAATATGCTAAACATAAAACCGGATTAAAATACATCAGTATTTGAACTGAATCGTTTGAACGTTTGATATAAGAAACCGTGAAAATGGACATTTTATCAGTTAGAGGTAATATTATGCTCAGCATCTGTTTCAGGCACCACATTGAACTTCCCTGTGTGGCTGATGTAAGGTGGAAAGAGATTTTTTATATAGTATAATTATGGTAATGTGCAAACATAATTGGCAAACTTATGGACAGTTATGATTGATAAACCCCGTTTCTACACCCACATCCTCTTGAATATTTTTCCTTCCCCCAAATTACTGGACCTTCATAAAAGAGAAAGTCCAAACACTTTCAAAAGGATACCTATTTTAAGCTAGATGAATAAAATATTCTTTAGAATATGTTTCCCTTCAGAATCCTTTGGTCTGGTCAGAGATGTGGGTAGAGGGATGAAGGCTTGAGCTTAGACTTCCATGGCTTTTGTGGGTTCCTTTCAAAACCGTGCTTTGTTTTGGCTTCAACCTGGGCTAAAGTCTGTCTTTTTTTTTTTTTAATTTGATTGCAACAAAGTTTGGGTCCAGACCGCAGTGTTAAAACTCATTTTAGTTGCAACCCAACTTAACTACTGTGTTGTCATTTGTTAGAACTCTACGGAAGATGTCTTTCATAATGTATATGCGCACTACTATTTACGAATAAGCTGGTTTTCGGCCCTTTTGCTTAGTATAGGTTAATACCTGGTCTTTCAATATTGTCATTTCCTTGTGTACTAAAAGACCAGGTTGTATAGTAGCACTATTTCCTAAAAAGCAGTGGACTTCAACCAACTTATTTCCTTTTCCCACTGTGTGCCCAGCTGTGGCTAACTCCACAGGATGATTATTACGATTTATCGTCTTCCTAAGAGATGCATGTACTGAAATAAAAATGAAACAACGATTATGTCATTCTGTGGTGCTTAGCTGCAGCACTCTAGACGCCTAGCAAATTTAAAGGTTTTAAAACTGAGAAAAACCCCCACATAAATTATTTAAGCCAAACTACGTTGCTGGGCCGCTAACCCTTTCAGACAAGTTTTTTCACTCTGCCTCCCATAATCCACATTGCAAGTCCAGCTAAACTGCCTGAAGCCTCACTTACTAGTCCCTCCCCAGCCCCCATATGCTATTTTCTAACTGTAGAAAATCCAGGGAGCGCTGCCTTGCTCCCGTTCCATATATCCCACCTCGATGCTTCCTCTGTTTAAGATTTTCAGTCTGTGTTGCAAACCCACTAATAACGGGGACTTGCCTACAGGACCAGGTACTTCGGCTGTGTCCTTACTGCAGCATCTCCAGAGAGCTGATTATTTTGGTAGATCAGCTATCAGTGTCACTCTGTCAAGGTGTCCTTGGGCCACTACAGGAATGTACTGTTACTGTCTCAGAATAGGCTTACAATAAGTCCATGCTGCTCTGCAGCCACAGATTTCCGTAACGTGCTTCTGTCATTTTCAACCATAGCGAATGCATTACCAACAGCCGAGAAACCAAATTTAATCGGTCTGGTTCATATTACATCATCAGAAAAGGTTTGAAGAGCAGTGGCGCCCCAGAAACCTTTTCTGAAGATGCTTTCAGACTCTGCCAGATGTTTCAGAAACACTTTTTTCCCCCCCCCTTTGTCTGCTCACACTTGTCTCTGACTCCTTCCTGAAGCTGCTGTTTTCCCTGCTGCAGCTGTCCCCAGGAACACTCTCTTCCTTCTCTTCATGCTGCAGTGTTAGTCCCTGGTACTGCAGGCTAAACTTGGATCTCTGCAAGATTGTGTTCGGAGTTCAGTCCACACATGTACAAGGCTGGGAAGGCAATTTGAAGCAGAAAGGAGAAACACAGCAATGCAGAAAATTACTCTCGGGTTCATAAATGGGAAGTACAAAACTGTTGGCTCCCCCTGAAGCTGCCAACAAACAGAGAAAGGAGCAAGACTGCCAGGAGGAAAATGTTTCCTATTAATAACATTGTTGAAGTTCTGAGAAGAGGTGGAGGGGAAAAACTAGGCCAGATGAGTGCAGCATGTCTTCAACGTAGCTAAAATGGACAAGAATGGCATCACAGGTGCCCCGCTAGTATATCGAGGGCTGTTTGCCTCTGTTAAACTGTAACCGTGTTTCCTGCTTTTAAAGGATTTATTGTTCTGTGCGTTTTTCCTTTCAGTTGGCCACGTGATGCAACAGTGATATTTTGAATGAAAACCTGGTCTCTTCCTCCTCTCCTGTCACCCCTGGCTGTTTGTGTGGGACCCCAACTCAGCCGGTGTCTGTTAGAATATAGACAGATGTAACAATTGTACTGGGGTCAAATGATTCCCCTATCAACTGTTGTGATAACTGTATATGTGCCTGCCTGTGGGAATACAAGTCTAGCAAAACTGTTGCAGTGAGTTGGGGTTAAATTCAAAGTGGTTTAGTTAGTTTGTACCACTCCAGAAATATGCAGTGGTAACAGCTTATGTTATAATAGCCTATGCATGGTCCTTTGTTTCGCAGAGTTAGTTACCTCTGTCCGTAGCCTTACACAGCTTGGTGTCTCCTTGACTGTTCGCAGGGCAGCACAACGTTGTTTATCTGTAGTTGATCGTCCTTCCAAAGCAAATAATGCAAGGCTTCTTTAATTATTTCGTCGCTCACACATAACACCATCTTCTGCTCAAACCCAGGGACAGAGGCGTGGCCACCAGGGGTTTGTCTAAAGTACGTCGGGGGAGACCAGTTTGGCCACGTAAACATGGTGATGGTCAGGTCGCTAGAGCCCCAGGAGATTGCAGATGTCAGCGTTCAGATGTGCAGCCCCAGTGCAGCCGGAATGTATCAGGGACAGTGGCGCATGTGCACCGCCACAGGACTCTATTATGGAGGTAAGTGATCCCTTTCCTTGCTGTTCAGGCTCTGGTTTGTAATGTTCCCACAATATGCAAGGTAGGAGTCTTCCTTATTTTATCGCTGCTGTTTAGATACTTGCTTGCATCCCTGATGCTTTTCTGATATCCAAATGATGATCAGATGAGAGAGCACATTTTATTCCTGTGTGCTTTATTGCAGCGGCTGTCAGAACAATGTTACCCTCTGGCAGTGTGTGAAGAGCAATGGCCGTTTGATTGTGGAGGCCCTTGGTTTGTGTTCTGTCAGGGCTGACTTCAGAACTGTCCCAGTCAGCCAGTGACCATCCCGTTCATTCTGAAGCCTGTAAAATTTGGATCGACTAGCTCCTATGAGAAGTAGAACAGTAGGATGACGCAGCCCTGCCACTTCTGAGTGACTAGATGCATCTTTTCCATCTGTTACGTGCGTTCCTTTGAGGCTAGCTCAGGGTTATTGTCTAATTTTTTTTTTTCAGTTCAGGGCTTTGTCCAGTGCATTTCTAAAAGATTGGAGCAAAGAACCTTCTGCCAGTTTCACTGAGAGAGAGACTTACAGTCTAGTAGAGGTCCTTGTTGTTTTCTTTTCAAACTTAAAGCTGATTGGTACTGAGTACTATTGAAAAACCAGGCTGCCTATTTTCAGTACCCAGATATGGACTTTGGAGCCTAATTTGGCTTGTTTAAGCTAGAAAGTTGTGTACTGCTTTCCTGGTAATGGCTTATTTAAAGCAAATACAAGCCCTATACTGTGCACACCATGTTATTGTTATAAAAGTGCTTCTATGTTACAGAATTTCACGTCATGGAAGGAGACTATTTTACAGTACAAGTCACTGATATCAATGTACGAGCCCTGGGTGAGATCCCAGCCAAACCATAGTTAGTCATAATGGTAAAAATCATGAACGGCGTGTGCCCCCAATGGCCGGGGGGGCACAGTGGCGGTAGTAAGCGGGAGCTCCCACAGACACTGCCAGTACTGTTGGTGACCACCCGCAGATGCCGCCGGCAGTGCCTTTTAGTAGGGGGTGTACCACCACGCTCAGGGGGTACGCATGCTTGTCACCCCGGCAGAAATTCAGTGTAGATCAGCCCTAACTTCATGTACCTAGTTTTGGAAAAGTATATGACATAGTATTTAGCCCCTGGGATAGTTTAGCACTACCCGAATTTAAATAATAAATAACCCACTAGCATCGTTCACAGGACACTTCATTCCCTGGAGACTTGAAGCTAACCTTTATTGGCATTAACGGCTAGTAAGAATATTGTTAACACGACTTTCATGGTTTTTTGGCGGTTGGAGTGCCCTGGCAACATGGGGGTCAAATGAGAAATATTACCACCAGGGGATAAAATAATTATTCATGCACATAACTCCGTGCTTCTTGAACAGAGCTGTTAGCAGATACAAGCCTTTTCAAAAATATTTAGGAAAAGGATGTGCTGTCATTGCAGGGATGAGTTATAACTTTCTCTATTTTGGTTTCAGTTCAGAAGGCCTGCTTAACTTGCAGTTGCCTTTGTCGCAGGACTGTATAAAGGTGCACAACTCTTATTTACAAGGCTCATTTGGAAGTGAAGTGTTCAAAAGGATTTTAAATTTCCTTAACCCTTCTATTGCTCTGTCTGGTATTTTTGTTGCTGAGTTCAAACCATAGGTTTTGCTGTGCCAAATGGTATCTTTTGAAGCAGAGTATTAGTCCTGAGGAAAGACGACGCCCTCATAATGGATAATCGGTTTATTGCTGTATACTTTGGATATGTGGAATTTCTTCCTGATCTCTCGGTATGATCAGCTGACTCGCTGAAGCATGAGATTTGATTATTCACAACTTGCATAACTACAAGTGTAGTTGGTCATAAAATTGCTACTGCTTGGAATGTGGGAGTAATTTTATTTGTAAAAGCATCCCCTTGTCATTTCCGAGTCTAGGGCATGGAAAGGAAGCTTCCTTTCAGGTGACTTCTAATAGATGGTAATATTCAGGTCCCCACTCACATAATCTCTTCCCCTTTAGAGTTGGTGCTGGCTATTTTCACTAGGGGTGTCCTTCTAGAAATGGGTGGAGTAGCTTGTGGTGACTACCTCTCAGGTTTTTAAGCATCGAGGGAGTACAATTGCCATGCTATAGTATTCCCTACTCCATTATTAAAGGAATCCTCCTGTCAGAGCCTGGCAAAGACTCAAACTGGCTTCCTCGAGTCATCTGGAGCTACTTGAGTATTAACTGGAGGTATACAAAATCCTAGAACTCTTGGTTCCAAAATGATACCCTTTATTAGTCCAACTTGGAAATCGCAAGAAAATTGACCTTTTTGCAAGCTTTCAGGATCAAAGTCCTTTCATCAGGCTCTGGGAAAAGTATAGATGGTACAAGATGGTGAAACGTCCCCATAGGTAGACTGGAGGCATGCATTTACAACAACGTGACATGCTTGTCTTCATTCCCGGAACAAAATGTGCTGTTTTACAAGCTCCCCAGCTCTTGCTGGTCTAAAGTGGTCAGTCCCAGAATTCGTCTGACACCAAGCCACTGAACACCAATATTTTCAAATCTAGTTTGGATAATTTAATCTCTTTTTACACAATCGCTGAGTTGGGGGAGCATGGTGGGGCCCCCCAACGCGCTCCCTGGCAGACCCGGAAGTGGACCAGAAGTTCAATCAACTAATCCAATCGCTGTCCCCGATTCGGGCCGAATCCAAATCGTATAGGGCCCGTTTTGCACAGCCCTAGTAAATGCCGCCTTATGTCTACTGTACTAGGGGAAATGACGTAAGCTGAGGTGATTTAAAAGTTCATGAGTCGTATCTCCTTTCCCATAGGAGTGTTTCAGAAAAGATCAAGATGTTACTTCTCTGGAAATAATAAACCTCAGGATTAATGTTTAGTTGTAAGTTCCTTGGAACTTAGTGACAAAATCTTTCACATTCCCTTCAGCTCTTTAGTGGGAACTCCTTTGCCTTATACTATTGCAGCAGGATGTTCAAGACACATTGTATTTTTTCCATAGGTGAACCTTGAGCCGGTTAGGTAATGCATGCTTCTTGTTTAAAATTAATAGGCCCAAAGGGGTGAGGGATACTAGTTGGTCCTATTGCAAAATGGCACAGGACAGATCATCATCCGGTAATTCCTGTTTGATGGAGATCAAGTCTGCGGTGAATTTTGTGAAGGCCTGGCTGTTTGGCACACTTAGAGGAAATATCGTTGATACTTAAAAGAAACCTAACTAATTAGTGCCCCGGCTTCTGTGTATAATGTATGAAATGTAGCTTCTCCCTTGATATTTGGAGAAGCAGAGACATGGCTTTTGTCCCCCTTTGAAACTTCTGAAGGGCAGCATAACAATGTGAAGAATTAGGGAAATTACTCACCTTAAAACAAATGCTAGCAGGGGAAAAAACTGCTTCCTCCTTCCCTGACCTTTTGGGTTCTTATTTCAAGTTTCAATGTAAGCACCGGGGAAATTACGGCAGGACGGGGAAGGAGCAGCCGTGCTAGGGAGTAATGATTTCGTCAGTTGTTTCAGGTCAAATGGCTAAACTCTGGGCTTGGCAGGTAAGGTAAAGCAAGTGATTCTTTTCAAATACTTGCAGCACTTGTCAGTCTGAGCAGGTTTTTGACTGGGAATAATCAGAAGCTGTTTAGACACCCAAATGTAGCAGTTCCCTTTTAAACAGGGGAGGAAACTAATAACATGGAGGAAATCTCTCTGGCCTTTGCTGAGTTGCAGACAAGGTTCTTTGGGTAAACCTGATCTCTTTTTATTAGACCAACGAAAATAGTTGGAAAATCTTTTTCTTTGCAAGCTTTTGGGTACAAACACCTCTTCTTCAGGCGGAGGAAGAGTGTGTGTACCCAAAAACTTGCAAAGAAGAATTTTTTCCGACTATTTTAGTTAATCTAGTGAAAGAGACCGCATCTGCCCAAAGAACCTGGTCTGCCTCTGTCCTTAGACCTACACGGCTACGACCAACATGGAAGATTTGCTGAGTTGCCACGCTAAATGCTATTGATGTCCTCAGGTAGAAGGTGAGGAGTTCGTTGCTGTACTGTAACAGCAGATGGCACTGCCTCCCCGCTTGCCAAGCCCCCTTGCTGAACGCTGCTGACTGTTACTGAGCCAGAAAGAGTCTTCTGTAAATGTCATTGCATTATGGGACTGGGCTGGGTTTAGTCTAATTGGCTCTGCCTTTTTGGAGTCCTTACTGTTGTTTCTTAGAGGGATTTGAACATCAGCTGGGTATTTGGGTGTTTAACCAGCCATACATTTGTTATGCGCAACTAAGACGGCCAGTTAGGAAATTGGAAGGCAAGGTGCTATATGTGAATCCCGTTTTTTAATTGTTTTGTAAATTAAGCACAGCTAAAACCCTGCCAACTGTATGATTGAATGTAAAAAGCAGCATTAATGACCAAACTGAATTGCAAAGAAGCCTGCTGTCGTCTTCGTCTAGCCCAGCGTTTCTCAGCCCACGGGTGATGGTCCAAAAGTGGGTAGCAAGACTGTATGAAAGGGTAGTGAGCAAACCTTTAAAAATGGATTAATCTTTAAAGGAGAAAAATGTAGGGAAGCCGTGGCTTTTCCCTGGCAGGTTGACAGAGTTCTTGCCTGCAAGGGGCTGCTTGGGGGCCTCTTATGCCCCACATACCCACCCCCAACCCCACACACTGGAGGGGTTGCGGGTGGGGGACACTGGAAGGCCGGGGGGGCTGTTTTCTACTTAAACTATTTAAATGGGATTGGCCGTCAATGTTTACAAATGGGTCCTGGTACAAAAAAGGTTGAGAACCACGGCTTGAGCTCGCTCACATGCTCTGATCAAGTAGCTGAAGGAAAACCAGGTGCTTAACTACATGTATCATGCTAGGTTCATTTATCGGTTCATTTTTGAGATGCCATAAGGTAGCTGGTTTGTCTTCTAAAAGAAGACAAGCAAGGACATTTTAATGCAAAAAGCTCCTACTACAACTTTGAGAATGTAAATGTACAAGTCAGAAAGCTAATTGATAGAAACCAGGTATTCTGTATGTATAGTGGTATAAACGGAAGTTTTATGGTAATGCATAATAGCACCTTTGTGCAGGGGACGGTTTCATCCTATACGGGACCACTGATAGTTTCCTAACATTTTATTTCAGTTTTCACCATAATGTTGCATGAAATAGGAGAAAATGTGGTGAGGTGCCAAAGGTAGTTTGTCAGCCTATTGCCAATATTTAGAGCTGGAAATGGAAGTCGGTGAAATGCATGATTATAAGCCCAGCTACGCCGAACTATCGAGTAGTAAGTTATGACTCGTATAACAGACCCTGGCATGGTTTGCTGCATAAGAGCAGAGGACTGGGAGTAGAGCCCCTTGGGTTTTGTTTGCGTCTTTCCCTCGGCAGTCCTGTGTGGTCTTAGGCAAGTCATTTATGCTCCCTTATTGTTTCAGATTTGTATGAACCCAGCTGAAATGTGTCTTCCTGGGATTTGTTGTTTGTTTAGTGCTAGGCAGCTGTGCTGAGGAGTTTGGTGAGAAGAGCACTTGCTGCTGCCTTGGAGGTGTTAGTGCTTGACAGACAACAGTTAAGCCTTTAAAATGATTGACTGAAACTGCGACACATCTGCCAGAAAGGTTGGCCCTGCACTGTCCCGGAGTGCCACTTCAGTCCCCTTCTGTTCTGCTCTGCTCTGCCTTCATGCTTCCTGCCCTATCTCCTGCTGTGCAGCCTATCTCCTCCCTGATCTGCTGCGTGCTATGCAGAGGTTGTCTGGGCCACTTGCGGCACTCACGTTGCAGGTTGGCCACCCCTAGGCTGAAAGCTGCTGTGCAAGGGCAGAATTTTGTGGTACAAGTAGCAGAAGAAGAATCTCTGTTCCCTGTAAATTGTATCTAGTGCTGACCAAAGTGTCCTTCACTTTTTCCAGATGTCATCTGGGTGATCCTCAGTGTGGAAGTTGGAGGACTTCTAGGAGTAACGCAGCAGCTGTCATCCTTCGAAACAGAGTTCAACACACAACCACATCGCAAGGTAGAAGGAAACTTTAACCCGTTCGCCTCACCACAGAAGAACAGGCAACCAGATGACAACAACCTAAAAGACCCTGGGGGTTCCGAGTTAGGCACAATCGGCAAAAACACGTGGGGGCCTGCTCCTGACCAAATCGAACAAGATCAGAACGGACTGTCACAAAACTCTGTAAATCTCTCCCCCAGCAGTCACTCGAACAACTTGTCAGTAGTGACGTACAGTAAGGTAGGTGCCCTGGGAGAACAGGAGAATGGGTAGGTGATGGCCATAGTGTGTACTGTGATAGTCCTTCGTTGCAAACTGCGAAGCCCTCCCTTCTGCCTCCGCCAGACTTGCTAAAGAAGGTTCTGATTTAAGACTGTATAACTCTGCCAGCTCCTCACGTTATTAAAATCCCTTTGCAGCCAATAGACTCTACCAGACCCACCTTCTTCTAAAGTCCTTCTCAAAGTTAACTATATCGTGTCTGGGTGCTGTAACTAACAGTGGTTGGAGCCCGTGCCAGCCACTCAGTGCACAGAAGTCAGTCTCTCTCCAGCAGTGCTCCTGACTACTGTAGATGATGATAAAATCCTAGGCTTCATCCAGATTATTTCTTCATTGTAACAGAAGAGGGAGAAAAATGCCCAGCTCAACATTTGAGTCCCTGGAGCCATGTTTCAGGAATAGTCAGTTATAGGATTGTTCCTGTCTCTCTGCACTTGTTATGAATTGTAGTTGATTTTTAAATTGCCATTACTTTTAATTGCCCTAAGAAGTTTGCTTGATGGATGCTAATAAGTCTGAGTAATATTTTGACTATTTATAGCTGCTTGTGTGTGAAAAATGAATTGCAGGATTATTATTTACACTTCAGAATCTTGTTAATACCAGAAGCATGCCAAGGTGTGTACTGTCCTGTGTCAAAACTAGTTGATTTTAAAATCCTTTAAACATGCCTATTGTACTTTAAGCAGGCTATGTAGGACAATAACACTCGGTTGCTGAATGATTTAATAAAGCCCTCATATTAGGAACCGCAGTGCTGTAGGTGAACTAACTGGATAAACTGCCTCTGATGATATACACACAAATCCATTCTTAAGTACACTGCTTTGTGCTGAGGTCACACTTCTTTTTTCTGACTCTTTCTTTCTTACAGCAAGCAAGTAGGATGCAACTGGTTCAAAAAACCCCATCAATCGCCCTCTTCATGTTATACACTTGAAACCAATGATATGAGACTTATTGGGTCCAGCTTCAAGATAAGATGTTCCTTGATCCTTAAAAGGTGGAACTGGGTGTTTGAGGGAATTTGTAGTGACACAGAAAACCTTTAACCTGCCAATGCAAAGCTAGCCCAGATTAATAGTTACTGAAAACTGTTACCGTATGATGATTGCTTGGTGGGTCTCAGTGGACAGTGGTCTCCTCACAAACCCCACTGCTCTGTCTGCACAGGAAAAGCCAAGAACCAGTGTACTACCCATAGTCAGGGCAATAAGCAGAGCTCAAAATGATTCCCCATAACAAAGTTGAGGGACATTGGTGGCATACTGTGGGGGAAACTACACTGCCATTGTCTCTGTTACATGCCCTGAGTAGAGGGCATCCAGGATTGTGTAACTGAATGCCCTTTCAGAAGCGCTTCAATCACATGAAAAGAACTAAGATGAAAATCAGGTAAGGTCTGTTTCCTTATTTAGGTCAGAAGCTGGATGCATATGTCAGCATTTCACAGTTAAAGTGCATCCAGTCCTAATTTAGGTCACATTACACATGGTTATCCCAGTCTTAAGGACAAGCTTTTGGCTAAGCTTGGGGATTTAGTGCCTGGACACTGCAGGTGCTGGATTTGATTGTGTCTACCTGACTTGCATCTCTAATCGAGTGCATGGATAATTTCTAAGACTTCCAGCTGCAAAGTGGTTGATTTAAAAAAAAAAAAAAAAAAAAAAAAAATGAGTTGGGGGTTTTTGGCAGAAATAACTTCCTTCCAGGAGCATGATGTATTAAAATTGGCCCGTGAGGCCCACTTGGACTCTTTCCAGCTATTAAAACCACTATACCATTTCATACAGGGTAGCACAACTGAGTCATTAATGATTAAGGGGCCCACAATTTATATCAGTGTAAGAATGGCAACTTGTTTTGACGAGCTGTATCGGAAACCTAGGAATGCAGTATTAGAGTGTATTGGGAGAAATGTGGTGCACCATTTTAAGAACCATCTTTTTCTAATTGCCTAATTGTGGTATGTAGTGACAACCAGCATGTTTGGTCCTTGGTGTAACAACAATAACGAGCTGAACCACAACTTGGATAAACAAAAGAGGATGGTATCTTGAACCATGATTATATTAAACTTAATAATCTAGGCTAATGCAACATGATCATTAGTCTTTTCTGATGTGAATCATTCTAATCTAGTTTCAGGAAGCGGTCAGTCTCGTTTTTTAGTGTTCTTGTGGTCTAGCTGGCTACTTTCACGCATCCATTTTTTAAAGCTGGTTTTTGATACCTTTTTGCCTGAGAGCAGGTAAGGGACTTTGCTTACAGTGTAACTGTAATGAAAGTTTCCTCAGGTACTCAGTAATTGCTGTTCCTTTTCACCAACACACAGATACCAGCCTCTGTTAGTCCTTTTTTATCTAGCAGTGCTTGATATGCCAAGTTATGTGTTTTTGTTTTAGGTTTGCTTGCAGAAACGCTAATATTCTTGGTACAAAAAGCATCGCAGGTGAAGTGCTAGTCCTTCCATCCTGGAGAAAGCCAAATTTGGCTGAGGTTTGATATTACTGCGTTTGGATGTATCTGTCTAGGATGTGGGGTCTTTGTATTGTTTCATTGTCGTTCAGATGCAGGGGTGTTTGTTACAAACTGATGATTGCAAACACTTGGATACTCTTTCAATGGTGACTTTTTTCCTAGTATAATGTGAACATTATCAACTGAAGAAACCTCTACGCAAAAAACAATATGGAAGACTAGAAAAGGTACCATATATGTTGTCCAAGTAAGCAACATTGACATACTGTCACGTTGAAAGGGCTGGTATTAAATCTGAAGCATATTGATAGGATCCTTTGTCAGTGCTTGACGTAAGGTAAAATGTTTTCTGCGTACGTTCGCACACTCCATGGGGATGCCGGGTAGGCAGCTGTGTAGGGAAATGACCAATTCCTCTGCGTCCACATGCCCTTAAGGTCTTGGTCTCAGTCTCTATCTGTGGTAGTGGTAGACGGGTAGCTATATGCTACCTTGCTTTGCTTGAAGTCATAATTCTGCTTGAAACACAGTGGGCTGATAGTTGGCTTATTGGTAACTTGCCTGTCCTGAGTGAACAGGCTGATCGAGCATTAGTAGAAGATAGAAGCTAGTTTTAACGGCTGGCTTCAGAACAACCGAAAACCCGTTAGTAGCAGGTACTTAGGTTAGCACAAGGCTAATCTTTCCTTTATGTGGGCAACTGTCCTAACTGCAGCTATCATTTTCTAAAAATGGCCTCCAGGGAAAGAATTCAACTTTAAGCCTGATCTCCTCCTCTTCCTCTGCTGTTTCCTTTGCTGTTTGGTTGCTCAGGCTTTTGAAATTGGTTCCTGCACCTACAGGATTTATGTGAAGCAATGGCTTTTTCCTTAACAGAGTAAAGACCAGCCAGTTTCCGTAGTTGTTTTGACTAAGGACCTTGCCCTGAAAACCTGCCTGCAGCTTCTGTCTACAGACAAAAGGAGGTGGAGTTGGGTTTTCATTTCCAGAAATAATCATCAAGGATCTTTTATGCTCGTTCGTTGTTTGGGCTTACAGGAGCAGCACCTCTCTGAAGGTTTTGGTAGAGATCAAGTCAAGCAAAGTAGGATACCTAACACGGAGTATTTTTGACATCATAAATTTGGAAAGCGAACCATATGCAAGCCTTTAACCGTTCAGATCTGACCTGATCTCATGCTGCTGTGCAAATGGGAAATCTTTCTGGAAAGGGGGCTATTCCCTTGAGATAAGCACAGTATAGTAGTTTTTTTTACATCTGGGTCTCTTTGTGTTTAACTGGAGAGGAAGAAGGGCTCCTTAGGGACACTTCGGAAGCGTTAAACCACCTCACCAGCAGATGGTGTGCACATACCTTCTGGTAAGCACTGTGCTTTACCATCTGTTTTAGCTGTATATCCCTTCTCTCTGGGGGGCTTGAGCTGTGCTCTGGCTTCTGAGTAGTCTAAAGGGCGAGTGGTCTTCTGCAACTTGATCACAAGACTACCTGGGAAGGTTTTATTTCAGGGTGGCAGTAACGTAAGATTTTGCAGCAAAAGGGGAAAGTTTTGGCTTATTTGATTGAGCACATGGATACAGCTTAGTACAGGCATACCTCGGAGATATTGCGGGTTCGGTTCCAGACCACCGCAATAAAGCGAATATTGCAATAAAGCGAGTCACACGAATTTTTTGGTTTCCCAGTGCATATAAAAGTTATGTTTACACTATACTGTAGTCTGTTAAGTGTGCAATAGCATTATGTCTAAAAAAAACAATGTACATACCTTAATTAAAAAAGACTTCATTGCTAAAAAATGCCAGGTGAGCAAATGCTGTTGGAAAAATGGCGCCGACAGACTTGCTCAACACAGGGTTGCCACAAACCTTCAATTTGTAAAAAACGCAATATCTGCGAAGCGCAATAAAGCGAAGCGCAATAAAACGAGGTATGCCTGTAAATCTATGTTTTATTCTCTAGCTTCATAACCTTGGGCAAGGCCTTCTAACAAATTTGCCTCTGCTCCCTTTCCCACCCCCACCCCCCGGGCTTATAAAAGGGAGTGGATTCCTAGCCTAGGTTTAGTGAAGCATTTGGAGATCTGTAGCATAAGGGGTGGGTGAAGTTTATCAGAAGCATCATTTTTAAGTGCTGCAAGTGCATAAGAGCAGCCCAGGTGTTAGTGGCATTGGGGCCTTCCAGCAGGAAATCTGGAAAAATTCCCAGCAGTGCAGTTGCACTGGCGTTTGCAACAGAGGAAGCTTTTGTCAGACAGTGCTCTGGCACTTCCAGTGTCTTAATGGTCATGATTAACCTGCTGGTCCAAAAAGGGCCAGCAGCTGTTGCACCTTGTCTTCACTGGTGCTTCTAGCGCAGCTAAATGAGGGCAAGCCACCTTTTAAAATTCCCTAGTGTAGACCAGGCCCTAGTGACATGCAGACGTGCCGTCTGCTGCTTGAAGCAGGCAGGCACATTGAGATTTCACACTTGAAACGTTTGAAATACTTCCATACAGGAATGTGGAATCTGGACCGTGGATGGTTTGAACCAAAATTACATGAATGAACACTTCATTTTTCTAAAAATGGTAGAACAATGAGGCCGTCATTTATTAAAACAAAGTGGACGCTGTTTTGTTGTTTCCACAGTCTAGTTAGATAGTCGGCTACAGATCTAGGCCCAGTTTCAGGACAGCAGTTTAACATGTGTTCAACTCATTCCCATTTAAGTTGACTATTAAGCATGATTAGCTTCAAGCTTGTGCTTAATCCCTTAACGATAAGCATATGCTTATGTGCTCTCCTGAATAGTGATGGGCTGAATTCCTGCCCAGATGTGTGGATTTTGTTCTCCCACTTGGCAAAGGTGGTCTTTTTTTCTCCCCGCTGTGTTATCAGAAGTGCTGAAGCCAACATGGTTCTATTTTATTTACTTCCTCCTTTGATCCCAGTAATGTTGCTAGGAGACACTACTGCACTGTTATCTCTGTCTGTTTCCAAGGGAAGCACAGAGCATGCTTATAATCTCAGGAAAATCTTTTAATGAATTGCTGAAGTGATGGACAGCAAACCTTTTTTTCCCTGTGAAATAACTGGGGAGATCAGATGCTCGAGATAATGCAATGGGCGTGAAACTCATCTGTTTCAGGTGTCTTGGCCGTTACTTGGAAATCCTAGGTTGTCCTGACACACTGCTAAAGATAACTTTTTTTTTTTTCCAAATGTTTTAATATTGTCCCTTGCATTTAAAACTGCTCCAGGGGCAATCAAATATACACCTTGGTTTCATGGAGTTCTTAAGGGTTCATCATGAGAGAAATCCTACGCCAGGTTCTGTAAGTTTGGGAACTGTATGTAAAAGCCCAGATCATGCATATTTCAGCAATGCACATCCCTATTCATTTCAGTGGTGTCCTGCAGTTACCCCCATATAAAATAGCTGGCAAAATCTATGCCATAGCTCAGGGCTACCTAAATTGGTTAAGTTATTCTGTGCACCCAGGCCACCTTAAATTTAACTTGCGTAGGTACTGATTTAAAGCCTGAAGCTCTACATTGGGGTGGGCAAAATGCGGCCCACCAGGTCATTCTATCTGGCCCGTGGGGCCCCTAAAAAATTTAGAAAATTAATATTTATCTGCCCTGGACTGCCTGTCATGCGGCCCTCTATGGCTTGCCGAAACGCAGTAAGCGTCCCTCTGCCCAAAATAATTTCCCGCCCCGGCTCTACATGCATCTTTCGTGGTGTGTTTCTCCCACAGATTTCAGTTATAAATCTAGCATCAAACTTGAACCTGCTTGTTAAATAGACAAAAAAGTCCCATTGAAAAGCCTTTTAACTTGTTTTTGGTTTTAACTTAATTTGAAAATTGCTGTTGCTTGCCAGTGCACACTTCTTCCAAAGGTGTGCCACTCCAGTTTGATAATGGGGGAAACCTTATTTTTAGATTGGTAACTGCCCTTTAGACTCAGTCAACTTTAGTAAAAGTGGCAAAAAGCCCCACTGAAGCACCTGATCTATACTTCTCAGTGGCTGTAACACTTTGCTTCTTCCCATAAATCACTGTTTTTTTTAAAAAGTGCAAGCAGCCTAAAAGGCAGGAATAGTTCAGGCAGCTTACCTAGATTTCAGGGAGAGATGGGAGGGTTGGGGGAGGTGTGCAGAGGGGAACGAGAACGTTGGGGCTGCAATGGTACCTGGTATTTCTCTTATTCCTAGAGTCTTGAGGCTTTCCTTCTGGGGAAGAAGATATGTTCCTGTGACTCAGATGTTCAGCCTGGATTAGATATTTAGGCTTGAGAAGGGCTCTAGCTAGCCAAAAGAGCTGATATAGAACTAAGAAGAAGTCACAAGCTCCAAATGGCTATTTACTATGAGCCTGTGCCAATTGCAGAACTCCTTAGTAGCATCTATGGGTTATACAGGGTCTTCATAAAGTCCTTGTGAACAACCTAAGTTCATGCCCTTAAGGTCTCGGTCTTGGTCTCAGTCTCTGTTAGAGGCAGTGGGGGGGGGGGAGTTTAAAAATGCACAAGGATTTTATGAAGACCCTGTATGTACTTGAACCCTTTGCAAGCTAGTTTGCTTTTCTGGTGAACATCTGACGTAGCTAAACCAGTTACTTGCATCTAAATCAACCTGATGGCCAGGTGAACTGTGGGAAGATTCTTAACTTCCCCTTAGTCCTAGCTGCCACATTGTGTTTGCGTAGTGCGCAGAGAAAAAAAACATGTACTAAACACTCTGTTCTTCTGTTTGCCTTCATTTTACATAAGCAAGTCAAAAGAGCTCAGGGTAGTTTGCAGAAGCACTGACCAGGAACGGCCCAGAAAATGAGGAGGAGGAGAAGGGGGACTTGTAGTGTTATCTGATGCTGCCATCGGTGTACACTGGGAGACTCTCTTTTGTATTGGTTTGCATCCATGCATCGAAAGTTCATGTTTCTTTTAATGTTAAAAGTGTACCTTTTTATATCCATCTAAATTCAACCACACACAAAGATGAAATAAAGATAGTTGTGTGAACGTTTGTGTTGTGGTGGTTTGTAAAAGGTTAACTCTGAGATGAAGGGGGCTGATTTTTTTTTAATACTTTTAACGCCAAAGCTTTTACAGTTGCCATGCTGTGTTCTCGGGAGATTCCATTCCAGCTTGAGACGGGATGTATGTAGAGTTTGCCCTGTATTCATTTGGCCTCACTTTTAGCCTGGGTTTGTTCCTAGCATGAGTTGTAGACTAACATGCAGGCTTAGAACAGACGAATTGCCTGCCAATGGAGTATCCAGAAGAGTTCAACTCTCGTTTAGGTACCAAATGGAAGTAGTTGGTATTCTCACTGCGAAAGCTGCCTTTGTTTTGAAAAACCCAACCTTCTTCCCCCCAGCCCCAGTATTTATAAACCTGCATACTCCATGCGTTTCACTGTAAAATTGTTCATTTAATTCCTGGAAGATGCAGGGAGGAAAATTGGAGACTGACTTTGTAACGGTGAAGTTGAACTGATCATAGTCAATCTTGTGTAATGGTCTCATTTTGGGGGAAGGAAAATGCAGATCAGTTTCTCAGTGGAAATGTCACAAACTTTGCAAATGCGTGCCAAATTCGATCCTTTATCTTTTGAGCACCATCCTCCTCAAACTTTGTGGTTCTTTTTGCTGGGGACTTTGATGGGTTGAGACCACATGAAAGTTAGATGCCAAAAAACTGTTAAGTCTTTGTCTGCCTTTTATTATACCGTCCTCCATGCGGGGACTATGTCTATGTTAAACCAGTAATGCCCTTGGCCTTAATCAGAAGAACCAAAACAAGTCATTACAGCTGTTGTACTTGAATCATTTTTAATAGCACAAAACATGAACGAATCGTACAAAAATAAGCTCTGCAGGTAAGTGAGATATAGTGGAGGGCTTTGTATATACAAAAACCGTAAGCACAGAGGCTGCTGTTCATAGAAAATGCCCAGTGCCAAGAGAAACCTGTTTAGAAGTCACCTTTCAAGTTCAAGATGGTTCTGCAACAGTCTAATGGTAAGAGACCCAGCCTACAGCTGTCGATTAAACCAATGGCATTTCATAGGTCTGTAACACTCAGGCTGGGCTTCCCAAGCTCCGGGTGGTTCTGCAGCTGATCACTTTGATGCTTCATAGAAAATCTCATTAGCTTTTTGCTACATTTCTTGGTTTGTCTTTCTCTGTTTATTGCATGGATCGGATAAGTCTTCCTTGCAACTGTGAATAATGCAGCACACACATGCTCTCTCTGTTGTAGAACCAAGTATTGTAGTGTTTTAACTGAAGTGTGTGCCACAAATTTACATCGCATTGCTGTGGCTTTTGGGCTCCTGAGCCAGGTAGAGCTGAGCGTTGCTGTTTTAGGGGTTAAATCTTTTCTCGCTCTAAAGATGAGTCAGAATCCAGCTTTAAGATCCTAAATAGTTAACAGAATTGTGTAGATTTAAACTAAACCCCGTCAAAAGCCAGAGTTGAAATACTTTCTCCCCTCACATTTTGTGTTAAGATCTAAGGACAGGATTATTATTCTTGTGACATTTAAATTTAGTAACATCCACAGGGGCTTTTGGTGCTTGCAAGGGGTAGGCTGAGAGCTGGTGTCTGTTTCTAACTCCTGACTTTAGAGCAGTGGAGGGAGTTTGTGGGTGTGCGTGTGCCTATGATACTCGCATCCCAGTAACAAAGCATTTTCAGTGTCTCTGTAATGTGTTTATTATAAAATGAACTAGGCATTTTGACTCCAGGGCCCCTACATATGCACAGGCTACTACACATGCAGCCCTTTAAGGCAACACGTGCACAAGCAGAATCTGTGCAGCCTAGATGAAAGTTTTGTGTAATGCTTCCACAAGCTCGCCATCACCTTTTAGAGAGGGCTAATGCCAGGTGGCCTTGAAGCACTGCAAAACCCAGCTTCTGTATAAGCATGACACAGCGGCGCACATACTCTAGCTGCAGGTCTTGCTGTTGCAAACTCTGTGGCTTGAGTCTTGTACTATAAGCAGTACTTGCATGATGGTGCTGATGGAGTATACTCATCAGTCACTACTGTGTACATGTTTCATTCATAGCTGACGAATACACCTGTCTCATAACACTGTGTTCTCTGATGCAGCCTTTTTTTTGCTAGGAGGAAGTGGTGACTTAGGTTCCTCATTCAAAATAAACACAAACCCACAAATCTTGGCCCATTCTTCTAGGCTTTCATAGGACAGGAACTACTGTCTCCTCCTTTGTCTGCCGTTCTCAAGCTGTTTTGACTTTGTCCCTCAAAGTTGAGGACAGTCATCTTTGCTTTGACTTGAACTTGCAAAATACTCATGCACCCAAGTTGCTTGGATGACTTTCCTCCAGATTTGTTTCATGTTAATACATAACTGAAAAAAATGTTTACGTACGGAATCACTTAAGGGCTGAAATGAGTTATGGCAAGCAGCAGTACTTGTAACCAGTGGTATGTTCTTGTCTTCCAGGGAGAGCAGGTATAAATTGCTTATTCCCGAGGTCACGGAGCTATGTGGGGTATCATTTTTCACGATTATGTCTGTACTTCTCAGTTTTATTTCTATGCGTCTTCTGGTTTTTTTGTGTGTTCTACCTACCTCTGAGTTCATCTTAATCTCTGTGTTAAATCCTTCATTCCTCATCTACCCTTCAGCTTTGTGAACGCTAAGGAACTGATTTTCAAGCATCTAGCAGAAGGCAGGGCAGGATGGCACCTCTAGAATAACGGCCTCTGAGAGGCATAAACTTCTGTAAGCTAAAGCCTATTTCCTTAGATGCTATCATATCTATCATAGCATCTGATGAAGTTAGCTGTTGCCTACGAAAGCTTATACTGCTCTGAATTAGTTACTCTTTTACAGTGCCGCCCTGCCCTGCCTTCTGCCTGACTTCAGTCTAACGTGGCTAACTACCTCTCTCTCAAAGCAGTTCTCAACCAGGATGCCAAGGCACCTGGGGTGCCTTGAGATTCTTTCAATCTCAAGGTTTGCTGCAGGGTGTCACGCAAGGTTAGCGCTATGAAGTGCAGATACATGAGTCACAAGATAAACCCAGAGTTTTCAAAGAGGAATTTATAGTGTTAAAACTATTCTGACCTGCTGTGATCTTTCCTGAGTCCTTTGCAACAGAATAATTGTTCTATTAATTTTTTGAAGACAAGAAACGAGTCAGAACTAAGACCTGGCATTTCCCAAGTTTGGGGCTTGAGTCTACTGAGGGGTGCCTTGAACCAGAAAAGGTTGAGAGCCACTGTTCTAGCATCTCCTAGCCCCTGTTCAGAGGGAGCTGCTTTCACCTGAGCCCTTCTGAAGACCTGACTAGTTACCTAGGTAAAATAGGTACCTATTTACCGAGGTAACTGGCCTCTTGTTGTTTTTTTTTTTTCTCTCTCTTGGATATTTGGCCCTTACAAAACAGTGGGAGTATAGCGTACTGCAAGCCCACCCTAATTTTCAAGTGTTCCTCTTGTGTAATCTTCCACTAATCCTCCTCCCCTGTTGAGGCTCCAGCAGTAATTCTGAGTCACTAGTGACACTTTCTGGATGTCTGCGTAAAGTCTCCTAACACTACATAGCTCAGGGAATGAAACCTGTCTTGTTAGCTGTGGAGTGACTTCTGTTTCCTAACAGCACTTCCTTAAAAACAAATTCCATCTTACAAAGGTACAACAGAGCTTTTGAATTCAGGTTTTTGTCACTTGACCCAGCCCATCCTCCTGAACTTCTGCAATACAATCAGGGCTTTTTGGCGTGAGTCATCCTAAAATGTCTCATTGCCTCAGCCAATTATGGTGCACATAACTCACAGAGGAGTTACAGGCGAACATGCCGGCAGTAATATTTCCTTTGATGCTGTGACACGTTGTCCCACTTGCAATGAAGCAGTATAAAGCAGCGTCTGCACCTTACTTCAAAAGACAGGCAGTGGCTTTTGTGTATAATTAGGCTATTGGTAGTCTTGCTCACCCCCACAATAGAGAGCAGCGGGACCATGGAAAGGATGCCAGGAGAACTGCCTTCTTGCCCTGGGTAACCAGACAAAATGAATCTGTCGTCTTAACTCCTCCAGTGTCCCCTCCTTGGTCATTCGTTGTGTTCTTTTTAAATACCATTGTTTCCTTTCTACCTTTTTAATATTTGCAGCCGCTTCTGTAAGTCACAGAAACACAGGGTTTACTGAAAAGCCTCCTAAACACTGTTTGGTCTCGTTCCTTTGATGCGTGATAATGCCTGATGGCTGGTTTGATCAGTGTGAGAGATTATGGACAGTGTCGCTGTTAATAACAGACTGGCTCTTGCTAGAACGAGTGCTGAGACGATTCATTTAAGGTCAAAACGGGAAAGGATGCTAATAATGTTTTAATCTTGTTGGAGAGAGGTGGTTTCCACTGGAGAAAAGCATGTTTATAGAAATGTCCCGTTTTATCATCTTGAGAGGTCTAAAATTATGGAAGAGAAACTTCCAAACAAAAAGTGTTCGTGGCAGGGAAGACACTAAGGCCTTTTTGGTACTGGGGATTTTCCCTGTTATCATCTTTTGCTGCTTATTGTAAGCTGCTAGTGAAGACTGGCAAAACAACACTTTGCATTAGTGCAGCTTGACCCTGGTTTTCACCAGTCTGGATGCTGCGTCAGCACAAATGTGACTTGTAATGGATTCTCCACTCCATGCACAGCATTTGAATTCTGGCAGCTGCAGCAACAACAACAACCAAAAAATCCCAGTTAGACCAGGCCAGAAAGCAGCTTGCAGCTTGGTGAGCCCTGGTAGCTGGCGACTGTCAGGCTAGCTGGAAAAGGAGAGTTTGTAGGAGTCTTTTGTAGTAACTCCCTTGATAAGTTAATCTCTGAGGCCTGAATGCAAGTCCTGTGGATCTTAAAAGCAAAACCAGATCCATTATCTGAAATGCAGGAGCCAAATCAAATGTGTACATGAGACTTACCCGGTAGAGGGAGACAAAGAACCACACTGTCGGGATGGATCTTACATGGGTATGTAGCTACTTGCTGAAGTGAAAGGAGTGGGGACTTCAGTATGCAAAGTTGGAAGAACGGGGGTGGTAGGGATGTTTGCGCGCACACATTGTTCAGTTGGTTTCAGCTTTTGCCTATTGAAACTGATTTTGTCTCCAACTTTTTTTCAGGGTTTCCACGGTCCTTATCCCTTCGGACAGTCTTAAAAATCAAAAAACGGGTATCGACAAGAGGAGAAGTTTAACAACTGACTTACAGGGGCGGGAGGGAGGTTCTAATGGCTTACTGAAGACACAGCATGGACCCCCCCCTTCTCTGCCTCCACGTCCTGGATAACGAAGAAAACAATAACTTAAGACTAGTTGTTTCCAGAGGAAAAAACAAAACTAAGTATGCATGTGTGAATGCTGAATTTTCAGGAGTGCTGTTCAATGCTACAAGAAAGAAAATACACCAACACCATTTTTTTTTTTTTTTTTTAGGAGTCATTCTCATGATTAATTAGGTAGCTTAAAAGAAGTTTAAACATTTAAAATGAAAAAGCCATCTTTTTAAGAGAAATTATTTTGCCTACAAGAACGGTTGTAGTTTGTGCAAATGTTTAATTTCTTTGTTTGTTTCCTGTTCATATTTTTTTAAAAATAAGGGACAGCGTGCATTTTTATCAATTTTTGTGCTTGCCTGCTACAGAACGGGAACTTGCTTAGCATCTTCTGGGGTTTGTGCTGTGGCTTTGTTTTTTGTATGTTGGGCATTTTTTAATGTAAATTTGGGTTCACGCCCAGCTCTCTGGATTTTAATGACTTCGGCTGTTCTTAGTTATCTACCTTTTTAATCTTTTGTTGATTTTCTTTTCCCCTTTTGAGGGGTGCTGTTGGTATTCCAAACCTGTCCTTGAAGATTTAAGTCAACACCAGATTTCATTATCTCATAAGGAGGAGAGGAGTGCAGGACTAAGCTCAGATAATATGGGAGACTCCTCCCAACCCCCTTGAAACTTGACTACACAAAATATATGTATATATTTTGTTTCATTTTATATATGTATATATATAATGAAACAAATTTATTAGGATTCCAAAGCTGGTAGGATTATTTTTGAAATACCATCTTGTTAACTGTCAATGTACAGTAGTTGTGCCTAGGACCACCATGCAAGTGTATTAGTCTTGTGCCAAGAGGAAGCTAACTTTCTGTATCTAGTTCACCAGCTAGTAATTGTAAAGCTTTGCAAAAGTCATGTTCTTTAGTTTTAAGCCTTCCATTCTTACCCTTCCATCTTGTATCAGTATACTTCTAATTCCTCTTTCTTGTGGTGAAGTGCTAGCTTAGCAGAGAGAGGCCAAGATGTTTTTGAATGTAGCGCAAGAAGTGGAATCATCAGCTGGATTCCACGATGGCATCTTGCATTTCTCTCGCCTTTCTCTTGCTGGCCAGTTTAGCTTCTGTGAGGTTTTTCTTTCTAGATGAGCTCTTCGAGGTTTGTTTTTAGACAAGGGAGAGCTCTTCTGGATGTGAGGGTCATGTAACTGTGGAATGATAGCCATGTATAATAGGATGACACAGACTAATCCCAGAGGTAGGAAAAGTGACTTGAGTTCTGTGTCAGACTTCCAAGGTGCTGTGGTCACTGTGAGTCGAACTGAAATGGGAGAGGGTTTGAGGGTACTATCTACTTCAGAAACTTGAACCAAGCCACAAGAGCCGCCTGCCAAAGATACACTAATATGCAAAACACCCCTCTTATCATCATGTAGTTACCCTAACCCAGACTGCCATCTTCTCTCGGTCTGCCCTAGGCTGTTTCCAAGGAGCACTAGTTCCTTGATTGTGTCAGTGTTTGTTCTTCATTTAGCCTCCGACGTCCCTCTTCTCACACCAAGGCAAGCAGGTAGATTCTGTTGAGGTTAATGAATTCCTCATACCCGGCAGAGCAAGACTTGGGCCTTTGGGGAGAAGCATGGGGCCTGGCAGTCTTGTGCTTTTGCTGACCACTGGTGGGCTTTGTTTGTCTCGTAGAGATCCTAGTCTGAAGAGTAATTTCCCTGTACGTTTGAAATCTAAAGAGAGCTCCAAATGCTGGGAGAGGAACTTGTGTAAGGATTTGCTACTTGGGTGTAAGAAGGGAAGCTTGGAAGACGTCCTGTGTACTGTGAGCCTGTTGCTGAGCCAGCTCTTGTTGCTGAGTTAACCTGGAGGCATGTGGGGAGGAGAAGGCAGCTTTTTGCTAAAACTGCACAGGTTGATTAGATCCAAGTTGCTCCCCCTTGAATGCAAATGGAGAAGGTGCACTTGTTCAGCTGCAGTCCTCATACTCTGTGTACGTTGTAAAATTCCTCTTGCCCTGGATGAGTTGCAGCCTTTGGACAGGTGAGTAAAGGGAGAGATTTACATCATCCTGACCCTGTCGGCGAATGGATCTTTTCTTCCCAGCTTGGCCTGGTGGAGTTGGTTGTGACAAGCCCGCTAGGCATTGAGCCTGTGCCCTCCAGTACCTCATGTGCATGACTCCTGTGTGTCCTTTCTAAAGCGGGGGGAAGAGGCCAGGGGATTGCTGTGTAGTCCAGCTGATGAGGCTGCCCCTTAGCCTCTTCGCTTCAGCCTTATCTGGCTGTTGTGTAGACTGAGGTGAAAATGAGCCCTGGGTCACTGACACCTGCTGCTGCCGTACTCGGAACCCTGCAGACCTCATATGGGCAGGGGCAGTTGTGTCACCCTCGGGCCTGACTTCATTTTCCCTTCTGCTCCCAGGCGCACACATTTGATGCATGTAGAAATGACTACCGTGTGTATGTCCACGTTTTTCCATTGCAAAGATTCCTTTTCCAGGAGTCACGTGGCAGGCACCCTGGTACTGGCCTCTCGTAGTCGGAGGGCATGCCGATTTTGCACAGCTTTGAATCCAGTCTCCTTTCTCCCCTTCAGTCTAGCAGCACTCTTGTCACCGGGATGCTCACTCCAGGATGCGAGGGAAGTCACTGTCAGACTTGACTTGCAGCTGCAGAAAACCAGCCTCTCGATACTCATGTATTACAGCTGTTCCCCAGGAAACCCTCTTGAGCATAAACACAATCCTTTTCTATGGGGATGATCATTATATCACTAGTGACAAAATGCTATAACTGTTTGAGGGTGTTGGTTAGTTGAATAACCCCTGCTGTAACAGTGGGAGAATGTTTAAATTGCTGGTAATTCTGCCTCTTTTCCCTCCTCATCTCTCCAGAGAGACCTGCTTTGATGTCAGCAGTGGTTTATGTCCTCAAGTTCCCTAGTACTCAGAAATGCTAGCAGTCTCCAGATACAACTTGCCATTCAGTCTGCAGTAGTTCTTAAATGAGGAGTTTTGAGGATGGTTAGCAAAACTCTTTCCGGATAACAGCGAGAGCAGCAATTGCACTGGTTTTGTAGAGCGGCACTTTTGAACTTGGGAGTCCAGAGTGAGGCATTTAAACCAAAAAATGACCTACATTTCCAGAAGCGCTCAATACCTAAGTTTTCTCACAGACTTTGATGGGAAGGTGTGGGTGCAGCAGTTACGTAAGCTAGGCTGAATGTGTTGTACTGACTTCTAGGATTGTCAGGAACCGATTTGTCAGCTGAGACCACTGGACAGGGGAAGGCCAGATGACGTTTGCTCCATGCAGCGTTTCCTCAAGCGCGTTCCCTGATCTGGGAGGCAAAGGAGCTCGTGGTACCCAGTGGTATGAGAGAGACTGTGGCTATAGATAGGGCGTACCAGGACAATTTTCTTTGTTTCTCTAGACGCAACTTTTTTTTTTTCTTTAGAGGCAATGATCTTGGGAGTGGTGAAATGAGGTAGGGGGTTGGGACCTTTTAAGCCATGAATTTCACATTTCCAGCAATTACCTTTCTTTCATGGATCCTTGAGCTTTGCATCAGCCATTTGGGTCGGGAAATGCCTCAAAATCTTCTGCATCTGAGAATGTGACTGAAACTGGGGCTACAAAAGCATCCTGTCCCACTGCTGAGAAAGCCAGGGATGAGCACTGGAGCCCTTCTTGCTGATAATGTGCTCCATACCTGGGAACAGGTGACCCGCCTGCTTTGGCGAGGCTGGGACTCTGGTGCTTTGTGTTTCAGGAGGACCACCCTGAATCCTCCAGAGCTTGGAAGATATCTGTTGCTCCCCAAGGGGGGAAGCAGAAACAGTCCCAGAGCCTGCGGGTGTGAGTGGCTGGTGTTGGCAGGGCTGAGAAATGCACGCTGTCCCGTGTCTGGGTTTCCGTTGTGTTTTTTTTTTTTTTCCTGTGTGAGTGAGTGGTTGGTTCTGCGGCCTGTCTTTTATTCTCTCTGTGGGGAGTGCATGTGTAGAGCAGGATGGTGTGTTGCCGCATTGGGTCTGGGAGAAGTCGTACAAGAGCACATTGAGGGTTAAAAGGAAGCTGTTCCCTTTATGTATAAATGAATATTTGTATGATTAAATTAACACAGGAAAACATCTCCTGCAGCTCTCGAGTCTTATTGATGAATGTTCTCTTCTCTTGTCATCTCCATCGTGTGCCTGAAGTGAACGAGGTCCATTTAAGTCTCCGGGTTAGATGGAGGCGGCATGCAGACCTTAAAATCAGTTTGCACATGCAACACGGTAAAGTTCAACTCTCCCGCTCCTTCAGCCATGACTAATTTCAAGGCAACAATAAACTCAGGGTACACTGGACGCCCGAAATAAATAAGAAAGTTTTCCAGCCTACATACAGGTGCCAACAAAAATAAACACTGGAGAATGTACATTAAACTTGGAAGTAAATGGTTATGTGACCTGAGCTATCACCTGTTGGTGGGGGGGGAGGGATAGACTGGGTCCCACTCTGCTCATAGGTGGGTCCCTTCTGGGGGTCCCTGTGGTAGCAGGTTGCTTGCTCACACAGTCGACCACATTTGGGTCACAACTTATTCTTTCTGAGTTAAAGAGGGACAACTCTGTGCCCCAGGAGACACTGAACAAGTGCTCAGTTGCCCAATGACTTGTGAGTTTGGCATTGGGCCAGCACTGTTCTCTCCACGTGTGGCTGTAGGAAGGAGAATTCCTGCTCAAGCCAGCTCTATGATGGGATGTTGGGTAACGAGAGCATACAAAAGATGTTGAGACGCTGGAGTTACTTCAGCCCAGTTGTGGTGGGTGATCTGTATCACAGTGCATGGATCCCAAAAGTCTAAGGTACTATTTAATGCAAACTTTCTCAAGTGCATGTAGTAGTAGTACTGCACGATGCAGATTGAAAAAAGAAATGTATAAAGGGAAATAGAAACAGGCATTTATATCAGAAGGGGCTTAGGCAACTCAGTCATTCAGTGGTCGCAGGGCTTGTTGGAGTCTAGGGGGTCATTCTGATAGCACCGTTAGAGGGGCAGCAATTCATTAAATCTGCCAAGTCCAAACTGTACTGTGGCTACGCTGAGGGCTGTTCCTTTGCTGGCTGTGGGGGTTTTGTCATACACTTCACTACCCCGTATCTGAAATGGTTGAGCTTGCGCTAGTGATGATGTGGCAGATCAAAACCAGCCTCATCAAGGCGTCTAAAGACAGAGGAGTTCCTTACAAAGGGCCCATCGTTCCTGTTCTGTTCGCTGAAAGGTAACCGTGTCTTCTGTGAAGATGGTCAGTAGCATAGACCGGACTGGTCTTCTGCTAATGAGCCAGTGGGTGGCTGGGGAAGGGGAGACCCGAGACTCGCTGTAGAGGGTGGATCACTGGAGGCAATAACCATAACATTTCAGAGTGCTCTGATATATCAGATGACCTAGAAGCATGTATTACGCCCATCTGGATCTGGAGACCACTCTGAGTGACAAGGCCCTCAACTCAGGTGGCATCTCCTGACAACCTGTCCTAAACAAGATTTTGAGCCAATGTCAAGGACTAGTACCGTGCCAAGCTTCAGTGGTCCAGCATGAAGGATGGAGGTAAGTGTTGTTTTGACAAGTACCTTTAGCCTCTTGGCTGACTGATTGTGGATGGGGGGGGGGAGGGTCAAGTGGGAAAGGGAAAAACAAGTGTGGCGCTACCAGCCGGCAGTCCAAAAGCAATCATGCTCAGGGGTTCAGAGGTTATGCTAACTTACCGAGCTTACCTCGTACAGAGAGGAAAACACTGGCAGCAAATTGGAAGCTCGGGCCCCCAGCCCAGCCCTGCTGCTGTCCCCTCACCTACTGACCAACCAGTCCCTCCATTTTTTTCCCCAATGACCTCCAGATCTTGGTGTATTGCCTTCAGTGGAGCCATGCTGACTTGTACCAGCCAGAGGATCTGGCCCACCCAGCGTTTCACCTGGATCCATCCTGGCTCATCACTGAAAAACCCAGAAATCCCTAGATATTTAAGGTTGGAGTGTGGGTCATCTGGGAGCATCTACTCTCTCCGATCCTGTTAGAAGTGGGTCCCAAAGCTTCACGGGCTCAGAAAGTGCCTGCAATACCACACGGCTTGACTATCACAACGAGCCAAATAATTTTGCTCTTATGACTTTTGCATTAAGCCCAATATTTTGCCTATATAGATTTTATTTTGGATCACCTTAGTGGAGCTGTTCTCTTGCTTACATGTGACTTTATTATTAATCCCTGAGAGAAGCATTTGTGATCTTGAGAGATCTATATATCTATAACTAAAAAAACAAAATTAAAACATTTGAATAAGTGCCTGGAGCTTTCATATGCTGTTTAAGCTTGATTGAAAACTTTGCTGGGAACAGACATCCTGCTGATTGCACCCATGGCTATTTATTTTGTGCCTGGAAACAAATGCACCCCTTGGATCCTCGATGCTCCCAGCTGTTTTTAAACTGGCTGTGTTTGGATAGTTTAAGATTCCCTCTCTCCACCTCCTCCCTTTTCATTTACTAGTTATTTGCTTGAAAGAATCTGTTTGTCTTTAGGGCTGCCACCTGTCAGGAGTTCATCAAAGCAAGACAATCAGATCACACCCTCATTATACCACTATCTTAGAAGCAGGCAAATAAGCAAGGCTGTTGCTACAATATCAGGTCACTTTTCCACTGCACAGTGACTCTTACCTGGTGGTTTCATACTTTGGGTGTGGTGTGAGGTGGCAAAGCCAAAAGCAAAGTCAAATAGTGGCTGGAGAATCAGAATCTACTTTTGCAGTAAGAGGGGCATAAGTAGAATTTTATAACACTTTTTAATGTGCGTTTTTTAAGATAAGAGTTAATCCAACCTCATGCTTCAGGTCTTCCAAGTGATGGCTGCAGTGGTCAGGATGGCATTCCTCCTCCTCTATGCCCTATGCAGCCTGATATATGGTGGGGAAACGGGACTGCTCGCCTCTAACTCTTGGTTATTAGTTACTGCTAGGAGATGAAGTTACGGGTTCAAGGGATCATATTGTTCCTCTGTGGTAAATCTTGCTGTCTGGCTTCAGTCACTGAAGGAACATAGTAATTTTTCCATGCACCTCTGGCTGGAGGGGGGTTTTGCCATTATGAAATGATTGCAGAGTAGTTCACATGCTTAACCATAAGAGAAAAGTGCTTTAGCATGGAGCAGTGCTGGTCTGTGCTGGATACCTATTTTAGTCTGTCTGTAATGGGTAGGCAACCCCCAGCACACATGGCAGTGTGGCACATGAAGGCATTTTGCTTGGCTTTTATTCCTAGGGGAAGGGGCTGGGGCTGGGGCTGTGGCTGTGCTGCCACAACAAGGATCCAGCCCCCTCATGGCTTCCCCACTGTCCACTTCTGGCACGCCAACATTTTACCAGTAGAGGTGCCAATTTTTTTGGCACTCCTGGTCTATAATCTATTCTGCCTTCTACTTCATTTGAAGTTAATATGGCAAACTAAATCACGAAGGACAACCTGCCGAGCCACTCTAGCAAGCTGGAAGCCACAGTGGGTCCAAAGACCAGCTCCTTATCCCCAACCCTCAAAGGCTACCCTGGATTGCAAGCAAAAGTTGTATCTTCTAGGATCTTGTTCTCGGCCCCTGCCTCTTCATTTTAGATCTAGGGCATTCTCTGAGGTAGGCCTCAGCTGATCTAAATTAGCATTTTTCTCTTGGGCTCAAATGAGGGTACCCGTTAAGCATCCACTACTGGGTGGCTCTTCAGGAGAGGCTGAGAAGTGGGATACCTATGGACTTTGTCAAGTCTGGGCAGCTTCAGCAAGTGCCATTGCTCCTTCAGCTTCATCCGTGCAGGGCAGAATAACCACATCAGTGGGATTGCATGTTTTCTGGTAGGAGGGCACTATGGAGGAAAACAGTGTGTGACCATGCAGCCAGGGGTCATATTGTGCCTATGTATAAAGGGGGGAATTAAGATTTGCTTATGCTGCCTTACTTTTGGTGTTCCCTAGCATCCGAGTGGTGGAGTTTGTAGCCTTAATATCTTGTTAATATATTGTTTGGCTGCAATCTGTTTCTGAGCCCTTCACCAGTTATATATTCCATTCACCTTTTTTTTTTAATGAAGCACATAAGCTGAAAAAAAATTAAACAGACCTGATTTATGGAAGCCTAACATGATCTAATATAAAACATACCAAATCATATTCATAATAAAACTGCTGAGCTTAATGTGATGAATCGGGAAACAACACAGGACGTTCCAGCGGGGAAAGAGATGGCACTCCTGGGTAAGGAAATGGCCTCATTAATAATAACGCCTATTAAAGCACTGGCACTGAAGTGCAGCATGATTTGTTCCATCCCTTTGAGAACGTTTGTCTGCAGAAGACTAAATTAAGCTGGACCAGTTTAAAAGCTGTCATCCAAATAATGCAAGGCAGATGGTGATACATGCCAGCCTATTAAAGCGCTTTATGTGGAGCTCTGCCCATACATCTGTGAGCCCTTTAAAAGAGCGTATTATTGATGGGCAAAATGAGGTACATGGATGTGAAATGACTTGAAATCCTGTGGCAAGGAGGCAACAGCGTAGCTTTCACTCCATCTCATGCAACAGCAGGCAGGGAAACCTAAAACCCGGCAACAGGTGATTTCTCGGGGCAAATGATGTGCAGTGAACTGCATTATCATCTCTGTTTCATGACTGTTTCTGTTTCTTAATCTGATTCTTTTTCGTGTTGGAAAATTGGATTGCACTGTGTGCCGCCTGGGGGATAGAGACACAAGTTCCCACTTGAACCATTCATACTGCTACCATTCAGCTTAATACCTGCAGCATCTTCCCCATGAAATCAATAGGATAGTGAAGTCCCTAGCAGGCTTCATGGAGTCTCTAGAACTTTTCCAGCTCCGGTGTGTTTTCAAGGTGAAGTGCCTTCAAGCATTTCAGGTGAATTGGGGAGATCTAGCAGAATTACCACTCTTCATGTACCCTCGTCGATTTTTAAATCATATGGTTTTTTGTTTTTTTTTTTGGTTTTTTTTTAGCGCAGAGGCTAATTAATGACTCAGTCTCTGGAGTTGCATCGGCTCCTGTACTCCACTGCTTGTAGGAAGCCATTCCCAGCCTGAGAGCACCAAAGGTGAACGTTTCCACCCTGTAGCATCTGTCTGGTCAAAAGGATGGGCCCTGCCTGCACTGGAGTGCCTGGATGAGCGTGAAGTGCTGTTTAAACAGGCAGCTGAAGAGGAGTGTAGACTGGTTGAAACTGAGTGCTTGGCCCCATCCAGGTGAGGAGAAGATGGGCAGATATTATGAGTTCAAGTATCCAGACTCTTACCTAGGCAAAGGGAATTCTCTGGCCTGCTATGAACAAGTGTAAACCAGATGATCACAGTCATCCTTTATAATCTAAGAATCTATACAGGTCACTTCATCTTTTTGTCATATGACAAACCTCAGGTGCCTGGTGAGCAAAACTGCCACCCTCTGGTATAAGTGTGGCCTGTGGATTTCCACTAGATCCTGAATCCTAGCAGTTCTTTCTGAAAAAATAGGCAGTGTGCCCAGTCCAGCCTCCAGTAAGAAGGTGACCACTTGCAGAGTCCTGTCACCAGCAGCTCTGAAAAGTTGACAGCTGAGTTGCTTGAACTACCCAGAGGGTGGGTGGGGGGTGGGAAGGTGTTAATACTAAGTCTTCAAATGTGTCACGGCTTCTCTTTATAAAAAGGCTGGTGATAAACTGTTCTCTGTGGCTACATGGGACAGGACAAGAAAAAACCACCTTAAATTGTAACTAGGGAAATTTAAGTTGGATGGTAGAACTTGCCAACTCCGGGTGGATAATCACTGGAACAGGCTCTCTAGAAAGGTGGTTAAATCTCCATCCTTGGAAGTCTTGAAAAGCAAGGTAGATGAACACTTGACTGGAACGGTTTAGATAGAGATGCTTGGCATTGGACTAGATGGCCTGTTGAGGTCCCTGCCAGTCCTGCTTTCCTCTGATTCCATAAAAGAAAGAAGTAGACTCTTTTCAACAAACAAACCATTTAAAGCGGGGGGAAAAGCTACATGAAGAAGTGGCTAGCATCAGGATTTCATAGTATCGTAGTGCTTAGGGTCGGAAGGAACCTAAACAGATCATCAGGTCCAAAGCCCTGCCCCAGACCTAATTAGGTTTAGGCTGTCCAGCACGTTACCCAGTAGCCACTTCTGCTTCTTACCAGTTAATTTTCTCTCTATCACTCTAATTTAAAAATTCAAATGCACCTGATACATTTGGAACAATCTTCCCAAGGAGATGATCCTTGCAGCTTTCAGTATATCCATATTTTGGGGCATGCAGGCATCTTGGGTCTGATGGATCTTGCTACTTCATCGTGTTCCTCTTTACATGAGACAGTACCGTTCCTAGGTAGTCTTTCAGCAAAAGCACTGTTTTGGAGACTGATGCTGTCTGGTCATAGTAAACAGAGGGGAAGGAAAGTGGGGAAGACTAGATAACAAGGAAACTTTTATTGTGGCGGACATCGTGCCTGCAGAAAGTCCCAGCTCTTAGCAGGTACGAGCCCAAGCGACCATACGCAGCCCTTCTGAGTCGGGGCTCTTGCTTCCCAGCAGCAGACAGCAGCCTGCTCCCAAACAGCTCCTCACAAGGGAAGGGAGCGTCCTGAAAACATTTGGGAGGTTCCCCAAAGTGAGCCCTTCTTTGCCAGCTGGTTCATTAAAGTCCTACTTCTCCTGGTCTTTCACCTGACTCAGAATTTTTTGAGGTTCTCTCAGCTCGGCTCTGGCGGCGCAGGTGTCACCAGGAGCACAGATCAGCATCCTTGCTTTAGACCAGGCGATGCAGAAGGCAGCACATGCACGGTTGAAGCCTGGTGGGCGCTGGCAGCTTTCCGACTCCCGCTCCCTGATGCTGTGTGTGTGCAGACCATCCCACGCTGTCAGACTGCTGTTGACTCCCAGCTCCATGCTACCGGCATGATGTAGTGGTGAGAGCCTCCTGAATTCCCACCTGAAAACGCAGGATAACAATACAACTTCTGGGTGCCTCAGGTAGTCAATGCTTCCCTGCAGACCTTCTCCCAGCTTTGCTGTGGCCTGAGGTGACCTTGGCATGCTGGCTGTAAAATGGGATAAGGAACTTTAGACTCTGCTCACAACTTGATTTCGAATCGCGTTGCTTTATTGCTTGTTTGCAGTCAGGTCCCATCGGCCTCTTGCTGAACTCCTTCCACATACAGCACCAGACAGACCTCTTGCCCTGAAGAGCTTGTGGCCTAGAAGCACGAGATGTTTGCTGGGGGCCAGGTCTAGGGAAGCATGGCAGAGAGCAAGATAGATATGTACCTCACAGACTAGCTGAATGAAAGCTATAGAGAGCACAAGCTTGTGTGAACATGAGCACAGAGCAGTGTATGAAGTGGAGTGAGCGATCTGAATACAAAAGGTGAAATGGGAGGAGGCCAGCAAATAAAAATCCATAGGAACAAAGGGGAAAGAGGTTTCACCTCTGTCCGCTCTTCTGGCCAGCTTCTGCCTAAAAGGGGCTCAGGGCTGAGCCATCCGCAGCACGGTAGAACAGCCGGCAGAGGGAGCTGAAGGCATTTCTCAGCTAGAGCGGAAAAGGCTCGGGCCCTGGAAGATGCTGTCCAGTTGGCTCTGCTACGTGTCAGGGTTTATTTTTCCATAGCAATGAGGTGTCAGCTTTTGTTCTGAGCGCCGTGCCCCAAGCGTTGGCAACTTCTATGGGCAAATGTGGTGGCGGGGAGAGGAGCGGGGGGCACGCGGGTGACCTCGCGCTGCACGGGAGAGGAAGCCGTCTGTCTGCTGGCCTCGGTGGGGAGCAAGGGGAGATGACAGTGGAACGGGGCACCTGAGTGGGTTTGTCTGTCAATGGGGAGCACTTGGGTCAGACTTAAAGGTAATAAAGCACTGCTGGTACCTAAAAGGTCTGAGACGGTGCCTGGGGAATGTGGGACGAGGCTCACCCTTGCAAAGCTGTCCCGCATGGGTGGGTGCAGAACCTGAAGAAAACCAAAAAGAGGAGGCATGAAGGGGTTCCTGCTTTTGTGAGAAGCATCCTAGCTGGGCAGGACTCTCTTCAGGGCAGGTGAATGCACTCCAAGGCAGCTTTCTGGGGAGGTTTAGATGGCAGCTGAAGAGCTGCGCAGTCCACATGGCTTTCATTGCATCTGAAGCCTATGGTTGAGCCCTTGGAGCTGAGCATCCTGCCCTTCCTCTTTGGGGGCGGAGGTGGCGGTGTAAAGCCTGGAGGGCAGAGAGTGGGATTGCGGCCGGTGAGGAGGGAATTGGCTACTGCAGGAACACGCTACCTTGCTGGATGCCTGCGCTGCAAGTGGAAGCCTGAGTTGGAGGCTATTGCCAAGGCACCCTGGGGGTGGGAGTCGTAATAGATATTGTGGATTAATTATTACTAGCTTTCCTTGTCACCTTTCCCTCCCAATCCAATTTTCTTTGTTTCACACAATGGAATTGGTGGTGTGAGTGTGAAGTCTCAACGATGGAGGGTGCCCAGGGGAGGTAGTTGAGGCTTCCCAGGTTTCTAGGCAGGTGTTTGAGCGTATTGTTAAAGGAACCCCTAGATATTTGAGCCTGGCCCTTCTTACTGCAGACATCTGGCTGATGGCCCTACCTGCTTACCAATTTCCTGCCCAGTCCAGCTTGCTTGAGGGAGGATGGAGATCAATGGATGCACTCATCCGTTATATTTCAAAACGCCTGGTTGGTTGTGAGCTGGCCCAAAGCTGCCAGTGGATTTCCAACAGATCCTGAATCCTAGCAGCTTTTGCTCCGCGTCCTTCCTGCTCACTCAAAGCTCCAGTTCTCAGTGCTGCCACCCGGCCTGACGTGGGCTGGATCCTCCCTTAGGATTTGTCCTGCATCACGATCTAGTGCATCAATGGATCTTGTGCCCATGATGTCTACTAAAATAAACGCATCTTAGGTGGGGCAAGAGACCTCTTGAGCAGGCGCTGCCCCCAGGTTAGAGGGTGATCCTGGAAGGGGGTGCGTGCATGTGGTGTGTCTCTTTTTAAGACAAGCGTCTGGTCCTCTAGTCCTGCTGCCATGTGTGTTTATGAAGTACCAGAAGAGCATGCAAAGCTCACTAAGTGCCTGAGCCATGCAACAGTGAGAGAGCAGGGCAGCTTCTCAGCTCTTGTTACAAGTCACCTGCCAGGGCAGAAGGAGTTTTATGGTGCAAGGCAGGAGGGAGCTGGGGTAGCCCTTTCTATTGCCAGTGCCAATAAATCTTGAGGATCTGTTATTGCCTTTTAAGCTTTCTCCAGAAGGAGGATTGCTCTTCGGGGGTCTCAGAAGCTCTCGCAGAGGGAGAGGGAACTCAGAAATGTTTTAAGAGGACTCGGCTTCCGTTGCATCTGCCTTTAACCACCCACTATGGCAGGTCAGCAACGGTCCCACCTCCCCCCCCCAGCCTTCCTGAAGGATCTGTTCACTTGCAATTTTTGCTTCGTGCTGTCACCCCAAACTGTACAGAAATCACAAATCATCCTTCCCTGTTTTAAAACGAGTGAGATTTCAACCCAGGTGGTGGCCACTGCCTTCTCTGATCTTCTGGTTTTGGAGGCTGCCGAGGTCAGGATTTGCTCAGCTTTCCTCTGCAAGCCCAAGGGGTAGAAACTCAGGGGCTCCCCACTCCTTCCCCGCCCCCACCTTTGTGCATGGAAGCAAAGAGTCCCATTATTATGGGACTCCAGAAGCTGGATCTTCAAGGCAACACCCACTGGCTCTCCAGAGACTTGCTGTGAAATGGAGAGGGCGAGAGCAGTCCAGCCTTGGTCTGTTGTGTTGTCCACGTGCCTGTTAACCCTGACAGCTAGCTGAACCCAGAAGCCTTCAACAGGATCCACTGTAAACTGTCCTGACTCTTGTAACAAAGATTCAGCTGGCACAGATGAAGCCATTCATCCCTCCCACCTGCCAGCAAGCCCTTTTCTCCCCACAGTGCATTATCTGTCGGAAGGGAGCGGGAGTCGGAAAGCTGCCAGCGCCCACCAGGCTTGAACCGTGCATGAGCTGCCTTCTGCATCGCCTGGTCTAAAGCAAGGATGCTGATCTGTGCTCCTGGTGACACCTGCGCCGCCAGAGCCGAGCTGAGAGAACCTCAAAAAATTCTGAGTCAGGTGAAAGACCAGGAGAAGTAGGACTTTAATGAACCAGCTGGCAAAGAAGGGCTCACTTTGGGGAACCTCCCAAATGTTTTCAGGACGCTCCCTTCCCTTGTGAGGAGCTGTTTGGGAGCAGGCTGCTGTCTGCTGCTGGGAAGCAAGAGCCCCGACTCAGAAGGGCTGCGTATGGTCGCTTGGGCTCGTACCTGCTAAGAGCTGGGACTTTCTGCAGGCACGATGTCCGCCACAATAAAAGTTTCCTTGTTATCTAATCTTCCCCGCTTTCCTTCCCCTCTGTTTACTGTGACCAAGTTTCCTCAATAAGTCTGACAGCTGCAGGCTGAGCTGTGACGTCAAACTGGAATACTGAAAGAAAAAAATTGTGGTTTTTTTAAATGAGGACTGTTTAATACTAGTCATTGGAAAGTGGCTACCGAAGTGTGGGGCTGGTGGGGAGACCCCGGGGCCTGCGGTACCCTTTGATGCACGAGCCGTGTTTACGCACCACTCGGGGCAATGTTAAGAAATCGTGTGACTTGGTTAGCCTCAGATTTGATGGTGCAAGACCTTGCCCCATGCTAGGGCCTCTAGCACCCAAGTGGTGTCTCTCCTGCTTTGTGTGGGGTGGGAGGGTGGGGATTGCCAGCCAGAGATGCCAGATGGTTGGAGCACCTGCCCAGCAGCCAGTGCAAGGGCCGTTGGCTGTGTCGAAAACTTCCCACTGTCCTGACATCCACCCTGTGCCAGTTGGCTCTTTGCTCCAGCCTGCTCCCCCTTTAGATCCCTTCCTCCTAGATTGGGTGCATACCAGCCCCCTTGCCCCCTTTTCTCCTGCCCAAGCCCTTACCACCCTTTGCTCCCCATTTCTTTCCCTTTAGATTTTTTTTGCCTTTTTTATTAAACTCACCAAAAAACCACACTGGTAAGACACCACCTGCCACCATCCCACCGAGTCCCACATCTCCCCCACCCTGCCTGTCTCTTGATTGTAAGTGCTTCACAGCACATGCCATCTACTTCTCTGTGTTTGTACAGTGCCTGGTGCAATGGAGCTCAGCTCTTGTATGGCCTTTAGGCACTACTGTAATAAAAAGGTTAATAATAAAGTGTGGAACTTGCCTGGACTTTGCACAGGGGAGTGTTAGGCAACAGTAATCTTATGTTAACTTCAAGCTTTTCCAGCTAGTAGATCCTAAAGTTCATTGGATAGGTGCCCACTGCTTCATCCAGCTCTGGGGTGGAAGGGGGTACCTAGCAAAAAACAGACGGCACCATATTCAGCTGAAACGCTGTTCCTGACATTGCCTGCCCTGTCCATGACCCATCATAACTCAGGGTCTTGGAGTCACTATCCCGTTAGACCTCTTCACAAAGGTCAGTCCAAGCACTTCGCTTCCTTTTCCTCCCATGGACCCTTTCTCTGGTGAGTTGTCTCTCTTTCGAAACAAGGTTCTGTTCCTGTAGTCCTGCTTTCATGCGTGTTTATGAAGTATCCTGGCATTCTGGTTCTTCAAAACCAGAACCAGGCTCCTGGTATCTTGAAGCTTCAGCCTCATAGTCTCTGGCTTTCTATGTTTCGAGCTTTTGACAAGCGTCTTGATGGAGAAGAGGAGTGGGAGCAGCAGTGGCAGCTGAATTCCTGGACTTCAGAAGATGCTGGTCCTTCCAGCTCCAACTTAAGGGACACTGCTGGAGCCAACAGCATAGCTAAAGTAAAGGGCTCTTAGGTTTCAACTTTATCTTACTCATTTTGAAAGAGAGAGAGAGTCTGGTGTTTAGGTAAGGACGTTCTCTTTTGCTCCCAAGCCCACGGCTTCCATTTTCACCAAGTCCAGAGACCAACAAATATTGTCTTGATGACTTCAGGGTTAAAGGAACCCAAAGCAGGCAGGGATCTGCATCAGGACAAGTCTTTACCTCTTTGTATTATGCCCTGACACCCGTTTATGAGCGTCTCAGAGGAGAGGCTGAGGCTTGTGAATGGAGGGCCTTCCTTTTCCAGTGCGCTCAACCCAGCACCTTCTTGCCAGCTCTGTGCTGGCTGCGAGCGTTAAATAAATAGACAGGTGTTCAGTTTATTTTTAAAGCAGAAGTGCTGAGCCCAGCAAGATTGTCAATTTTCCTTCGGAGAATCCACACCCCGAGCAGCGTTTGTCTGACAGGCGCAGAGAAACCGAGGATGGCCGTTTGCTAAACGCAGTCCTGGAAGTAACTGTTTTGTTTTGTTTTGCTTTTTCCCCCAACAGCTGGTGTTCCAGAACTGGGGACGTGCAGCCAGAGGGGAGCAAAACCGGCTGTGTTTCATGGGAAGGAAGCAGTGAGACCACGTCTGATTTTGGCCAGGAAGGAGACAGGGTACAGGAAGTGTCTGCTGTAGCTCTGGTAAGAAATCCACTTGTACTGGGGCTTCTCAAGGTGGGAGAAGGCTCCTCTTTGTTACAGGCAGTCAGATTTGTGGGTGCCTGGCATGGTTACCCCCAGCACCGATGGACGCGTTACGGGCGTTGACGAGGTTGCAGGGAAGAGTGCGGGAAGCTGAGACGTTATCGACCACTCTTGTCTACCAGGGTTAGCACGTGGCCCATCAGTGAGCTGACTGTTCTCAGCTATCTGATCTGGCATTTGCTTGGTCCCAGCTCACAAAGGAGGGTTAGAAGGAAACAGGTTGTGGTGCCTGAGAAGCAGGTTTGGCAGAAATTTTAAAGGGGTCTGAATCAATAGCGATAAGGAAGCAATTATTTAAAGAGCAAACAAATGGAAACTACTAGCTTGTGTGTGTGTGTTTGTGGGAGCAGGCACAGTGTCAGCGCTGTCAACTGAAGGAAGTGGCTCCCACCACCTTCTCGCCCTGCTTCACGTACCGTCTAGGTTTTTGTATCGTGCCTGTTATGGCACATACGTGAAAGGAGCCCGGTGCCAGGTTCTGTTGGATGTGCCAGTGGTAGGGGCTTGTTGCTGGGCGCAGGGAGGGGCAGAGGTAGTAATCTGTGCTAGTAATCGGGCAGAAGGTAGAGCAGGGCAGCCTCCTAGAGACTAACTGGTTCAGAGGAGTGACCTTTTGTAGGCAACGACCTACTTCTGTAGATTCCTTTTGAGGAGAAACCAGAGGTTGCCTGGACGGTGTCTGGAGTTGCTCCAAGTTGACTAAAAGCAGCCAAATGAAACATCTGATCAATCGGTCTCCCTCGTAATTCCAGAGAAAGCGCAGCCCTCTCCTGGGGCCGCCAATCCAAGCGTAAGCTGGGGAGCCACATTCATGACGGGTCTGAAAGCCTTGATGCAAATAACAGCTGTATTGGGTCATCCCATCAGGAAAACCAGTGTGGGGCAAGTTGCTCAGAAATTGGCCCACATCCTATGCAATCAGAATCGGAAGCTTCCTCCGTGGGCTGTGCAGGGCATTGTGAGCACCTGGGGTTGCTTTATATGTCATATGGAGAAGATACAGATCTTGAGTTACAGATGGGCCACTGGTCATTGTTTATTTTCATGCACAAAACCTCATGGGCGCATCAAGCTGCCCTAGTCTAGTGGGCAAGTTCCTATGCTAAATTCTTAGCCTCTCTGCACCTTGTCTTCCCACTCCAAAATAGGGGTGGTTGGTATGCGGAGGCTTAATTCAACTGTTTATTTTAAAATGGTTTTAAAAAGCTGCCTCTCAACACTGCAGGTTCCCGTGACAAAAGGCTCCGTTCAAGTGCAAAGCGTGTGCGTTGACGTGAAATTATTCGTACATACCAAAACGCCATCATCACTGGGGTCCTTTCCTTTTTCACATCCTGGCGACAAGGTATTCAGCAGAATTTGCAGTTTCGTTGGAACCTGACATGGTCGCACCATGAATGCTTCTGCTGTGGCCTCAGACCTGTGACCTCTGGACTGTCAATTGGGCACCTTAGCACCTGCACCCCCCTAACCCCTGCCCTGGGGTGGAAGCTACTGAATAAAATATAAGGCTCTGGTTCCATGCAGGGTGAGAGGAGAAGTCTGTGCTCTCAGCTGGAACAACAGTAGGGATCGTGAGTTGGGATTGACTTGGAGCCTGGCGTTAATGCTACTAGTTCTGTAGGAAGTGCCGTGATCGCTGCAGCTGCTGGTTTGGGGGTTAGTTGATACAGTTTTAACTCGTGTTGAAAGGCACCTTGAACCTTTTTTCCATTTATGTAGTGAAGAGTAGGTAGAATGAAGTGGCCTGGAGCTGTAATCTTGCATCCCTTTTGAATAGATTGGTAGGCTCCTGCCAAAAGGGGGCTCTGAAATTGCCTGTTGTTCCAGCCTGAACGGGCAAGTCTGTGATTTTTCACAGTCGAATTAAAAACTGCACAGAACTGCCCTGACACACAGAAGAAAAGAGAAAAAAACCACATACACACTTTTTTCCCCCTATTTTTATATTTTTTCTATTACATATATTTATGTATATGTATGTATATACATTTATGTTTTCCTATTTCCCATCCTGTTCTTCGCAGAACAGATTTACTGTTACAGTAAGTAAGTGGCATATGCTTTGCATTATCCCTGTCTAGTCCCATGTTACCACTTGTTACCTGGGATTAAAAGGGATTTCTGTTGCAGCGCTGGTGAGCAGAGCTCTCTGTGAATCCTGAACTCCCCGCGCGCTCCCTTTTCTGCAGGTCAGGGTGCCCATTTCAGAATGGAGCGATTGTTATCGCGCCATATGTCAGGTTGCATAAGAGCTTTCTCTCTAATCCCGGCTCTGATCCCGTGTTAGGACATGTTAAGGGCCTGATTTTTTTGAAAGGCCAAATACCTACTGCAATAAGTGAAATCCATAGGAGCTGCCAATGCTGAGCGCTGGAGAGTTAGGCCCCAGGTCATTAAATGGGTGGGGGCTATGCTAAATGATATGCTATGCTAAATGGTGGGGGCTATATGAAATTCGCTGTTCAGTTTTCAAGTGGGCTCACAATCACTTCAGTGCTGCCAACCTGCAGACATCCCACCAAATCCTTGATATTGGCTTAAAATAACATTTGCCAAATACATCTTGGGTTTTCCGTTCACCTTCTGGCTTGAGCCCTTTGAGCTGCAGTCCCTTTTGGATTTGTGACCCTGCTCCCAATGTGAACCTGACCGCCAAGTGTCTCGGGGGTCCCTAGTTTGGGAACTGCTGCTCTGGGACCCAAAGTTTTCCTATTCCTGAATGTTTCTCTGTAGCCCAGAAGTCTAGATTCACTTTCTTTTTAATGATGCTTCTTACTCAGTCCCCTGGCTCCAGGAGGTTGGGTTTGGAGGAATGCATTAAGGATTATGAGACTTGCAATAATATCATTGGTATTATGGGAGCCAAATGTTTCCAGAGGGCTGCTCGGCACACAGAAGCTGCACTGGTTTATTTATGTCATGTCAGATAAACTCCATAGCATCTGACTTAAGTAGGCTGTTGCCTTCCAAAGCTCATGCTTTTCTGAACCAGTTAGTCTCAAAGGTGCTGCCTTGCCTTGCCTTTTGCCTTCAGGTAAGCTGGTATAACTTTTACCCATGATGGATTCCCTGCTGTGTTGCACATTCAAAGCTGCAGAGGCACCAGGTGGAGTGGGGACTCCGTGGTGCTGGGCAGTGCACGCATGCTAAGGACCCTGTCAGTCTGTACGCTTCTGTTAGCCTTGTTGTAAAGGGCAGCATATTCCCATCCTTCGCCCTATTTTAATAATGTTTTGGTCGCGGATTAGGATGTGTTGACAGAGCAAACATTTTACTGCCCTCAAGCTCACCACTAGCAAGGAAAGCAAGAACCTCACTGCCTCCTTGCTCTTGCTCTTTAACTGACACATCCACAGCCTGGAAGAGGGGGATTTATTTTTTTTCTCCCTAAGGGGAAGCCAGAAACGGTCTGGGAGGGAGGACTCCAAGGATCTCCCTCCTGCTCAGAGCTGGAAGGAACTGCAGAGGCTACAGCAGATGTGCCTCTGCTCTGTCATTGATTTGCATGCTCCTGTCACTTAACTTCTCTCTGTCTTAATTTCCCACTCTGCGTGATACACTTTCATATTACCTGTCATTTGGGGGAGGTGCGAGTCAGAGTCTGTGAAAGCCTTTGTGATGCTCAAATGTAATGTGGAGGATTGACTGCAGCCGGGTTCAAGTGTCGAATTCCTAGAGCCAGGCCCACATCCTTCCTCCTGTGAACTCAGGGCTTTGGGGAGCCCATCACAGCTTGCCCTGTCCTGCCAGACCTAGCAGCCAGCAGTCCCCCTGAATTACTTTACAGAGGTAATTATTACGGGGGAAATGCCTTCAGTTTTAAAAAACAAGTAGGGATCCAACACTGAGCCAGCCCCCAAAGCACAGGATGAGGCTCAGAGCAGGGAAGGCAGTGGCAGCTGCAGAGCTTTCCAATGCCAGAGCCTTTGAATCTGGTTAGGGGATGCCAGGCTGCTGGGAGGTAGGAGGATATTTTGCTCCCTGCTGCTGGCTAGTGTGTGTCTGATTTGCTTCCTGGCTGTATTGGCCCCTTGCCCATTCCAGCAGTAGGGATGTGGGACGTCTCAGCCTGCTGCTGGCAGTCTCTGGGGGCTTCAGAGTATGCCCCCAGAAGGGGTGAAGGATGTCATAGGGTGTGCAACTCTGGTGGTACAAAGTGCCAGTGTCAGGGGTGCAGGAGTGAGCTCTGAGGATGGGGGGGGGGTGTCTCCGAGCTCAGCTGGATGCTAGCCGGGAATGACACGTCTCCTTAGCAGCCCAGTGACTCATCCCTGAGTCAGTGCTCACCTTGCATCACCTCCACTGACTGGGACCTTGCTTTAGCTCTCCTCTGGCCTCTTGCTGTTGCCCTCCTACCCCCCATCCCTGTGACCATCAACCCCTCTTGTCCAGGGCAGTGCATCTGCACTAACGTGGGGTCCTTGCTGCAGTTCCTTGTGGCAACAGAACGGGCTGTGCATGACTTCAAAGAAGATGGGCTGCACCAGCTGCTTTCTCACTGGGAGGAGGTGAGGGGGTCACATTGCAGGGGAAGATGCAGCAGAGCTGATGGGACCTCGGTCTCCCACGTGAACCCCTGGAAATCTCTAGGAGCGGCCACCTCCTGCTACGTGTGTTCGTTTCAGGCTTGCTGGAGAAGTTTGAGTCCTTTGTACCTTCCTACTCCTCTCCCGAGAGCCTGGACATGTACAAACCTTCTCCATTGTGCTCTTAGTTTTATACAGATTGAGGTTGGTCTCTGAAGTGCAGTCGCCTCTGGAGTGGAGCTTGGTGCTTGCCAGCATGGAGCAGAGCAACTTTTGGGGAGGCATAGACCAGAAAGAGGCATGTCTGTCGTGAGGCAGAGCTGCAGCTCAGTGGTTGAGAGGCAGAGCAGCTGGCAGGGAAGACAGTGGTGGTAGCACCTCAAACCTTGCTAAAAAGGTCTTGGGTCTCCAATTGCCCACTGAAAGCTTAACCCCCGATTCTGCTGGGCTAGGTGGTTGGTTGGTTGGTTGGCTGGCTGGGATTTTGTTGGTGAAACTTTTGATCTTTGGTGAGGAGGGGTCTGAAGCGCAGGGAGACCCCAGGACCCCTGAGTAGCCAGCAGGCTGGTCTTGAGAGTGGTCAGCAGGGATGCAGCAGACTCGGACACTGTTTTGGACCAGACTAAGCGGGGATCTAAACCTGGATTCTCCGTCTGCCAGGGGAAGCCCCTGAGCCCTGCTGCCTGGCACTTCCTGGGTGTCTGCCTTTCACCAGACTCAGCTGGCTCTAGAATAAAATCAAAGGTGAGAACCTCAGTCTTTCACACCGCAGAACCTAGGGTCGCTAATCCTACCTGAATGCCCTGGACATGAGGCCAAGGAAATGTGATTGAAGCCAGAGCTGATAAATCTTACTTAAAATCAACTGATTCCTTTCTCAGCATGAGTGTAACCTTTACGACTCCCTGCCTCGGGCAAAAAAAGAGTCAAATGCTGCTGTTGGGTGGGGGTAATGTGTCCGATAACAAGGCTCACCTTCACAGCAGCCTAAGCTCCTGTGAGTTGCAGAGAATGCCATTTTCCTCCCCAAATAGAGGCTCATTTACTGATCCTCCTGCAGCGGGAATTTTCGGGCACCAGGTCTGTAAGACCAGGTAAAATAGGTCTCATGTCTCAGGGCACGAATGGATTCCGCAGGGGTCAGGGGGGGTTTCTGTCTCCCATGTGTAGCGGGACACATTTCCCAGCTGCTTTATGGGTATCTTGCTATACCAGGGATCAAACACCATCAGAAGCAGGAGGCCTGGCCTGAAAGAGCTCGCGTCTGGACATAAGGGTGATTTTGTTGTTTCTAAACCTAATTATTTGGATTGCTGCGACGGGAACAACGAGAGGGCTCCCACCTGTGAAGTTGGTATCGACCCCTTTTGCGCACAGCTGTGGGGTAAGGCAAGACTGACCTGAACCATCCCTTTGGGCAAGCCCATATCGCCCATGAAACAAAACTGCCACCACCTTTCATCCAGGCTGCGGTGGCCATGGGTAGGCTGGGTTGGACAAGCACCACCCCAAGCACCTTAACTGAGGAGCCAGCCCATCCTCTGGTGGCACCTCCCAGTGCCCTCACTCCCCTCCGGACTCTGGGCCGCTGAGGTGGCCAGCGCCGCCTGCCTTTGAGGCGGGGAGGAGGGCTCGCTTGGCTCTCCCACGACGCGCTCCCTGGGGCCGTTATGCCCAAGGATCATTTGCATGCAGAAAAGAAAGAATTTGCATTGCTTCATGGCAGCTCCTGTGGGAACCGAGGCGGGCAGTGAGTCAGGCTCTGCTGCAGCCTGGCTCCGCACTGGGTGCTGTGTGAAAAGACAACATCCCTTCTCTTGGCACAGGGCCCTGCTGGTTTCACCTGGCTGGCTGTGTATGCCTGGGAACAGCCAGCAGAGAATGGCCTGATGTATTGTGGCTGACAGGGTGGTGGGGAGGTGGCTTGGCTGACCTGTCTCTGAAATAACCCTCCCAGCTGAGGAGGAAGGGCAGGGGGTTTAAGTCCCGTGCTGACACTTTTCTCATAGGCGCTTTATGTACATCCTGCTCCAAATGCATGGCATCTGCCTATCACAGGGGTCAATTCGTTGGTGTTCACTGGAGTGCTACCCGTGGTGGGGTGCGAGGCTGTGACCACCCAGTCTGCTCCATGCAAAGGGGCGCCCCTGGTTTGCCAGAGCCTGTCTATGTATGCCTTTGCAAAGGGTGCCCAGAACCAAAGGCCGTGCCATGGGGTGGGTGAGACTGTGGTGGGGCCTTTCTAGCTAGGCGGGGGTAAGGAAAGGGCAGCATCCGTGCATGCAATATGCCACACGTCTGCCTCTTAAGAGCGAAGCCATTTTATTTCTCTGCAGCGAGGCTCCCTCTCCTACCCGGCCCCGCTACAAAATGGGCTCGGGAGGCAGGGGCTGGGGAAAGGTGGAACCAAAAGTGATTGGGAATCTGCTGGGTCTGGTCAGAGCAGCAGGAAGGAAGGGGTTAATCTAGCTCAAGGGGCTCCTGTCCTGGTTTTGGGGGTGCTGTGCTTGGTCAGGCTCAAGTAGGGCAGTGGAAGTCTAGTGCCTAGGCATGGCGATCACTGATCAGCATGGCTGGCCTGTGAATGGCAGCATCTGCTGAGAGACACGGAGCAGCAGGAGGGAGCTGAGGTGGGCCCTTTGGAGACTGCACTGATGGTGCTGGAGGTGCCATGGGGGTGCAACCAGAGCTGGGGCTGCTTGGAGGGGCTCAGAGCAGGGGTGTTGGGCTGCAGCTGGCCTGTGCAGTAGAGGCTGGTCCAGCTGTGCTGGGAGGCTGGGGCCTGGCATGGCATAGGTGGGACTTGGAGGGCAGGATGGAGGTGCCTTGCCAGGGCTGTGAGGAGAGCCAGAGCTGCAATGGCAGTGGGTAGGACTGAGGGGAGGTGACAGCTGTGTTGGGTCCCAGGCTGGAATAACCAAAGAAGAAGATGCAGGTCAGGCTGAAGGGATTGGCAGAGCTGTGCAAAGGACCAGGCTGGAGGGACGTTGTACGATGGCACTGAGGGGCATTGGCAGAGCTGTGCTGAGAAGCTTCCTCCAGACGTACATTTCTCATCCCTGTGGCTTGTGTGCTCAAGCTGACAGCATGAAAACCAAGGCGGATTTTGGTGCCCTTTCCTTCCTCCGCTCCCTGCCTCAGTTTCCTGCCACTGTGGGCTGGGCACACCTGCTCTGCCCTGAGATGCTCCATGCTGGCATCCAGCAGCTCTGCACTGTGGACTCCCCACTTAATCCCAAGAAACAAAAGCAGTAATTTAAAGAAACTGGAGGAAGAAAAGATCCAGGCGTTAACAAAGGAACAGCAAACATACAGGTGGGCTCTGCCCCTGTGTGGTGCCTGCCAGCTGGGCCCTTGGGTTGGTACGGGCTGAGATCTTTTCCCTTTGTTCTGCGTCATGAAAGATTTGAGCTGGCAGTGCTGAGAGTGACGGAGACAAAGCAGCCCAAACGGGCACCTGCAGCCAAGGAGGAAGCAAGAGCCACGAAGGAGCAGGCTGATGGCAGGGTGGAAGCCAGGGAGAGTGCCCCAGATGTGGGCTAGGCAGCAAAGACAGGGGTGGGGGAGTGAGGAGATACTGCCTGGCCTTGTCTTTTCTCTCCCAGCACTGTAAGTCTGGACTTGAAACTGTGGGCAGCAGTGGAGCATGTGGCTGTGCAGGGCGGGGGGTGGAATCAAGAGACCTGTTGCCATTACTATTCGGCTGAGTCCATTACAATTGGCCTTCTCCAGGGTCACTGCTCTGTGCCCTAGTCCTCTGCTGAGTCTGCTGTAGGCCTGACAGCCCACCCCCAGCTGGGCTGGTTTCCTACCCCTGGAGAGTTGCCACCATCTCCTTGCCAGCAGTCCCTTAACCTTTTGCTCACGTGGGTCACGTGCCCCTGAAGGAGAGGGCTTAGAGGTGAGAGGAGGGGCTCCCTTTGTTCAACTTGCCAAGCAAGCAGCGTGCCCCTGAGCAGAGGGTCAGATGGGTTTGAACTGTGAGCTGTTGGGGTCAGGGGTCTTCTCTTTCCCTGTGCTTGCCCAGTGCCCAGAACAGCAGGGTCTGGGTGGTGATGGGGACTCTGGGGGGCTGCTGCAGTGCAAATAACCATGAGGAGCCGCCAGATACTGAACCCTTTGGCCCTGGGCAGCAGGGCATGTTCCTCGTGCCACTTTGCCAGTGGCGTGAGCTCTCTTTTTGCCTTGCGCTGGTAGGAACGCCCTCCTGGGCATCTCTTTTTTTGATTTGTGGGCACAGGACCCACCTGCCGTGTATCCCCAGGGCCGGATGACTAGGGAGGAGTGCATCCTCCTTGCTCATATAGGTACAGGGTGCTCATGGGAGGCTCAAGGGAAGGGTTAAGTTGGGACCTTTTCTCCTGCAGGTCCCCCTGGCAATGTTTCCTGCCGTCCCTCCCAGAGACTCCTCTGAGCAGAGCAGAGCAGCCTGCTGGCAGGGGTGGGTGTGCCCCACACCCCAGCACCTCCATTACCTGGCTCTTTCCTTCTCCCCAAAGCCAAAGGTGTGCTTCATCCAGCTCTGTGCTTTGGTTCAACACTGCCAAGGTCTCTCTTCCCCAGTCTGGAGCCTCGCCTGCCTGCTCATCCTGGGGAAAGCATACAGGTGTCAGTGCTGCGGCCGCTTGCCAGGAGGGATTAACATGCGGTGGTGTTTTTTCTTCCTCCCTGCGTAACTGGGAGCTGGTGGCATCACCTCCCTTCCCCGGTGGAGGAAGCTGTGAGGATGCAGCGGGCGTGGTGTGGAGGGCTCGTCCCAGACGCACTTTCACTAAGGCTGTAGGACGGGGCAGATGGGCCAGGCCAAGGCGAAGTGAGCTGTGGCCCCAGCCCAGAGCAGTGAAACATGTTCTCCCCACCCATCCCCTCTGGTCTGGTGCAGCCTGTTCTACCATCCCCTGGCCTTCATAACGCCCCCCGAGCCCGGGTTGTTTCAACTCGCCACTCTTGCAGCATATATGTACCCTGCAGACGCTGCTCTGCTGGCCGTGCCGTGTAGACAGGCTTGGGCTAGCTTTACGCTAGCTGGCATGGGATGACTGCTAGTCACAGCTGTGCAGAGCTCAGCCTGGAAAAAATGTCTGAGCAATGCCTTCATCCTCCCGGGCAGGCTTTGCAGTCCTTGCTGAGCTGCACTGCTGCATAGACAAAACTTTGGAGGCAGGGGCAGTCTTTGTTCGTTATTTGTAGCACCTTCTGGGCACGGCTGAGGCCCTTAGGTCCTACTGAGTTATTGCTACCACTACCAGTGCTTCTTTGGCCTTGTCTGTCCAGTCCCATCTATTTGTGTGTTGTGAGCTGCTCCTTTCTGTTCTAATCCAACCTCCCTCTGGTCCCTTTCTAATCATCCCCGAGCTGTTGGTTCCTGGCACTGGGCAGAAACTCTGCTGAGGTCCCAGGCTGTCTCCCAACTGAACTGGGCAATTCTGGTGCTTTTGCTTCAGTTTTGAGTTCATTTAGTACAAGGAAGAAGCTGCCTGCCTCCGAAGCCAGTACTGCCCGTCTCCCCTGTCGACGCACGGGGACCTGAGGCTGTAGTGATGGGGATTCTTTGCTGCTTATTAGAAACGGGCCAGATTTGAACCTTAAATCCCAGCCCATCCAACTGTTAAAGGGGGAAGTGGTTAGCATACATTTTGTTGAGGAGGATGAGCCAGTTCTGCTTTGACTGAGGATTGGAGGGATCAGATGAGGCCTGTTGTCTGGGTCTGTCTTGTCTACGGTGGAGCTCTCAAGACTGCCTGTGTTCAGTCTGAATCATAATGATGATCAGCTAAATCTCAACATTGCTTAACTGCTTCAGTGCTGATTTGTTTTAGCACCTACATTTGTAACCTGAGCTGGGGATGGATCTTGAACAGCCCCCCTGCCAGTCCTTTATGTTCACCCCATCCTCCCGTGTGTGAGCACAGCAGATGATGCCCATGGCTTTGCTGCTGACTGATCAAATGCACCAGCTGGAATAGGCATGGAAGGTGGTAAAGTCATTGAGAAACTGGAGGTGGAAAGGAGTTAGGAGGTGGGGATCTCCTGTGCGTGCGCCAGGCTGTCTAACAAACCAGGGCCAGTCACCAAGGGTGGGCCGCTCGCGCGCCTGGCTGTAACCACAGTAATTGCCCTGTATTTCACTCCAACATGCCTCTGCCCCATAAACCATGTTTATGGCAACATCTGGGAGATGGGGACACAGGGCAAACATAGCAAAGGGAGGCAATAAAAGGGAGCGGCCTGTCTCTGCCTCAGGGCATCCCTCCTCCTGGATCCAGGGCCTCAGCTGGTCTGCACCACCACAGTGACTTGGGCAGACATGTCCCAGATGATCCCATTGAGCTTACTCAAATGATCCCCTTGAGCTTTCCACTTTGCAGCCAGTTCGGCTAGAGGTGGGGCTTAAGCAGCAATAGCTTTCTTTAGCTAGGATAGCCTTAAACCAGTTCCCCAAGCTAAAGGACTCACCCATATAAATGTACTTTCATTTTTGTTGGCATTGCTGGGTCAGAAAGGACATGGGATTTTTTTCTTCCTTGTGTTTGAAACCATAATTGCTAGGCTGGGAAAACTTTTATACCCAAGCGTGTTTGTCCCTTTGCATTACTTCTTCCTCTGGGGAGTTAGCAGGGGCATTTGCAATGTTCTGAGACTGCCCTGCAAATCTCCCTGATCTCCAGGCAGCGTTAGTACCACTTTCACTCTTCTGCCTTGGAGTGGGATTTTTATCCCAGCCCATGAATCAGTATGAGCCCTGGTGTGCCTGAAGTTAAATTAGGAGTGATGGTGCAAGGGTGATTAGAATTAGGTTGGAATTGGAGTTAATTGGGCATAAAAGTGTTTCCATCAGCAAACCTGTTCTGATGGAGCTGCTCCTGGGCCAATCCGGCTGCGCTAGGGCACTGCACGACTCGTGTGGAGATGAGCCCTGGGGTTTCCATGGCGTGGGGCAGGGTCATTCTCATGCCAGCTGCTGTTTGGCCAGTTTTTTTTTTACCGGTTTTCATGCATTTTATTTTATTGGGATCTAGCTGTTCCCTCTCACCCAGGTGCAGGTGATGCCTGTGGTTCTTCTTTCCAAGGCAGTCTTGTGACTGATACTCCTCCCCTTGCAATGAAATAGGCAGCACGATCTTGTGGTTGTGTTTTGGGGAAACTTGGGTCACTTTGCCCATCTGTGAAATGGGTGCTGACCTCCCTTGTGAAGTGCTTGGAGATCCACTGCTGATGAGTGCTCTGAGAGCTGGGAGCAACCGCTGGCTTTTCATAAGCATCCCAGATCCCTGAATACTGATGAAAGGCAATGCAGATGAGGTATTTCTCCTTGCCACCTTCTCTGCAGGTGGACGTCACGCAGTGGCCAGCCCAGCCTCTCCTGCACACATAGCTGGCGCTATCGCAATAGATTCCAGCCTACCTTTTCCCTAACTAGCACTGATGGAGAGATGGCTCTTAGTTTCCCAGGATGCCAGGTTTCACCCACCAGGCTCAAATGACTTTGGGGAGGGCAGCAGTGGTACAAAGAGAAGCCCAAGCACAACATTCAGGGTCATGCGTCCTCTAGGAGCTGCCAGTCTGTTGCTGCACAGATCTAATTATGCCTCCCATGCCAGCCCTTCTACTCTTGCAGAAGCTAATGCTCCGTGACACTCAAGGCAGGGGCGAACGCAGGTGCCTGAACGTGTGATGTTGGCAACATTGCAGCAGAGCAGAGTTGACCTGCTCTCCTGGGCAGCCAGAGGGCACTGGACCTATCTGGATGAGACTTTGCCCTTTGCTTGAAGCATCTCAAAGCTCTTCATGCGTTACCTGGTCCAATATTGCTATGCTCCTCTTGGCATTTCATTTCAGTGGGGCTCCTGGAGAAGGAGCCCCAATGTTTTGAGAGCACCCTGTGTCCAGCTGCAAAAGGGGGCACCTTAGACCACCTATGGTTTCATTTGCATTAGGGACTCCCTTGGCTATAAGGTTGCTTCCTCCATAGCAGGCAGTAACAGGGGTTGGCATCACCCCTTGAAATGGGAGTAAGTGCACAGGGCAAAGCACATTTGGTAGCAGCTTTGCCAGCCTCCGCTAGAGGTACAGAGGCAGCCCTGGCTGTGACCTAAGGTGAGTCTCATCCCAGGCAAGGCTGGAGTTGGGGAAGGACGTCCAAGAGCTCTCTGTCAGTGGGAGAAACTTGAAGCTGCCTCTCCCCAGACTGATGTTGGAAACCTCCAGACTGAGTCAGGGGTGTGCCGAGCATCTTCAGAGGGGCAAGTGGGGAACAGGACGGCAGTAGTGAACAGCTGTCTGCATCTGGTGAGATGTCAAGTGTTGCCGTACCAGTGCTGGAGGTTGGCAGCTCCGTGCAGCGGGGGTAAAGAGTTTGCCTCCCTGAGGAGGCATCATGCAGGGGTGGAGACAGCTGCATGCGCTGCCGCGGAGTTCTGGTTTGTACAAACAACCCCTGATTTTACCCGCTTTGGTCACCTGCCGGCCCGTGGGAGACGGGTATAACCTGCTTAAAGCCAATCTTGGTTGTCTTACAAAATAGCTTCCCTTGTATGAACAGCTTCTGGTAAGAGTGCCCCATGTGCTGCTTTTGCCTGTTTTTTTGGACATGGCTGGCTGGCATTAGGAAGCTGCTGTGGGACCAAGGAAGTTCTGTATGCTGCTGAAATTCAGAGCTCTGGCCTGAGTAGACGGCAGATAAAGGAGGCTGAGGACAGTGCTGGGACCTGGGAAGGCCTGTTTTGAAGCCTGATAGCAAGGGGCATCAAATTCACGAGTTGCAAACCTGCTCCCAGGGGTGCTACTGCTCTGGTGCAGAGCTCTAACTGATTGCTGAGTAACTGCCAGGCCACATCAAGGGGCCCAGGATCCTCAAGGCTTGTGTATGCTGGCTCCTATTTCCTTTGAAGCCAGTGGTTAGGTGCTAAGATGTTGTTGAAAATCTTCAGCTTTGGTGCTTTTGCTCCACCAAGATATTGAAGCTACTGGGAGAGTGGAGGACATGATTCAGAGCTTGCAGGTACTGGTGATGCTTGGGGAGCCGGAGGGCACTTGGCAGGGGTTGCGTGGGCAGCACTGTCCCCTGCAGGGTTCTTTGTTCTGGCACCACTGGAGATGGGATGCTGGCTGAGATGGGGGCTCTGTCCACTCCCTTCCCTCTGCCTGCAGCCATCACAACAGGTGCGCACGCAGGCACTTCTGGCAGCTCCTACTGCCTGCCCTGGGGCATTTGTGGCTCCAGGACACCCAGTGCATCCTGAGAACGTGCCCTGATTGCTGCGGGGACCAGAGCAGGTAGCCAAAGAGGGAACCACATCTATGTGCACCTTCTGCTGGCTGTCAAGTGATGGCAGAAGGCAAGCTGTGCTCAGTGGGGTGGGGAGTTACTTGGCTGGCAGAAGGCGGTGCCATGGATGCCCAAGCTGGAGTCTGTGGGGCAGGGAGCTTGCAGGACAGTCTGGGCTGGCAGGGGCCTGGGGTCTGACCTAGCGAGGTCTGTACTCCTGCGCGTGCTCTTCCAGAAGCCTCCTTTCTAGGGATCCTGGCAGCTCTGACCTTCTAAATAGGCATTAGCCTGAAATAACCCAGTGATAAGCCCTGCCAGTGTGTGTGGGGAGGAAGTGGCCTAGTGTTAGCAAACACACAGTGCGGAGCAATTAAGATTACAAGTGGGGAGCCAGCAGTTTCCAGGGCAAACAGAAGCAGCTCATTTCTGCAGTGAGCCGGTTTGGGAGGTGACAGGAGGTTGTGCACCCAAAAATACCAGGCCACTCCTCCTTGTTGTGCTGCTCCCAGCCAGGGAGGGGTTTCTTTGCTTCCCTGCCTCCTTTCCCCCAAAAGCACAGGGTGTAGAGGGGGCTCTGGTGCCCCTCACAGTGGAGGGGATTCTTGATGGACACTGCTGGGCCTGAATTACACCGCCTGTGCCCCCTTCTCGGAGCCGAAGAACAAAGGTCCTGTCTCTAGAACAACCCAGCCAGCCCTGGGGCTCTTTGCTGCTGCTAGCAAGGGGACCCCTCAGCACCCATCCGGTGGGGGGACCCTCTTGCCCAGAGGGAGCTGGATTGAGGCCCACCACCCTCCTTTCATACAAGGGAGCCCTTTTTTTGGGGCCTACCCAGGGACCTGCTGTGGCGACTGTGGAGAAACCTGAAGACTAAGAAATGCCTTTGGCTTCTGGTGACCAATTGCTTGTGGCTGATAACGTATGTGGTTTGTGTGATGACATCAGGGCCCCTCCATGAGGTTTATTATATCCGTTTACTACATAGCTCCTTATCTGTTATTCTTGTGATAGAGCCAGAGATTAGCAGCAGGCAGACAGGCCCAGAGAGATTCCTTCAGCCTGATTCATCAGCAGGTACTTTTCTAACCCTGCCCTCTGGCCTCCTCTCCCAGCTTGGAAGGTGAAGGAGTGACACAGGCAGCTGAACCTTAGCCACTCAGAGGACTAAGGATAAAGAAAAGTATTAAACACGGCTGCCCTTGATTTCTGTTTTCATTGCGTCTCCGGTGTTGCAACCTGTCCTTTCTCCAATTGTCCCATTTTGCGTACGCAACCCGAGCTGCTTTGAATAACAGTTGTGACCACACTGGAGTTGCGAAAGGCAGAGCTTTCTCGTTCAGAGAGATTTGTAGCCCAAAGAGCCGGTTAGGTTGCATCTGGAGCGACAGAACCTGATTGTGGGCAGGAAATTGGAGAGGCCCAGACAGGGCAGCATGTAGGTGAACCTGCCTTGAAAATGCACGTGTAATCTTGGAGGAGTTTCTCCTCTTCGCCGTGCCTCAGCTTCCCCACGTGTAAAATGGCTGCAGCTCGTTGCTCCTCTTGTGACGCTGATGGCTTCAAGAAAGGGACCTGATCAGCTTGGCAGCCTCCTTGGTTTCTGAACAGCATTTCCAGCCCTGCCCCCCGAGTTGAACTTCGTGTCTTCTGCACATTTGTCTTCCCTATGTTGCTGCTTGAGATTCAAACAAGCAGGAGAAAACATGGCCAGCAGGGTTGTTGTTCTCTAACCTCTTTTACTTGCCCAGATCTCTGGTGTTACTGATAATATTGGAACAAGGGAAACCCTTCCAGATCCATGCTTGATCTGCAGTGTGATGGCATTCCTGATGAACTGCGCCTGGGATGCACTGAGAAATGGGCCCAGCCTAGCCACTTCCAGTGCAATCGTATTTGCTCGAAAGCATGAGGCCAGCTACTGGCCCTGTATGGCTGGATTGCTGTGCTCTTGGGTTTGCTGGTGGTTGAGCTGGGGTTGGGCCATCTGACATTTGTGTTGGTTCAAGGCGGTGAATGAACTTCTATGATGGTGAGGGTGGTGTGTCACTTCATAGCAGCTTCCTCTTCGACAACCTGGGTGAGTAACAGTCCCTGCTGTTTCCCTGCACGGAAAAAAAGGTTGCTTCCTGCAGAGGCCTGTCAGCGTGCTCCTTCTGTGGTGCAAGGATTCTGGGTCTCATCTAGGTTTCCATCGATTCTGGAGATCACGTGCAAACTTTGAGATTTGCATAACACAACCTTAGAGTACAGTGAATGGAAGCAGGCAAGTAACTGCTGTGTGTGTGTGTGTGTGTGTGGGTGCGCAGTTGCTGTGACCTTGCCATGTGTGTGTAGGGGGTGGAAGGGAGGGAGTATGAAGTTAATGTGACTATATGCTGTAGGGTGTGGGAGGCTCAGATGATGTGGGTAACGCATGATGCAGACTTAGCCTGGATCATGTGGCATATCGGTGACAGACACAAACAGCTAAAATTCCCCCGGGGCATCATTTAAAGGAAGAAAATAGCTTTATGGCAGCCATAACTTGGCTTGTGATGAGCACTGGGCTTGGGCTGTTGAAGCAAATGAGTGATGCTGAAGCAGCAGTGAGAGTCTGGAGAACAGAGGATGGAGGTGTGACCTGGAGCAGTGTTTAGAGCAAGTGAAACCAAGTCCTTGGGGTGCTGGACTTGAAGGCCCGATGGCTGATCCTAGGAGACTGTCCTTGTAAGAAGCCAGCGGTGTCACTGGCAAAACTGCGTGTGGTGGGTGGCAGCTGGGACATGCTCAGGTCTGGACCAGCAGCAGCCGACATGGGCAGTGAGGTGTGTTGGTGGGAGATGTGCAGTAAAAGTGTCCGTGACCCGCTGAGGCCGGAGCTCCCAGGGAACCAGCTGACTTGCTACGTGAGGACCCAGCCCAGCTGTAGCAGAAAGCATTGCCAGCACCTCCCTCTGCTTTGCCCGGTTTGGCCCATTTCCTTTTCATGGGCCCTGAAATTCAGTCAGCCTTTTTTTAGCAATCAAGGAAACTTTTGAAAACCAGTTGAGTTAGTTCCATACATGGCCCTTCTCCAAGGAAGGAGGCAATCTGTGCCTGGGACCTCTGCCCAGTCCCTGAAGCTGGACTAGTTCCAGCTGGGGTGGCACAAATCGGAAATGAGCCCAGACCAGGATCAGGCTGGTGACAGGAGGGTCTGATTCCTGGTAGCCGGGGAAAGTCTCGGGTCCAGACTTGGGGGTGTCCCGTGTCTCGGCGAGGCTGCAGAGCATTGGCTGGTTCCCAAGCAGTTCCCATGAGTCCCTCTGCTACAGGCAAACAGGCCTCTGGGGTTAATTAAATGGCGATGGCATCATTGTAAACCCTGGAAATGGAGCACGATCTCTATGAAAGTACACAGAGAGTGTTTGCCTCGCGCAGTAGGGAAGGGGGGTGATCTCGACTCCTGCGGCATTTGTGGAAGGGACTGTTCCCTCCAGCAGGCAGCGCTGATTGGAGCGCCGTTTGGATCGTGGCCCTTGCCTCAGCCTCTTGTTCGACTTGGGCACGGTTGCTATCCCGGGCCAATGACCCAGAGCAGCAGCAGAGCCTGTCCCTGCTCTTGTGATGTCTGTGGGGTTTACCAGTGCAGCAGGCTCCGAACCAAGGTTGCGTGGATCTGAGGCAGGAGGTGTTACCACTTGAGTTCGGACCCAAGATCCCTTGCTGGGAAAACGCTGTTGGAGCTGCAGATCTGCAGAGTGAACCGGTGGTAGGCCCTCTACCCCCGCAGTGGGTTGTATCATGACTTCGCCTCTGCAGCAGATCCTTAAAGAGAAGCAGAGAGTCTCGAGGCCAGTGCAGCATGTGCTGTCTGAGCAGCACTCCTCCTCCGGGACCACCAAGAAGCCTGGAAGCATCTTGCTGCACCTCTGAGGAAGCCACCACATCTCATGGAAAGACTGGCACCTGTGCAGAGCCCGGCTACATCTCCTGAAGGGCCTACTTCCAGATATCCAGAGCTTTAAGCTGGCAGCTGATGGAGATTGCCTGTGTTTGCAGCTCTAAATCATGAGACCATAATAAGGACATAAGAACCCCCGTTTCCTGGGTCAGACCACAGGAGGACCTTGCCCAGGCTCCTGTGTCACACAGGGGCAGAGAGCAGCTGCTGAAAGGGAGGGTGAACTGGATCAGAGTTTTTTCCGCCATTCCTCTCTCACTTGCAGCCTCCAGCATTTAAGGTCTAGGAGGTTCTGATTCAGAGGCTGCATCCCTAACTCCCGTGCTCCATAGCTACTGATGCCCCCTTCCTCCAAGAATTGGTCCAGACATCCCCACCTGGTAGCTCTTATCTCTTTGTGATTCACAAGATAAAGCTATGTTGAGGGGGGAGGTGGAAAAGAGCCATAATCTATTTGCAGTGTTAGGGTGCGGGGGGCAGTCTCTGTGGCTATAGCTACACAGCAACAGGTAGGTGTGGCTCTACCACGGGGAGCCATGTCCATGTTGATTTTTCTCTGTTGTGGGTGGCAATAGTGGGACAAGCTCCACTGAGCATCGGAACCCAGTGTATGTACCCAAAGTCCCTGGAGAGTTCGCAGCCTGCCTGCTAGCATGCGCTAAAGCCCCTGCCTTCAGCACCGTCTATCCCTTTGCCAGCTAGATTAAAGGTAGCCCAGGTGCGTAGACGTAACCTCTGCTTCCAAGAGTGTGTGTCTTGGGCTGGGTGGTTCTGTTTGCTCAGCTCTTGGGCATCTATCGGGCAGTTCCTGCAAAGAGACTGAGTGATGGTGTAGGCAAATGAGGGGATTTATGTCTGTGACAGCCTGTAATAATATGTGTGCTGCTCATGAGTGGGTAGCCGGCATGCCTCACACCAGCTCCTGGCACTCGGAGCCACCCTGCTCCATTTACCTTGGCTTTGCAATAATGAAATAAGGAACAGTCAGGCTAGCAGCAGTGTACCCAGCTGGTTGCTGTGTGTGTTTATGTCTTGTGGTAGATTTTTCCTTGATGCCCTATCTGAAGTTTCCACATTTGAGACACGCCTGTTTTTATTCATACACTACAATAAAGTTCCCTGTGCTGGAAGGGGGCAGCAGGGGCAGCTTTCAGCTCTGCTCCAAAGCACCGCGGCTCAATTGCTCCCTACAGCGTCTCCCACTGCCAGTGGAAGGAACTGGAGTGCGGCAAGCACCTTCCAGATGCAGGGTTGTGATGTCCATGAGCAAGGCTCAAACTGGGGGCCTCCAACACCCTGGAACAGCCCAGGATGACTTGCCTTCTGCACCTACACCTACACAAGGCCAGGGGCCCTCGGGAAAGTACAAGTCATTTGGCTGCATCGTCTGGTTGGTTGGACAGAGCTGCGTGCGTCTGGAGCCAGAAGTCCTCAGCGGGGTGGAGTCGGAGCAGGTGGATCCAAAGTTCGGTGCCATCCGTGGGGAAATCTGCACTGACTTTAAGGGGCTTTGGGTCAGACCTGTGGGGGCTTTGTATCTGAGAAGTAGGTTGAGGGAGAAACAGCTGGAGTGAGAGACAGATCTCGATGTCACATAGGAGAACCAGGTCGGTGTGATGTGTTGTCCTCGCAGCTGCTCATGCCCGGGGCAGATGCAGTGACTCCTGTAGAGAGCAGGCAGCCTAGCTGTGGTTGGGATGCTTGTGGGGGGGGAAGTCCTTTCCTCTGTAAGTAACACTGCCTGGGTGTGGCAGGTTTCCTTTCCCAGTGCCCCAGTTCTCTTTGTGTTCACACCCATGTAACTCCCTGAGATTTGGCAGATGGCAGGGACCTGCTGCGTGCTGAGCTGGGCTATGCGTTGTGTGCCTTCCTCAAACCAGACAGTAGTCGCACACTGAGCACGGGAGAGTTGCAGCTTACCACGCTTTTTGCACCAGCTCCAGGCTGGAATTAACCCTCAGAAAAGGCAAGAGGGGTTTGGCTTGTATATGGGTAGAATTGCTCCATCAGGAAATGAAACCTATTTACAGGTTCACAGAAGTTTTGCAGAAGTGATGCAAGTCTTCTCCAGGTCTGTAACGGGGCTGTGCAGGGGGCTAGAGGATGCTGGCAGTGTGCAAGGAGGAGTTGTCAGCCCTGGATCCTGCAGCCTTCCAGCTCCAGCGTGTGGGACCACTAGTCCCCCATGAGCATTGCGCACATGGGTACCCACCCTCCCACCCAGCATTGTGGGTCCCTCCCGCAGCACCTGCCACGTGTTTCAGGCCTGACTGTAATTACCTGCGTGCTTGTCAAAACAAGAATAAAGAGCTTGCTGGCCTATGGTGGCCAAGGCTGTAATCTTGGGGAAATGTTCCCCCCGTGATAAGATAACATTGATGCATTTCAAAGGGGAGGCTGAACCCCTTTTGTTGGCGATAGTGTGGGAATGTGCGTGGGGCCCTTGTGCCGGCGCGGCACTGCTGGCTTAGGAAACTTTCGTGCGCAGGCCTCCTTTCTTCCTTGCTAGCAAAACAGCTTTTTGATTGTGCCCTTATCAGTGTTGTGGGTTTGAAAACCTATGGGCATTGGCACGGCCTCATGTTGAAAGGGGTGGACCTTTTGCCTCCGGAGGCCTGGGTCACCCACAGTTGGAGCTACTTGTGGAGCAACACCATTGTTTTGTGTGGTCCAAGCTGCTTAAGTGGCTCTTTTAACATGTTAGAAAAATCAGCAAAGAGCTGGCATGGTTTCTTCTCTGATAAGGCCCTGGCTGCCTACCCAGCAAGCAAAGTGGTGATTGGAGCCTGGGCTAGCTGAAGCTGGCTACTGTGGCCAACCACAGTAGTAAAGACACGTGGCATGAAGGCATACCTGAGGTCCCTGTCGTGTGCTCAAGTCTGGGCTACTGTGCCTAGTCATGGGTATCAGGATAATAAGGCTCAGCTTGCACAGGGATGCTAGCGTGTGCTACAATCAACTCCAAGTGTCCAAAGAGGCACTTGGTTGGTTTTTTTTTTGCTGATCTGCTTCGTTTGGGGGTGTGAGGTCACCTGCACATCTGCTGTGGACAGGACATTGGTGCTGTGAGACAGCCTGAGCAGTCTGCTCTGAGGGACACAGCGAGGCAGATGCTCCAGGGCGTTACACATGTGAAGTAGGCAAAGACGCAGTTGTTCTGAGACGAGGCGACGGGAAGTGAGAAGGCAAGAAAAAGCAGAGGAAATGTAGGAAGAATCAAGGAAAATTCAGGGTTTAAAAGCGGGGGGGGGCAGGCGGGTGCAGGAATTGCTATCAGCAAGGAGAAGACCATTTAAAGAGGGCCCTGGGCTCCTTAGTGTGGGGTCTTCATAGGCACACATTCAGCACCACTAGGTGTGTTTATGTGGCCCCATTTCTGGGATTTTGGGTGCCCAGACTAGCCGTGAGTGCTGGGCAGTGCTTCTTGGCAGTGGAGCGCGTGGGCAGGCAGGCCTTCGGAGCTGCTTCTGGCATGGAGGCAGCGTGGACGTGCTGAGCCTGTGTAGCTGGGTCTGCAGTGGTCTGTGCATCTCCCTGAGGACCTGCTGCTTGGCACATTGGCGCTGGTGTAGGTTTCTGGACACATTCGTTTCCATTGGTGTTGCTCTGGGTGTACCCACACAGGTACCTGTGTCAGGGCATACATAAAGACTCGCATTTCCTTGTATGTGGACCTTTGTATTCATACATGTGGGTCAGGTCTTATAAGGGTTTGGGCCCATGTGTCATTGTTGCCTCATGCACCCATCTGTAGTTCACGTGGATGTGCTTATGCAGTCTGGACTTTTCCTTGTGCTTATGAATTTATCTTTATGCACCTGAGTGTGTAAGGGACAGCCTTTCTCTGGGCAGATGTTGGAGCATGTATACCTCTGCGGATGCTGATATTTGCCCTGCTGGCATGGATCTGCCCACAGGGCTGTAACACCATAGGATTTGGCTGTATTTGAGTCTTCCTCCATGGCCCAGGCATGTTCACAGATGAACCTGCCTTTACATGCGGTTGCACTTGCAACGGTCATGTGTGATCATTCACATATATACAGCCTTTGTGTCTGGGTGCCGTCGACATCTGTGCGCGTACATATAGCATACTGCAGCTTGGTGTGTGCACCCCATGGTTGTGAACAAACACCCCTGAGTGTATTGGTGTGTCCACAGCAATGCCAAATGTTCGGTCATACTTGAAACTGCCAGTCAGCTGAATGATGATGTTAGCGTCAGTCTGAAGAAGTGAAGCTGTGGGAAGCAGCAGAAGGCAAAGTCCTGTACCCGCAACCTCGAGGATGGGAGATGCAGCAGGTAGCTGCAATGGGCTGGCCAACACTGGGCCAGGCACTTAGTTGGGGCTCTTTGCCCAGTGTCTTGCTTGCACTGCAATGTGTTGGAGGAAGATCTGGGGACAGATGAGGGCTTTTTTGGGGGTGAAACCTGCAGATCTGATGACACGGAGCCCTTGGGCTTTGCCAGACTGTCTGTGTGGGACGGGGAGGGAGTTGAAGAAGCTGGAATGTTCTGTGTAGATGCCCTTGAAATGAAACATTTTGATTTTTATCTGAGCCAGAACTATTTTTCCTTTTGAAACTTCCTTCTGGTTTAGTTCTGAGCATTCAAGAACCCTCAAAAAAAAAAAAAAAAAAAAAAAAAAAAGTCCTCAAACCAGAAGCAAAATATTTCCTTTGTCTCTTGACAGTTGCCAGTGAACCAAAAAAGCCGTTTATTCTCCCGGCGCTGGTTGTATCCTCCCAGGTAGCTTCTCGGGACGTCTGTTCTCAACAGTGGGCGTGAGTCTCCTTTCCTCTGCCCCGGGTCTGATTCCACCGGCTTCCACGAGGTTACTTTTTGGTTTGGGCTGGTGGAAGGGGACTGGCAGTAAACTGCTCACCCGCTGCCTTCTTCCATCCCAGGGGCAGCAGCGTTTCAGCAGGTAGAAGACCTCCCAGAGCGCTCTGGGCTCCAATGTGGGAGGCAGGTGCTACAGAAATGTGGTGTATCACAGTATTGCGATTGAGGATTGCCCTCTACTTCTCAACAGCGGGCACAGACTGCCTGCTTGGCAAAGCAAGGCTCTGTAGTTGGGGATGTTCGGGTTCATGTAGAGGAGGCCCTAACAGCACCATTTCCCCACCAGGGCTGTGGCTCACAGACGTGTTGCCGATCTCCGGTGCACGTCCCGGAGCAATGAGCAACCCAACAGGATGGAGGGGAACGACTCTGGGTAAAGAGGGGCCTGCAAAACCGGGGGCCTCCGGGTCCAGCAGCTCTGGAAGAGGGGTCTGCAGCAAGAGGGTGTAACGGGATCCGTCGGGGGATTTGTGCCACCTACGCAGCCCCATGGGTGCAGCGCCACAGGGGCACTGACGATGACCCACCAACCAGGCATGGCCAACACCTTGGTCAGGTCCTGTGGGGGTGGGGAAGAAGGAGCCTTTTCATCACCCCTTGGTACCAGTCTACAAGGACCTTGAGTCTCCGCTTGAGCTCCGCTGGCAGCAAGGGCCTCTGGGGCTGGCCAGAGACCTGAAGGGGTTAAAGGCTGCCAGGCTGAGGCAGCGGCATGTGGGGAGAAAAGGCAAAGTACTGAGGAAGGCTTCACTGGTGTGGGAAGAAGGGTCCCCTCAAGGGTTAACTCTGGGCTGGGATATTCAAACACCTCCAGCTGAGGTAAGCACCCAGCTTGTTTGTTCAGGTAAATAAGGAAGGAATTAGATATAATGAGCAAGGGAGGCATTTGCTGAGCACTCTGCATTCTGGTGCTCGGCTGCAGGGCTTTGCCAGTGCCTGCGGTGCCTACTTGGAGGCAGATGCCCGTAGCTTCGTGCCTCTCCCTGTAGCCCCACAGATTCTCTCCTGCTCCCCCAGCTGCACAGAGCAGCCAGGTGCTGAGTTCACGTGTCCCCTGGCAGGTGGAGGTCCCTCCCGGTGGCACCTCTCCAGAGGACTTGACACGTCCCAGAGCACGGGCAGTGTCCTGGGAGCTGAGCTGCACGGGGTGCGGAGCACAGCCCTCGTGCCCACTTGCCGGAGCCACATCTCTGCTCCCCCCCAGCCCCCTCCTTGTGCCTGACTGAGATGTTGAATGTCAGTGGGAGACCCCTGCTACCCTTCTTGCTGGACCGATGCTGCTGCTGAGAGCCCACACATCTCTGCACGCCTAGTGGGTAAGTCCAATCCTCTGGCTATGAGAGTATCATTTCTGGTGCGTCCTCCCTGACAGCGCAGTCTATCCTGGACTCTGAGGTCTCCTGGGCTTTTCCCTCTCCCATCTGACCCAGCCTTGCCTCTCCGGCCTACGGCCTGGTGCCAGGCTGCGAGAATGTTGCGTCACTTTATTTGCTTCGTTTTGCACTTAATGATTGACTTGGTGGACCACTGGAGGTGATTGAGGTGCTCTGTGGTGGGGCAAACCATCCATGGAGGGTCTCTTATGTCTCCCTTGGAGGCAACTGGGACTGCTTATTGCGTAGGGGGTGAATCCAGTGTGAAACTCCCTGCAGGTGGGAGGGACCTGATTGCCAAAGACAAGAAAGGGAGTTAGTTGCTGACATCCCGCTGAAGGCTGCTGGAAACTGTGCACTCAGCTTCAGTATGCACCTTGGGGAATCTTCCCCTGAGGCCTTTTAGCAAGGGCAGGGTTGCAGGGAGCGGACAGGGTTTCTGGGATCTCTGCTTGACCATGACACCACAAGCTCTGTGCCTCACTTTACCCAACTGTGAAATGGGCTAAGTGCCACTTGCTTCTGGGAAGATGCAAAGCTCAGCTGATAGATGAAATTCCTTGGGGACCACTCCGGGGAAACATCCTTGTCCAGCCCTGTTACTGGATCATGTGCGGTGTGAATGAATCACTGCTGCTATGCAGACCACCAGGTTTCTGGGACTGGCTGAGCAAGGCTGGGAATGCACAGGGCTGGTGGACAGGTCTGTAAAAGGCTGGGTAGGGCTTTAACCCTTTGAGGCAGGCCATCGGCATCTCGGAGCCCCTCTCTGCTTTTTTCAGTGCCAAAGGCCAGTTGGCTCCAGGCTTGGCTTTGATGGTTCTGCTCGGGTAGCGAAACACAAACGACACCTCGGCTGCCAACGCCTGTACAATGCCGGCGTTCTCATGGCCGGGGGCCTCTCTGCAGGGCGAGCACCTTGCTGCAATAAATAGGGGCCCTCCAGGGGCTGATGGGGAACACCAAGCTCTGCTGCTCACCTGGGACACACACAAGCTGCTGCTTAATTAAGACCTGCGACTCTCTGCACCCCCCCACCCCCCCTGCAGGTGGAGAGGGCGGCTTGACCCGGGGCCGCCAGGACCCATTCGAACATCAAAGGCAGCTCAGAATAGGGCTCCCTCGCCTAAGAGGCTCGACATTGGGGCAGGTAAATGGCTAGGGACCTGGGTGCAGGTGGTCGCTGGGGAGGAGTGGGGGAGAAACCCTGACTGCCTTCCTCTTCCACCCCCCATGTCCATTCAGAGTCGGCTTTGGCAGGAGAATTTCCAGGAGGCAGGGAGAAGCGGGGGAAATGATGAAGGCAAAATGCTCTTTAATACGTCTTGAAGGTAACTGCACAAACAGATCTTCCATAACTATTAACAGGCTGTTTGCTCCCCCGCAGTCAGCCGGGCTCATGCTGGGTCTCTGCGTGACCTGTTGATGCCAGAGCTTGAAGGGGTAGAGCTGTTAGCTTCTCTAGAGGAGGAGGAGAGAGCAGCGGGGGGGACTAAACTGAACACCTTGTCCTGCCTTCTGCTGTTTTGTTACCCTCTTTCCCTGCAAAACCAGAGGGAACTGGCGAGAGGTGGACAGAGCACCCAGCGCGTGCTACTGCCGAGGGCAGTCCAGCTGTAGCCTGGGCTTTTCCTGCTTCAGGACTCAAAGAGCAGGTGGAGGTTTGGGGTCCAAGTGCGTGGGGGGTTCTGGAAGTCCGTGGTGCGTTGTTGATGCTTGCTGTGGTACCAGCCCTTGCGAGGACATGCACGGCTCCCTGTGGACGGGGCGTCCCTGAGCACTGGGTGCACCGGCTCCAAGGGTGAGGGGTGCTTTCTAGGCCATCCCACCCCTGAGCAGAAGGCCGGACCTAAATGCTCCCTCAAATGCAGCTGCTCAGAACCACCCTGGATCCAGAACCAGGGACAGTTCTCTGGCGAGTTGCTCCTACACCACGGGGAAGGTGCCCGGACTTGCCTCCCCGCCCGGCCCCAGGAGCCCACACAGCCGGTGCCCGAGTCGTGCCCAGCCCAGCATACGTGGCTTTGTGGAGAGGAGAGCTGGGAGAGACGGTGGGCCTTCTGGAGTGCCAGCTGTCAGCTGGGAGGATCCTGAAGTGGGTGGGTAGTGTTGGGCCAAGTCTGTGCATCCTGAGCAGTCAATCTGTCCTCAAGCCCATCTGATAACTCGGGAGAGCTTCCTACTCCGACTCCACTCCTGTCTGTCCTCAGTGAACTCTCTTGCTAACTGCTGTCTGCTAACTGCAGAGGAGGTTTTTTTCAGAAACAACCAGGAATTTGGTGCCCCACTCGACCAGCTCTGACAAGTCCTTGTTTTTTTTACAGTGTCGAGCATTCAAAACCAGAGGCGCCCAGAATTGGTAGTCACTTGCCACCGGTATATTCACAAGCCATCCTCTCTGCACCCGGCCTGGTGCAGTTTGCCCTGGCCACCAGCTCCCTCTTTGGTTACAGGAGTGGCAGAGTGCTTTCATGTTTGATCTTGCGGCCCCCAATAAAAGCATCTCATTTCCTTTGTGCCACCAGATGTCTGACTGGCAAAGCAAATAGGCTCTAAATTATTCCATACCCAGCCTGCTGGACTTTGATAGCCTCTGTTTCCAGGTGCTCTCCCTTCAAAGTAAGATGAAGGTGACTCTGCTCAGGCCTGTTGCTGTTACCCTGGTATGATGTGTTGCATTTCTAGAGCACAGAGCGCTTGAGGCTGGAAAAGCCAGTGGTGATGTCAGGCAGGGGTGTGTCAGGCATGTGTCCTGCCCATGATGGGCAGGAATAAGCTGACAGGTGACTTCAGGGTCAGTGGTGATGGGCAGCAGGATAAAAGTGGCTGTGTTGAATGAGCCATAGCATCTGAGAGATGAGGTGAGGTGAAAAGTACTGGGGTCTTCAGCTGTCCTTCCACATAGGCTGTTTCTGGAGGGGATGCCCTGGGCAGGAGTCACTGTTATCAGGGAGCGAAGGCTCGTGTGGGGTGGAGAAGGAAGTGCTGGAAACTTTGGGATTACTCTTCCAGGTGGCTGCAGAAAGCTGTGTAAATGTGGAGCAGGGATGGGTCCACACCAAAACTGGGAGCACAGCAAGGCGCAACTTAGCAGCTCCACCAAAGTCCTGGGTCCCAACCAGGCAGTTTGGAGATGTCACAAAGGGCAATTCCTGGTGCATGTGAGGGGTCTCGGCAGAGCAGCCTCTGTGGGGGTGGGTAGTCAAGGGCATGAGAGTAGACTCTGACTCCACCAGACTGGGATTGGAGCTATCATTGCTGCAGCATCAAAGAGCCCAGGAGGGCAGAGCGGAAGGTGAGCCAGTCGCTGGAGAGCTACTGGGAAGTCCTGGGGCTCAGGGAGGGGTAAACAGATGGAGTTTGGGGGCAGAGGGACAAGAGTTTGGGGGAGAGGGAAGGACTTGTGTGACGGAGGCTGAGTTTTTCCAGCCCAGTTTTGCAGATGCTAGAGCTGCAGGTAAGGTCAGCGTGAGCCTTGGCATCTCTCGAGCCTAGCTGCCCTCAGCCTCTGGGTGCTGAGACACCAGTTTCTGCTGAGAAGCCTTTTGCCTCTGTGAGAGGGACTGGCTCGCCCAGGGTGGGGGCACAGGGAGATGGTCTGAGCTGGGGTTAGACTGGGAGAAAGAATCAGGCAGGGCCAAGCGGCCCAGCCTTGGGCTGTGCTCCTCCACAGGCCGAGGGCTGATGAATGGGTGCCTGATGGTGACCCCCGCACACCCGCCCCCAAAGACTGGAAACTGCTCTGGTCCCTCCAGCCAGCAGGTCTGCCTGGTGCTGATCCCAGTGCAGGACCAGGCAGCTGGGGGCACCGGCGGACTGCAGCACCTTACAAGAGACAGCTCAAGATGTCGAGGCTGTCCAGCCTCAGCACCGCGTGGGCCGCTTGATCCAAGGAGAAGTGTAATTTGGTTTGCACGGGGCCTTGAGCTCCTTTGGCCAGATGGCTGCCTGGTCCTTCAGCTCTGATGCGCAGGTCTCTCCCTACCTGGAGAAGAACCCAAAGCCCAGAGACAGAAGGAAAGAGCAAGGTAATCAACTCTGCTTGAGCCTAGAGCAAAAACAGGTTTGGGCTTAGGATAAGGCAAGTCTTGTTTTACCCACCTTGGTTTGCCTGGTCTTGTAGTATCAGTGATCACTGAGCTGGCAGCCGGAAAGAACCTGGCCACCTCACGCTGGGGGAGCTGCTAAAAGGCATGACCTTCTTCTGTGACTTGTGTATCATTGGAGAGGTGGCTGTGCCGATGCACCCAGCATTTCCTACAGCAGGTGCTTTAGAGATGCAGAGCCAGCGTGTTGCTTTTGAGCTCCCCCACATAGCTCTGGGCTGTGGTTGCCTTGGATCTGATTTCAGCTGAGGCAGCAGAAAGCCTAGGGAAACTCAAACAAGCTTTGTGAAACACAGGAAATGGTTGAGGTTTCCTACAGCCACACATGCCCCCAGGCTGCCCTGTCTTCTGCTTCCAGCCCCTCTGCCTATTTGCTTGCAGTCACGAACAGTTGGAAGGACTTTCCAAGCATCGCCCTAACCCAACCCGTTTAACTGCAGCTTTAATTTTTATTAAGGAGCTCATTGTTTAAGGCTGGTGCGTTCTTGGCTCCCGAAGGGCCTGAACCCAGATTTGCTGGAGTCAGGACCAGAGATCACCTTGACTTGGAGCAGGCTCATCCTTACAGTAATGCGCCCGTTACTCCTCAGTAGATCTCAGAGCATTTCACAAAGGAGGACAGTATTGTTGACCTCATCCTACAGATGGGAAACAGAAGCAGGAAGGGAAAGTGGATTATCTGCAGTCATCCAACCAGCAATGCCTGAGACAGGACCAGCTGTCCTGGGGTCCAGCCTGGTGCTATCTTCTGTAGGCTGCCATCTCTCCCCTAGAGACACGAGGCTGCTGTTGCTTGGTTGGCAAAGAGTTGGCAGGGCCTGGGTTTGGGGCACATCTGAGTGCTGCAGTCCAGGTCCCGTTGCCTCCAGTGGATGGGCTAATTCTGCAACAGCTCCCTAGAGTGACAAGGCTGGATGTTTAGGAGAGATCTGACACTGGCCCCTCTGCCTCCCGGGGGCACTATATTCCCTCTCTGGGTTGGGGTTTTGAGTTGCAGAGCATGAGTTTATTTTCTGTGCGTTTGAAGCTCACTGGATCATCACAGAGCCCTCGGGGTAGGGTACACAGGCCCCCATGTTACTCATTGCATAGCTAGACTGCTGAGGAAGGGACAGCAGAGGAGCTTTTCCTTAGTTTCATCATCTCCCACCCACCCGTCAGCCAGGTACCTTCAGAGCCTCAGCACTCGAGTAGCCTAGATTAGTATTGCACAGATGAGGAGGCATCAACTGCTCAGTCTCATCTTGCTTGATGTAGCTAGACAATCCCACCACTGATGAACTCTCCATCCCTTCATTTAGCCATTAGTGCCTGGGTAGCACGGCAGGGGTGGCAGCAGTGGTTCTTGACCAGGGTGCCTGAGATGTCTTGAGATCCCTTTTATGAGTGCTGCAGAGTGCCATGCAATGTTAGCACCGTTAGGTTTACAACCGTGATTCACAAGATCAACCCAGAGATTTCAAGCAGAAACAGGCTTTCTGAGCTCTTTGCAACAGAAGAAAAGCTCTATTTTTGTGTAATCAAAAAAAGGGAAAAAAACAGGGTGAAAACTAAGAAGGGCAACTTGAGTCTATCCAGAGATAGTTTAAGAAAGGCTGAGAACCACTGGGTTATAGTAACGTCAAGCCCTGTTAGGCCCAGTCCTGACGTCCTTACTTAGGCGAGAGAGCGAGACCTGGACGTCACATAGGAGAACCCGGATCCCTATGGAGTTGCAGGTGCTACGTGTTGTCCTCACAGCTGCTCCTGCCCAGGGGCAGATGTGGTGGTCTGTGAGGTGAGGGCAGGGGAGAAAGGGGCACTGTCCCTCATTCTCAGCCTTACTACTGGTGTTCCCTGCTGGGAGTGTAGCTGAATGCACTCTTTTGCTGCAAAAGGCTTCTGCTGAATTTTATTTTTGGTGGCTTGGAAAAACCACCAGGTTCCTCTTTTACACTGGCCTGCAGTTGTCATGTGAAATCTTGCCCCTTATGTTCAGGCAAGTGAGGCCACTGGTGAGAACTCATGCGTCACCTTGCTAGGTTGATCTTACAAATAATAAGGCATAACCTGCACATTTTCCTGTGTGCATCATTTACAAACTCTCACTCTAGGTGTGGCTCGATCAAATGCCAATGAAAATTTCCCAGCAGATTAGCTCCTGGTGTGTGTATATAGTGCCAGAGCTGATTACTTTAGCAACAGAACTGTTTATATGAGCTGTTTCATCCTGGTTAGTCCTGCAGAGCTGATACAACTGGGAGTGAGAGAGCTGGTGTCAACTCCTTGTCCATCACCACTGGTGCTGTTTGCAGGGTGCAGCCAGAAAGGGAAGGGGAGGTCAGAATTTCCCTTGCCCAGTCTGTTGTAACTAGTGGTGCATGGGAAGGCCTCAACTTGAGACCCAGATGCCAAGAGGAATTTGTAGGCTGCTGGTCTTAGACGTTGAGATTTGATCATTAGCAGTGGCAGATCAGGTTGTAGCAATGCAGAGTTCTGCCAGTTTAAGGCCTCTCCCAGAGGTTTTCTACCTGAGCACATCTGGCCTTGTGCAGCCGTGTTTCAGCGAAGAATCTCCCACTGAGCTGTGCTTCTGATCTGATCCCTGCTCAACCTCAGCTCCTGGGGAGTTGGAAATAGCAGAGGCAGGATCCATTACCAGAAGCAGCTAATAAAGGGACAAAGCACCAAGGAGTCAGGGGACCTGTTCAGGGCTGCAACCAGGAGGCCGGTAATGAAACAAAGAAAGGGCCAGCAGCAGATAGATGGTGGAGTAGCCTCTATCGGGCGCATTGCTGATGTCAGCCCTCAAGGGTTTAGTTCATGGCTTTGGCAGGCTGCCTGTTTGGTTTGGTCCTGGGCAAATCACTTAACCCCATTGAGCCTCAGTTCCTCCTTCTCTAATACAGGTAGGAGCTTTCCAACCCCTGAGCAGGCAGTGAGGAGAGGCAATGAGAGCATGCGGTATTTTTCACTAGTAGATCTCAAAGCAGATGATGAGCCTCCATTTTACAGGTGGTAAAACTGAGGCCCACAGGGGTGTGACCCAGAGCACCTAGCAGGCCAGCGAGGACTAGAATCCAGGTCCCTTGAGTCCAAGTCCAGTACTCAAGCCACTGGAGCAAAATAGCTCTTGAATATGTTGGTGCTTTTGATATGTAGAACGTGCCAGGCGGTGGGAGCCCTTGAGACAGCAATGCCTCTTGGCTACGCAGTGACTCCCTGCTTTGCCTCCAGACCAGACCCAGGCCCGTCAAAAGCTGCCAGAGCCCCTTTTCAGCATCCTTCCACGAAGCTGCCTTTGGCTGTCCCTACTGCGTCCTCTTTTGCATGTTATGTCTGGTGTGCCTGGCTCCTGCAGGGGGAAGGAAGCCTGTTGAGTGTCAGCTCAGGCCTTTGGGCTTTGAGGAGTTTAACAGCTGGGTGATAGCTTGTGTTAAATGTTGTGAGAGCAAATTCCTTAATCCTCCCTCATCCCTGCCTTTTACTTGGATATCTGTATCGGCTGTGGCTCAGCTTGTACATCAGCACCGTCTCTGCGGGCAGGGTAGAGCCATAAAGGAAAGCATGTTTGCCGAGCTAGGGGAGAAGGTGGAGATGGAAGCAGAAAAGAGTTAAAACAGTGCAATATTCACCCCCCCACCCTGTCTTCTGCTGTATTGTAGTGCTGCCCATGCTCTCTGCTTGGGTTGGGATGACCTTCTGGGTAAGTAACACACTGGAGCCAGCTGGCCTAGGAACGAGCCTGGTTCAGGGTCTGTGGACTTGAATCCACAACTCCCATCGGTGCACATGTCTGAAAAGACCCTGGCAGCAGCAGTGCAGGAAATACAGGCTTTCCTGGGACCTGACATGCAGCAGCCACGTCTTGTCACGCACCCACACAGCCCTGGAAGGGATCTCTTAGGTCATTGGCTTCAGTGACCCTCTCTCCACCCCTCTGTCCCTCCAAGAGAAGCTCAGGATTAAAATGGTCCTTAGGGCCAAATCCTGCTTGCCTGGAGCTCTTGGGACCCAGTCCAAACTCCTTGGAAAGCAGGGGAAGGGGTCCCATTGATTTCAAAAAGCTTTGGAGCAGACACATACTGCTGCTGTTTTTGGTGGAGCATCTCCCAGTTGGAAGGATGGGAGACCCTGGTCCCATTGCTTTCAGTGGCTGGGAATGCGGAGAGCAGTGTTGATGCTGTAATCTCCACTTTGCAGAGTGAACAGAGGTGCAGAGGGGCCCCAGGTCAGTGGCAAACCTGGGTCTACAACCCACTAGAGAGACCCTCTGAGGTCTTAGTTGCCCAAACTCTGCTGAAGTCAGTGGAGCTGTGGCCATTCACACCAGGTGAGGCTTGGGGTGCCCAGCGCGCTGGACCACACTCCTGGCTCCCATGGTACTTTTGCCACTAGGATTGCAGAGGTGACCTCATGGATGCTATACAGTATTGTGCGGGGTAGGAGCAATCTTTCAGAGCATGAGCATGGCCAGGAGACAGTTTCCCCCTCTTCAGGTGGTTATCAGCGAGTGTGGGCTACAGATAGCAGCAGTTGAATATTGGGGTGCTTACTTGCGAGGCATGAGAGACAGGAAGAGAATGGGAGAACCGATGAGGATGAGATGGCCTTTCTTTGCTGTCGAAAAAAATTGTAACGCAGGAGCTGGGATGACCCATCCAGAGGCTCACAGGACTCTGGAGACCTGCATTCAGTTCCCTGCTCTGCTACAGACTTCCAGAGTAACCTTGGTCAAGCCACTCGGTCACTCTCGCTGGGTTTACTGGCCCTGCCCTACCTCATCAAGGGCATGTTGTGAGGCTGAGTACATTCAAGCTAGGGAGGTGCTTTTTTTATGAGCTGACACGGTCATTCCTTCCTAGGCTGTTTTGGTTCAGGTAGCTAAATTTGTTGTGGGGCGCTTAGATATGGCAGAGATGGGCCCAGGTAAGTGTCAGAGAGGGGAGGATAGTAGCCAAGGCTGGTCCTTTTGGGTCGGTTTTGGTCTCTTCAAGGCCACGGCAGTTATCATAAGGAGTGCAATGGGATGTGGCCTCTCTATTGCATGCGTTTGCTCCATGAGCTTTGGGCCTAATCCCAGAGCTGCCTTTGCCATCGGTGGGGGAAAGGCTCTGGCAGTTACTTAAAGCTCTCTCCAAGGTGCTGGGGCTGATGAGGAGGAAGCAGAAGGAAGCCGCGCCTGCTGTGGGATTAACAACTGTTTGCTCATGCCCGGAGCTCTAATGCTGTCCCTGCAGCGGCTTGGCTTTGGGAAACAGAGGGATTGGTGGGGGATGGCGGGGGAGCTGCAGCTAACTTCTAGCATGAATGAAAGGTCAGCGGCTGAAGAGACGTGAGAGGCTGGAGGTGAAGAAGGGAAGTAGGAGAAAGAGCAACGAAAGGGAATAATGGAAGGGAAGACATGCAGGGAGGAGAGATGGAAGTGAGGGGGGAAGACATGCAGGAGGAGGTGGGGGGGAACGTGAGATGACAGCAAAGCAGAGAGCAAGGGGAAGAAGTGCGAGGCTTAGACCATGAGAACCCAGGCCCCGGTCAGGGGGGGACGTGAGCCAGGAAAGCCGCCCCTTTCTCCTTGGTCAGTCCCTCCTCCTGTTATCGCAACAAGAGTCTTTCTCAGAGCAGCTTCTTAGAGTAAACACTTCCCCACCTAGCCCGTAAAGGCCTCCACCGCAGCAGCAGCCTCCATGCCAAAGCCAGAGAAAGTCAAACAAAGGTCCCCACCCTTGGACTACAGCACATTTTGTCAGGTGATTACTCAGGCTTTGCCATCCCACAGCCCAGCCGTTCTGTCTGTGGCCAGGCTGGTTCCCAGGGGCTCTGGCCTTTTGCTTCCCACGATGGGAGGGGGTCATGCTGTCGGGGCCTGTGGAGGGTGGTGGAAACCAAGGTGGGTCTGATTGCGCAGGGAGGTGTTTCACCCCAGGTGTGTCACTTCGGCTGCAGCCCTGCTTGCTTGGCTGCTTGTTTTCTGTTAGCGATTTTGGTGACTGGGGACATGACTCCAGGCAATACTTCACCTTTCTGCAGTGCCTCCTTTATGAGAGCCTTGGGTCAGGGCCTGCCTTCTAGCTCAGAGGGTGAAGTTTGCCCCGCTGCTCATGAGCACAGGCACGGCTCGTTCTCCCCCACGGATGCTGGAGCCCCATTCTCATTGTACCCAGCACTCCCGAGGGCAACTTTTTCCCTGCAAAAGTCAGCGTTGCTTCACTGACTTTACTTGAGCTCTCTTCTGAGCAGATGGCCCTTTTTTCTCCCTCGTTGATGCCCTCTGAGGGTCTGGTCTGCAGGTTAGGGGGTGATATGGAGCACAAGGTGCTTCACTCTGGGTAGGATCTGGGAGGAATGGGCAATCCCGTGCAGCATTAAGCGTTCTTGGTGCCGGGACCATTGCAAAGTGCATCTGACTCTGCTGGACCTGAGCCACGCTTTTTGTACCAGCTGCTGCAACTGGTGCTTGTGTGAGGTCTGGGAGAGCTGTTATGTGTGGGGGGACGGCACTGCAAGCGGAGTGCTCCGTGTTGCGTCTCAGGGGCTGATTGACCTAAAGGTATTGTGGGGACTTCAATCGAGAGGTGGCAGAAGAAAGAGGAAGATGGATCTGGAGGAACTACCCATGAGTGAGATGGGTCTCGGGCTTGCCCGTTGTCCTAGGGCCCAGGGATCTAGCCTGCTCCCCATCTGACTTATTTCTTTCTCTGCTGGGAAGGAAGGTGGGGCTGAGATCTAATTCCATTTCCAAGAAAAACCAAAGTCCAAGATTTGCAAAAGCTTTCTCAGGGCCCAGGCCTCGCAAGCTGTTACCGCTTCCCTTTTGTGCTGCAGCCAGCATGAGGCTGGATTTACGGCTGATCTGCTCAACTCCTCATCTAATCCAGAGCAAATAAACTAGAGGTTTGGAACCGGGCAGCATCTCTCAGGGAAACCTGTTGCTACGGGGGAGGTGTGAGCACCCCTGGGGGGTCTCTTCAGGCCTGGCCTCAGGGTGCCCAAAGGCAGTGCGTGGGAATAGCCTGGTGGAGGGGGCACGCTGGCTCTGCAGTGGGGCTGTTTATCGGGTATTTGACCGGCAAAGCAGAGTTGATGGCAGGGGAGTCTGTGGGCCACGGTGACATCCAAGACACACGCCTGTTTGAGCAAAGGGCTGCAAAGCTGTCACCTCTTGTTTCTGTATTCCTCAGCACTACTGATGATTACAGCCCGTGCCGAGAGGCTCAAGTCGAGTGGTTTTGCTTTGCCGGTGTCCATGCGGCAGGGGCTTTACGCCAGCTCAGATTCTGGCTGTGCGTACATGCATGTGTGCGTGAGATGCACAGTAGAAATTGCCCCTTCCACATCTGTCTTCCTAAGTAGGGACCAGTTCAGCCACCTCCCTGCTGGGCCCCCCTCGGGCCCCGGGAGAGACACGCCTGGGCCAGGGGTTAGCGAGGAGTTAGTTAGGGTACTTCTGGAGAGGCTGGACGTGTTC
>NW_017728935.1:4651014-4668755 GCF_001723895.1 Crocodylus porosus | reverse complement strand
CCGGTGCTCTTTCCTGCCAAGGCAGGGGGTCGGACTAGATGATCTACCTAGGTCCCTTCCGACTCTAGCTACTATGAAACTATGAAACTATCTGAGGGTGGAGGGGTGTCTCTACTGTAGGAACTTATATGGCCCCATTACTGCAGTATATTCACGTGCTAAATGTATAAGCAGAAGCTTTCTCTATCTATAGTCAGCTTCATCCTCCTGCTAGCTCCGTGCTGTTGCACCCGGTGTCCGTGACAGCATGACTAGGCCTGTGTGCAGAAGTGTTTGCCCCTGGAGAGGCCACCCAGGGCTGGCTGGCAGCTGATGTTAATGCAGGCCCATTTCTAGCATGGGGCTCCTCACCCTGGATACTCGTTGGTTCCTCCTTAAGCAGCAGGTCACAGATGCTGTGTTTCCGCGGGTGCTCGTGAGAAGGGGGCTGTAGTTGTTGGCTTGCGTGGGTGGTTGCTGGATGGCTGCATTTTCCTTGAGTTGAAGAACAGGAACAGTGAGGCAGTAGGGGCAGAGCTCTAGGCCGTGGAGGGCCGAATACTTGGGAATTTCTGTCCCTAATGATGGCAGTCCACCCTGGCCCTCGTGGAAGAACAGGCTGCCTTTCCCATAAGTTGTGCAGAGAACGCCTGGAAGTTTGGGCTTCAAAAAAACCAGTGTCACAAAGGAGCAGAAGAAAGCTGCGGTGGGTCTGGGCGCAGGGGTAGGGGCTGGGAGCTCCCGCGTGGTAGTCCTAGCTTTGCCACTGATGTCACGCAGCCACGGGCAACTCGTTTCGTTTCCCCCTGCCTCAGCCTTGGTGCCAGCAGCAGCACTCGGTCGTGTAGACTGTGTTGGCCAGGGGCTCGGAGGGGTCAGGCCGGTGGGCTCATAACCCACGGCGTGGCTGCAGCTCTGCTGACAGAAGACGACTGCTGTTCAGGCAGTCGGTGCCGGCAACCAGGCAGCCCCTCTGCCCCCGGAGCAGCGTCGACACCCATGGGCCCAGCTGCCAGGGGTAAAGCAGCAGCACGCCCCGATGCCAACTTTCACGAAACCATCGCGAGGCTCCCGATTTCCAAATCTAATGAACTCTAGTTCGTGGTCTTGCGATACAACGCTCAACTCGTGGGAGTTTCCCTTCTGGAGCGTGTCGAGAGTGCCCAGCTGGTAAGTGGGGGGAGAGGGAAGGGGCTGGGGGGGGGAGCAGATCGAGGCCCCCATGGTGAGTCATGCCCCCAGCGGGGCACGTGCCCCCTGGATTTGTGTGCGGGGCAGAAGTGGGCTGCTGCTGTGGCTCTGGACCTTGGTCAGTGCTGCCTTTGCCCTGGAGCCACGCGGTGCCATGTGCCTGCTGCCCCTGGGCTGCCCCATGAGCCCAGTGCTGGCCGTGCTGCGTCTTCTGCCTGCTTGGGGGCAGCGGCAGCAAGCACCTGGCATCGCGCGGCGCTGGAGCAAAGGCAGCAGGGCCCCAGCCCGCCTTTGCCCCTTCCCCTCCTCACCTGCTGGGTGCTGTCTCTGTGTCTGCCCCCCAATCCCAAGCCACAGCCCCCGCAGCCCTGCTGCTGCCCCTCACTGACCCACGGTGCCCTACATCCTGCCAGGGTGTGTGTGAACTTCCTCTTCCTGGGGTCCGACCCTGCACCCCCGCAGCCACAGCACCCCCCACCTTCACAAATGATCCCCCCCACCCACTCTTCAAAAATAACATCTCATGATTTACATTTCAAATATCTTGATTTTTAAATGGTCGTCTTATGACTTTTGATGCAGTGCGGGGTTGGCAATACTTCTCTTTCCTCAGTCTAAGGGGCCAAACCTGATTTCAGTGGCGCTGTGCTGATTTACACCAGCTGGGGTTCTGGTCCAAGGAGAATAATCTTCCTTCTCTGGGCTAATTAGGGAACGTTTGCAAAGCTTGAGTGTTAAATACTGTTTGTGTTAAAATCGCTGTAGACTTTGTTGCTGGCTTCTTCAGCATGCGGAGTTTAACCGCAACAATGCAAATCTTCCAGATGTCCCCTCCTTTGTTGTTGTTTTTTTCTTTTAATCTCTTTTCTGCTGGCAGGACTGTGGTTAATGGGCCTCTGGCTTGCGGCTATTAATGACATTTAATTATCTCTTATTTACCAACCATCATTAACTTGAGGGAGCAAACATGGGGCCAGCCCATGTGCCGGAGCCAACCTTCAAGGAGCAGCAGAAAAGAAATGAAATTTTCTTGGCATGTAGAAAAATGTACCAAGATAGTAACGCACAGTACAAAACACTTCAGTCAATAAGATCCCTCCTACACAAAGGATGCATTCATTTGGCTAGAAGGACTTGAATAAACTCAAGGGATTTAATCTGTTCTATCCTTTTGCTTCCTTTACTTTCGAGAACCCAAGCGCGTATCTTCCTCATTATGTTTTCTTAGATCATTTTTTTTTTGCTTGCCGTCTTTTTTTTATAATGCCCCCAGGGAAACACCAGACTGAAATCTGTCCACCCACAGATATCGTTTTTACCAAGCCCCCACACTGGCTTGTTTTCTCAGGCTCTCTGATGTGTGCCGACCTGCCAGTGCTGATTGTTTTTCTTGGAGGGTCTCTGTAGGACAGGGTCCCACGTGCTTGCACGTTGGGTGCTTCTTGTAAGGGCGCTGGATTGAACTGGGCACGCTGACTTCTTGCTGTAGGGCCGTGACTCTCAGCCAGGGGGCTGCAGCCTGCAAGCACCTTCACAAGATAAACCCAGAGATTTCAAATAAGACTCGACGGTGACAAAGACACTCTGCTCTGCTGCGGGCTTTCTGAGTCTTGCAACAGAAGGATTGCTTGATCATTGCTTGAAATGAGAGAGCAAGCCTGGTGTTTCTGGAGGGGTGCCTTGAAGCTAACAAGGGGGACTTGGAGGGTAGAAAGGTTGAGACCCCCTGCTACGGGGCAGCTTGTACGTGTAGTGGTTGCCCCTGTAGGCTTGCTGCTGTGTTTGAGGGATGTGTCCTGGGGGTACTACATTATGGATGGATTCCTTGAAAGCACTGGGGACTGCTAGCATTGACTTCTTTGTCCCTTTCCTCCCTTTAAAAAAAAAAAAAAAAAAAAAAGAGCCCTGAATCATTTGCTTGTTTTTGCAGAAAATCTCTGTAAAAAGAGAGGCATGGGCCATGCCAACAGCTACAAAATCCCCACTGTCGGGTGGGTGCCCTGACCCCAAGGGTGCCCTTTCAACCACATGCTTATTCCGGGGGAATCTTTTCTTTAAAGCCTCCAGACTCCTCTTGGGGAATTGTCAGGTTTTCTCTTTGGATGGAGACATTTCCCAGGGTTGCCATGGAAATTCAGCAGGCTCATCCTTTTCTCCGTGGAGTCCAGGACTCCCTGCGTACGTGAGACGGATGGAAACGGGCTGTTCTAATGTGTTCTAGCAAGAAAGTACAAAGCACGGGTTGGGACTGTGCAATGCCCATTGCAAAGAACCACCCGCTGCCCTGTGCCCTGCAGCCTGGCAAAGACCATGCCCAGGGGCCGAGGTCTCGGAGCGTGCGTGGAGGGGGTCGCTTCTGGAAGGTGATGCCCATAGCAGCGAGTCCTTCTTGATAACTGGGGTTCAGTTTATTCTCTGGCCTCTCTTTCACTTTGTGAGTTTAAGCCAGGCTTGTCCTTGTTATCTAATGCCATGCTGCCTCCATTTTGAACCTGAACGCCAGTGGATTTCAGTGAGCTCTGGGTCAGACTGTTAGTGAAAAGAAAGCTCGTGAAGGGGGCACTGGTGCAATATGAGCTGCTGTTGGGTGCAGCAGGAGCTGGGCAAACACCCGGCTGGACCGCGTTAGGGAATTGCCGCAGGGCAAGGCAGGCTCTTGGGATCTGTATAGGCAGGGGTTCAGAGCAGGTGGAGCACTTGAAGGCTTCAGACTGGCTCTTTTACAGAAATGCTTCATGGGCTGAAGTAGCTTAACTCCCCCTGAAGCTATTGGGAATGACAGGTGCCTGCGGTTTCTTTGGAAAGCCGGTTCGGTGCTCTGGCTGGGAACACCTGGGACCTGTGACTCGCACCACCGCCATGCTAGGCGCCGTATGAGGCTTTGAGCTGTCGGCCCCATGCCAGAGTGGTGAACGCTAGCCCTCCAAACCCAGTGTGAAGGCTGGCTGCTGCTCCTCGCTATTCTGACGGCTCCTGTCCCCAGCAGTATGGACGGATTTGAAGTTGGAGGCTCTGGTAGTGAGGGGCTCTCTGTTTTCTGGCTCCAGAGATGCTTCTGTCCTTGCCCCATCTCCCTCCCTGGCTGGGTGATTGCAAGCAAGCAGCTGTATGTGTGAGTGCTAACATTCATTATAGACCTGGGTCTGGCTCTAAATCAGTGGGGTTTGAAGTCCAGCTTCCCCTGCCAAAGCCCAGTGCTTGTTTGATGTCAGCGCCTTTCCAGTGAGTGTGCTGGATCCCATCTGCTACGGACCGCTACCCCTTCCTAACCCGGCTTGGGGCTTCCCCCCTACCCAGCCTGTCTACCCTCCGATGGGGGAGCTGTTTACCCCATACGCTGTTCTCTCCCCCCTTTGGAAAGTTACCTTTGGGGATGGCTCTCCTTTGCACTTGATTATCAGGTCATCCCAAACTGGTTTGATTCTTCCCCCTTCCAATGCGTGCACGCACACACACACACACACACACACACACACACGCTTCTTCCCCTTCATTGCCAACTGACCCAGAAGCGAAGGAGTCACCCTGGCCCATGAAGAGCTATTTAACCTGTTTTCATCTGGGGGTCTCTTAGGGCGTGGAGGGGCTCTTTGGAGGTTTCTTTCCCGTTAACAGGCTTAGATTTCGCCCATTGTGCATGACCACTGGGCAGAAAGGCAGGCATTATCTTCAAAACCATCCTTTCTGACTGGCGCGTCTCGATGTGTTTCTTCTTCCACCCTTGTGCGGTGACCAGACTTGGAGACGCACCCGTGCAGAGGGATGGGCAGTGCTGGCCACGGGCTGACCGCTCTGCCTCACAGCCGCATCGCCCTCCAGGACACCCTGCTGCTGACTGGCCTGGAGAAGCCGCCTGTCATACGGGACCCTGATACCTGCAGCTGGAGCTCCCTCGACAGCCCCAGCCCCCCGGCCACCCCCGAGCAGACCCTTCCTGCCTTCTACGTCCATTACTTCGACATGCTGTACTCCGAGGAGGCGGGCTGGGTGCCCAAGGGCCTGGCAGAGACTCTGCAGGGCAGCAGCCAAGGGGAACGGGGCGAGGTGCAGAAGGAGCCAGAGCAGTGCCCCATCATCGACAGCCAGGGCTTTGGGCTGAGCCCTGACATGGACTACCAGGCCAGCCTTCCCCTGGAGGAGCACTCGCTGGAGCAGGTGCAGAGCATGGTGGTGGGCGAGGTGCTGAAGGACATTGAGACGGCCTGCAAGCTTCTCAACATTGCAGCAGGTGGGTGCCCTTTTCTGTCCCTTGGTTTTTGCTCTCTGGCAGGGGCAGCTCAGTGCCTGGTAGGAACCTGCAGAGCTCCAGGCTGAGCTGGGGAGTAGTCTCTCTTGCTGGCCAGCTTGGATTTAGCCAGGTGGTGGCTGGGATTCATCCTGGTCTATCTGCTCTCGATTCAGTGCAGCGGTAGGCGTCCTGGACCCACACACACTGCTGGGGTCCCTCTACGGTCTTTGTTGACCTTTGTTTGGGTCCTAGCTGTCCCCCTTGCTGCTCTCAGCAGAGCAAGTGTCTAAGGGACTGGGCTCCCATCTCGCACATAATGGGCAAGGCTGAGACCTGTTCTCAGGGGTCTGGCCCAGAACCCTGGAAAATGCCCCTCTCCACCATCAGCTTCAGCAAATTTAAGGTCCAGCTCTAGAGTTGACCGTCACTAGCTCGCCCTGGGATTATGGGCAGTTGTGGAATGACATGTAGGCGAGTAATCATCCCTCCCCCTTGGAAAAGCACTCCTGTTGGAAAGAAATACAAATAAACCATTCCAGTGGTTGGCCTTGAGCAGCTGGCCATGAATAACATGCTGACATGGCAGCATCTATTGCACCTGGATCCATTGCTGAAGCAGGGTCCAACCTTTTCCAAAAGTACACAGAATGGTCCACCATCCTATGAATGCTTTCTTAGGAACGAACAGATCTTGCCCATTGCCAGCGTCAAGGATATTGTGGGATGTAGTTTATGGAGTTGGTGGGGAAGGTCTTCTCCAAGGCAGAGCAGTGCTGTGGAAAACGGTGTCAGGCTGGGTGGGGAGGGAGCAGGTTGTTGTTGTTTTTCTGTTTCTTCATCTTCTCTGATTTCCTGCTCCGGACTTGGCAGAGCATGTGGTGGAACATGCGGTATCCACCAGAACCAGCCTCTCTCGGGCGCGGGAGAATAAAGGCTGCTTGCCATTGACGTCAGTGGCAAATCTGGGTGGCAGGGGCCTGAGACAGAAAACTGAGCGCAACGTGCATGAACCGCAGGGAAAGAGAGTCACGGTGAGAACGAAATCAAGGCAGCTTGTCCCTCGGAGCCAAGTGCCCTGGAGTGACGGTGCCAGGGCTGGAGTGTTTGCCCTGCCAGTCCCATCTCGGGATACAGTCATCCTGCAGACATATCGGTGCAGGAGTGGGAGAGGTCTGTGGAAGTGCATGGATTTGCCAAGCAGGCTGCCATAGTCACAAAGGGGTTAGCTTGAAGTGGGAAGGGACAGACCAATAGAAAATGGGGTTGGCGGGGACCTTAGGAGGTCACGTCTAGTCTAACTCCCTGCTCAAAGCAGGACCAGCCCCAACTACATCATCCCAGCCAAAGCTTTGTTTAGCAGGGTCTTAACAACCTCCAAGGATGGAGCTTCCATAACCTCTCTGGGTAACATCTTCCAGTGTTTTACTGCCCTCCTAGCGAGAAAATTCTTCCTAATATCCAACCTAAACTTCCCTTGCTGCACCTTGAGCCCATTGCTCCTTGTTCTGTCATCTGCCCCCACTGAGAACAATCAGCCACTTCAGCCGTTTGCTCTTCTGGTGGCTGCATCCAGCTCAGGGTCTGCGCCTGCTCCCAGGGGGATGGTGGGAGTTTTGTCACTGACTTCAGTGGGGTTGAGATGGAGCCCAAAGCACGGCCATCATGCTGAGGCAGTGAGAAATTGCACCTTGTGGGTCCAGCAGCCACCCTGGGACACAGCAAGCTGCCCCTTGATGGTGCCTCTCTCTGCAACGGGGTGATAAATTCAGGGCCTGCAAACCTGAGCTGAAGGTGGAGACTTCGGCAGATCAGGCTGACGGGAGCAGTCAGTTTTAACACCTACTGTGTGCTGGTGGCAATGGCACATGGCAGCAGGGGGCAGGTCTGCAGGTGCATGAGACCAGGGAGCAAGGAGGACGGTGCTTCATGTAGCAAGATGCAGCAAGCGCGGGCAGGGAGATCAGTGGTTCGCATGAGATGCGTTTCTCTGCAGCGATCGAAGTGGGGTCAGTTCCTCAGCCGGAGTGAGTCTGTAGGGCTCTGGGAATTTACACCAATTGACAATCTGCCCCTATTACGTACCTGGGGACACATAAAGATCCCTGTGGGGTTTTTTGCTGAGGGTGGAGCATGGACCTGAGCTGCAGCCCCTGGCCCAAGTGCCCGTGGCGTTTTGCTGAGCCCAGAACCACCACAGGACTGTGGCTGAGTCCATGCTTCCTCCTCTGCCTTCGAAGTTTGCCCTCCCCCTGGCTCCTGTGACATCTCCAATCACCCAAGTGCAAAGAGCCACTGAGATATTAAGGTGTTAATAGTTAACACTGCTCCAGGCCCGTCTCTGACAGAAATGACTGCAGGTCTGGTGAAGTCGGTGAGACTCCGCTGATGCCCCTCTCCCGCAGGCCGAGTAAAGCAGATTGTCGGTCTCTGCTGGGCGCGCCGGTGGCAGGCGCAGGCTGCGGGCAAAGCCAGGCTGCGCGTTCCCCAGCCAGGTGCTCTGTCAGAGGGCCCTGCCGTTTCCCGAACAATGGAGATGGGAACAAAGGGAATTGACAGGCAGAGGACAAATGTATCCCTTCAGGACAACTAGCCCTTCGAACAGGTCGCACTGCTATTGCTTTCCGCTGCGGACGCACGGGGCGTGCACGCTCTCCGGGGAGCGTTGCTTTGGAAGGCAGCTCTCTGGCTGGGTTCGGTGCAGACAGATGGGCTCCTTGCAGCTGGGGCTGTGTGAAGCCAGCTTCTGATGCCTCCGCCCGCGGGCTTTGAGAGCTGTTGTCCGAGGTGGGATTCTCCTTGAGTGGACGTAACGTAGTAGGAAAGAGACTTGGTTTCTAGGGTGCTTGGGGCAAAAAAACCAAACCAGGCTGCGAGCACAGGGAGCATAAGACCCATCGTCCTTTCAGTCCTGTATTTCTGGTGAAGTAGGTTGAGACGGGATGGGCAGCTGTCCCGTGAGGAGCACTGCTTGCCCAAGGCAGGGATGGGAGCTGCCGCCAGAAGGCAGATGCCATGCTCCCTGCTCCCATGACCCTTGCAGAGCAAGCTTCGGAGGGGAGGGGTCCTCGGGTCCCCACTCACCGGGGCTCCTGGGGGTGCATCTGTTTCTCTCTCTCAGACCCAACAGACTGGAGTCCAGGAAACGTCCAGAAGTGGATCTTGTGGACGGAGCACCAGTACCGCCTGCCCCAGATTGGGAAGTCCTTCCAGGAGCTGTCGGGGAAGGACCTGTGCGCCATGTCCGAGGATCAGTTCCGCCAGCGCTCCCCGGTGTGCGGGGATGTCCTGCATGCCCACCTAGACATCTGGAAATCGGGTACGAGCTGGCAGGTGGGGAGGGATCAGCCGGGTTACATCAAGAGCTGAAGACTCGTTAGTGCTGTCCTGCTCGCGTGTTCGGGTCTCTCGGTTTTGTTACCTGCTGCTTGGGGCAGGCGGGGGGTCCTGCTCCCCCTGCATGAGGGTCGTGCTCTGTGTCACCCCCCACCTCGTTCCCTTGCAGCTGCCTGGATGAAGGACAAAGTGGGGCCAGGAGAAGTGCGATACTGTGGTGAGTTCTCTTGGGTCATGGGCCTTGCTTCCAGCCAGGAAAGGGGCCGGGGGTTCGGCAGTGATGTTCCCCTTTTTGGTGAGGGGCTCGCAGTTATATGAAGCATCACCTCTCCTCCGACCATGCTACACGTGTTATCATAACTAATTATGCGAGTGATAGTTTTACTACACTCTTCATTAGTCCCTAGCAGCCAGGTCAGTGAGCCCAAAGGTGGCGATTGGCTCCGTCTCTGGCCTTCGTGACCCCATGATCTGAGCACCTTGTGATCTGTACCATATTGGTCCCCCTGGGAGGTAGCCCCATCTTAAAGAAAGGGATACGAGGCACAGGAAGATGAAGGTCCAGGTCTTCCACAGTATCTGGGAGCCGAGTTCCTGCTGAAAGGCCCGGTAAGGGCCTGCCAAGGGCGCACAGGAAGCGTGCGGTAGACTGTGGCTCGGTGAGTCTCAGACTAGCGTTCTCACTGCCAGGTCCTCATCCCCGGGATCAGTAGTGAGGACTTTCAGCCACTAAGGACCTGGGTGTGGTTTGTACCAGCAGACCAAAGACAGCAGGCTCCTCCTTGCACTTCCCGGCCCCAGGACTGTCCATTCCTCTGCTGGCAATGATCAGTTAACCCCTGGGGTCTGATTCCTTCCTGCTGCAGCGAGTGACGAGAGCTGGGCGGACAGTGAGGTGGACTCCTCGTGCTCGGGCCAGCCCATCCACTTGTGGCAGTTCCTCAAAGAGCTGCTGCTGAAGCCTCACAACTACGGACGCTTCATTCGCTGGCTCAATAAGGAGAAAGGTGAGTGAGATTGGGGGGGGCTCGGTCTGTTGGGGAACTTGGTCACCTCCTGTGTCCGCAATAATACTCCTGGACCCCCCGCCATGACAGGAGCTTCCCCAGGCTCTCGGGGTCACTCCTACCACCAGTCCACATTTGGCCTCTTCTGCTCTTTTTGCACTTAGACAATCTAGCCCCAGTTCATATTGGTACAGGCAAGATCAGACCGGGCCCTAAGGTGAGGGTACAGCTCCGTAGGGTGGAGCACCACGGTGTAACTCTCATTTCCGTAGCTGCACACAGTGATGCCGATCCCAGTTCTTTGTCTGTTGTTCACACTGTAGGAAGCATCTGTTACATGCATGTTGGCAAAGGGTATAGGAGCCCTTCAACCCCACTATTTACTTGGTAGCTTAATGCACTCAGTTGACCTTCGTCATGGGGGAAAGTGGCTAGCAGCCATCTGTGTCAAGACTTTTAAAGGAGCTCTGCACTGCCTGGGTCCTGTCCATGTTTTGGCAGAATAAAGTGCTTTGGAGATGCAAGAGGAAGCACAAAAAGCTTAGGGAGCTGTTCCTGTAGTAAATGAGCCTCGTTTACATTGAGTTCAGGCAAGTGCAAAGGCCCAGGAGTACACACTTGCCAGAAATCAGTGTGTGCTGCGTTGTGAGTCAGCCTAGATACAAATCTAAGTGACACATTCTTTGCCACCTCCACCCTTGGCCAGGGGCTGGGAGGGAAAGCGGGTTGGTTCATAAAGCTGCTGGGAAACTTGTCCCTCATTTCCCTTCTCTAACTTCCTTCCCTGAACCGAGGTGTCAGTCACAATCTGGAGGCTTTCTTTTATTATCTATATTCCAGCACTGCTCTACAGCCTGCTCCCATTGTGCTTGGAGCTGCATCTATGCAGTGTCCCAGAGCCAAAGGCTTTACAAGGCAGATAAAGGGTGGGAAGGGAACTGGCTTCTCCAGTCATCCAGTGAGTAGGTGACAAAGCTGAGCTTCTTGGTGGCCATGGGTCATATGCTTGCATCCTATCGCCCCATTTCCTTTCTCCCTACTTAGGTATATTCAAGATCGAGGACTCTGCCCAGGTGGCACGTTTGTGGGGGATCCGGAAAAACCGGCCAGCCATGAACTATGACAAGCTGAGCCGCTCCATCCGGCAGTATTACAAGAAAGGCATCATCCGGAAACCGGACATCTCCCAACGCCTGGTCTACCAATTCGTACACCCTGTCTGAGCGCGGGGGCTGGAGGCGGGGGAACTGACTGAGCACCTGGAGGGAGGGAGGTCTCTCTCACCACTGCACCTCCCATGCCCTTCCAAAACCACCAAGAAAAACAGACGAAGCCTTGGGTTGTGCAGAAGGCTGGAAACCAGCAAACTTCCCTGATGAAGCTCAGAGCTTCCAGCCTCCCCCAAGCCACAGAGCATGTGTGTGGGGGGAATGGACCCCCATAGATAGGAAGACACCACAACTAGCAACAACTGCCCATGAAATAGAGTGTATACATGTAATTCTGGGGCCTACGGATGTGTGTAGAGAGTCCTCTGCTCCCGCTAGTGAGCTTCAGGGTTGGGGGAGAGGCGAGCTTAGACACTGGGTCGGGGCAGGGGATGCAGATCTGATCATTGTGGATGAGGCTACGGTGTGTGTGGGGGGAGGGAGGGGGTGGTTGTTAACAGCTTCTCGGACCTGGAAGTCTTTGGCTATGTGACCTGCCACATAGCGGCGCAGAACCCAGGACCCATGGCCTCCAAGTCCCTTGCGCTGAGAGGGGGAAGAGGCATTGAGGCAGCGATCCAGTAGCGGGTCTGTCCTCTCCTCTTCTGGGCAGTGGCCAGTACCGTGTGCTTTGGGGACCTCTTCAGGGATACGATATCCAGCCCCAGCTAAAGTTTTGTCCCGTCTCCCCTCAGCTACTGGTTGGTTTATACCCAAAAGAGATGGACAGCTTCACCAAGACTGAACTCGGATTCGGCTGCTGCTCAGGTTGTAGCTTCCCCTTCCGGGCAGGGGACTTCTACATCATCATGACTTTGCTTGTCCTGAAAAGTCCCCAGGGAGAAATTGCCCCAGCACTTCTCCTAGCCTGGCTCCTTCCCGGTCAGCACCAAATCCTTGCAGGGGCAGGGAAGCGGTTCACCTCCCTGCATCCACCAGGGATCTTTCGTCATGGAATAGCTCTCATCACTAAAGGCAGATCTGGAAAAGGGCTGGTGCGCTATCTGGGGCCCCTTCCCTGAAGGGTCAGTCCTTTATCCATGGCAATTCCTCCTAGTTGGTTGGTTCCAGTATTAACCAGAGGCCGTGTCACTTGGTGGGGTGCCTCTTCCATGATGCATCAATAGTCAAAGAATGGCTTTCACTCAGGCAATTTTCCCATCTTCCTCTCCACAACCAATATGGCAATGCTCCCATAGCCATGCCCAGCCTTGCGTGGTATTGCATGGCTCAGGGCTGTGGCAGGGCTCCCAGCCAGAAGAACCAAGGAGGCTCTTTTGGAAATGCAGATGCTAGAGCGGGGCATCCACTGCCCTGCCATCCTGGTTTGGTCTCTCGGCACCAGGGAAAAGCCAAGATGGCTGGTAGCATTTGCTGCACTGGTCTGGCTGCCCAAGGACACTTCATCTTTATCTTCCTGTACCTCAGACGCCCCATGTCTCACCTCCCCCCGAGAAACCCAGTAGCTATTTTCTGCTCTGCCCCTTGGCACCGTTTTGGTACCGAGGGGCCGGATTGCAAAGCTGGTTACGCTGGTACAAACCTGGAACCTGCCTTTGAGCTGTTTCTGGGATGCCCTGGTTTTGTGCCAGTGTAAATAAACCAGAATCGAGCCCTGAGTGTTACTCTGGGGTCACTTCTGCTGCTACCTACCCCAATCATTCCCCTCTTGATGTTGCCGAGAGCAGCCACAGCTGTAAAGGAAAGGAGACCTTGGCTCCTGGAGGGGATTTCTGGTCGGTTGCTGGGGTCTTAGTGGAGAACCAGCGATGGACCGACTGGGCCAAACCGTGCTGATGAGCTATGACTTGGGATCAGATCTGAAGGGACTGAACCCAGCTAGTTTCTCCTAGAACAGCTGCAGTGACCATTTTCTGGTATTGTTTGTGAAAGGACAGAGTCACCCCTGTGCGGTGTTGTGAGCAAGGCTCACTTGAGAGGAAAGACAATAGGATTATATGCGGCAGCCTTCTGCCAGGGCTCACGCTGACCCGAGGCTGGAACATGCTGGCACCTGGCCGCATCAGGAGGCCAGCTGGCCAAGCCGCAGGCTAGCACCGACAAGCTTTTCTGAGTAGCGCGGAGTCCACAAGCCCCGTGGTACGCAGGACAGCTTGCTGCGTTGTGCTTGTGCTTCCTAGGTGGCTGGGCTGATTGGCAGACTATCAATAGTAGGTTGATCTCCTGAGCAAGAGCAAGCTGCAAACAAAGCTGGACCCATTGATCTTGCATCCTTCTGTGCTTCTCTCCTTTCTCTTTTTTTTGCCTTGCGGGGGGACATGGGGCAGAATGAAGGCACCTTAGCAGGTACCCCTTTTCACCCAGCAGCGTCCCAGGGTTGGTGGCTGGTTCGAAGCAGGCATCACATGCATGTCTGCAGCAAATCTGCCTACCCTGTGCCAATAACAAAGGCAGGGGTGGGGAGAGATATCAGGGTTGCTCTTAAAGCGACCTGAAGGAGGTTTGCAGTGGGTAGCACAGTAGCTGGGTTGGATTCTGGTCAGCCGAGGTTCAGCTTGTTTTGCAGCATGGATGTATCCTGCCACGCTGATGCTCTGCTTGAATAAGGGGACCCACCGCTGTTGAAAGATCGGCACGCAGCCAGGGCAGTGGCCAAGTAAACTTTCCTATTACCACTTCCGGCTTCAATCCTCCTTTGGCAGGCCCCTTTCTGTTGCTAGCGGGGGAATTTGGCCTGTGCCTGATACCAGCTCATGCTGCAAAATTTGCACCTACGTTTCAAAGTTCCCGAGACGTTTGGATCTGGGCTTTTGATTCAGATCACCTTGGAGAATGAGGCTGCTTGCACAGCTCAGATCAAGGTCTGGGTCCCCACACAACTGCCCTCCTCCAGAGCTACCTCTGAGCTCTGTGCCCAGTTGGGCCCTTTACTTTGCTGTTCAGACCATTGGCGATGGCTGTTCTTGCACCGTGGGCACCTGCTTGGACAAAGCCCCTCCCAAACTTGTGTCCCTTCAGTCATTACATAGGACCTTTTTTGACTGCCTGGTTCTTGTACATGTTTTAAAGGGATTTTTTTTTTTTTAAACATCTCTCCGGGTTTCTCCCAGGGGAAAAATAAATCAGCGGAAGCTCACAGGCTTATGAAATAGCACTTGGACTGCCAGCCAAGGGACTGTTTGAACTGTACATTTCATAACAGGCTAAGTTACCTGGCGTTGTTGATCTTCTATATTATAATTTTTTATTTGCTTTCTTTTGGTTTTGGCTCACGAGGTGTTGTGGTTCCGGCTCAACCGAAGAGTCGAGAAGGGAACAGAGAATGGTTGAAATGGTTTGTGAGAGTTTGAAAGACAATATGTGTCCTTTTCTTTTTTTAACTTGCACTGGCTTCTTGTATTGATTGCTGCCTGTCTTTCTGTTGGCTCTGTGTTGTTGATGTGTAAGAGCTAACGCGTCCCCTTGCATCCCTTGCAAATGGCATTTCTTTGCCTTGAGGCTGCGGTGCCTTTGGGAAGGAAGAGGGAAAACAGCTGCTTGTTGGCTGGAAAATGCAGTGAAGACTGGGCCTCGTGATACTTTGCCTGGTGCGCTTGTGTTCTGAAGGTGCATGAAGCCGGTACAAGCCAGGGGCTAAAGTGTGCTGGCAGAGACTCCTGGAAGCAACCCTTTCTCTGCTGTAATAATCCAGGCTCTGGGCTTTATTTGTCATGGAAAGTGTGTGTGTGTGTGTGTGTGTGTATGGGGTATATGTATGCACATGGAGGTGGGTAAGTTTTCATGCTTGTGTGTGAGCACTTGTGTGCACCTGCCTGTCTCTGTGCATGGTCCCTGCATGTACCTGCCCTCACTTGTGCAAGTGGCAAGAAGAAACGGGTGCAAAGCAGTGAGGCAGTGGAGAGAAACTCTGAGTGCTCTCCACCTAGGATTTTGTTGTCTGAGGTCAGAAGCCCAAAGGCCTCTCTGTTACCTCTGTCCATCCAGGCCCAGGCGTAGATCTTCTAGGTCTTGCTAGGTCTTCAGTCCCTTTCCTAGGACCTGCACCTTCTGGGGTAGCCTGGGCACCCAGCGGGGTTGGGGGGTAGGATCCAGTCTCTGCTACCATGTTCTTCTCATTTGAACAGGACAGACACCAAAGTCAGGAATGCCCTGAGTGTCTGTCCTTTGATCAAGTCCCATTAAAGTATCTCTAGTGAACAAGCCAACATCCCTTGTCCCTCCTGAAAAATCTCAGCTCTTGCGATAGATCTTCGCTTGCACCCCTTCCTCTGGTTGCGAAGGTGGTGCACTCTTGCATGGGCATTTGGGTGGCAATGCCCAGTCATCCCTTGGCATAACCAGCCCCTCTACCCAGAGGCAAAGGTCTGTCTGCCCCACTGGAAAACAGTGCCCGTACAGCATTGGGTAAGGGCACCCTCTTGCTCTGGGAGCAATCTCAGTGGCTCTTCCAAGTAACAAGGCCAAACACACCGTGCATGAATAAAATAATCATTTTTATTTAGTACTGTATATTTAAGTATTCTCTATTTGTTCTTATGGAAGAAGAGGCAGCCTTGCATGACACAGATACAGTCGCTTTCTACTAGAATGTAGCTTTGCTCAACAGCAACACTGTTTAATTACAGTCTTGAAAGCTCCCTGACCCGCTCGGGACTCCGATGGGAAACACTAAACAAAGGAAATCCTTCCTCCTTGCCTGTCCTCCCCTGCAGAGAGACACTGGAACTATATTAAAAGTCAATGGCATTATCTTAACCGCTGGAAATCCCGTTCCCTTCTCTTTTGAGCCTTGGAGGCTCTTCACCTTCCATGGCGCATCCAGCTGTAAAGCCTCCTAGCCTTCTGGTAGTGATTCAAACCAATGGGTAGCAAGGGAGGGTGCTGGAAAACTTCTCTTCCCAAAGACTTCCCACAAGCCCCGGAAGATCTCTTGTGGTCCATTTTTGCCACCCAAGTGTGGACCCACTCCCTTGGCACCTGCTTGAGGTCCTGCTGGGAGACCATTTTCAAGCCACAGTGATATATTGAGCATGTGGTGACAGCTGCCTTCTCGGGGGGGTTGCATGAGAAGGCCCTGGGATAGGAACTAATGCCATTCACTCCAGCTGTGCAATACTTGCCTGCTAAGTATCCTGGGGCTGTGCCTGGGGCCCTTCTAGGAGGAGTCTGCTCTAGCTATCCGGTGGGTGGAGGCATGGTGTTCCTGTGGAGTCCCAACCCCATTCCAGGGGGCTGAATAATCGGAGAGCCAATCTTGCAAGATGCTGATGCCCCCCTACTCCTACAGCCCCTGCAGGAGTTCAAGAGGCTCAGCATCTCCCTGCTTTGTAATTCTCCCCGGTGTTCGGCTTGTTGATTTCCACCCCCTGCCCCCCCCCCCCTTAGGGCTTCCTGGCATCTAATGACCTCTTTAGTTGGGAAACTGCCCTGCAAAGACTGTTCACCCACAGAAGTCACCATCGCCTCTGGTTGCTGCTGGCTGTGCCCAGCTACTGGAAGCGAAGCTGGCTGGCTCTGGGAGGATGGGTTGCTTGCCATTCTCTACAGAGAATAGGCCAAGTTCTCCCTAGTGTGGCTCAACTGACCTTGGTGGAGTGCCATGAGGGAGGGACTTGGCATTGGCATAGATTTCACCACTGCACGGTTCAGCATCTTCCATCCCCACTCCCTTGGAGCAGAAATAAGACCCAAAGTCAGTGCTTTCCATGCAGGGCATGGCATATTTGCATAATAGTACCACAGTGAGACTTCTCACCTACTTGACTGACCTGTGTCTCCTGGACCTTGCCTTGGAGATAATGCAGTAGAGCTGTTCTGAGCTTGGCAGAAACAAAGCAAACCTAGGCTGCTTTTTCCTCCCACCCCCAAATCCTGATCCATGCAGCTCAGCTGGCGTTGGGTGGAGAAGTACCTGCCTACATGTTCCTCAATGTCTCAGGGAAGTTGAGCCAAAGGGATCGGGTTTAGCTTGCCCCTCGGCATGATTTGCGACAAGGCTTGGGCCAGACCAAAATCTGCTTCTGCAAACTGGGGGAAAACTTGCAAGGTCAAAGGGATGCAGTGAGATCCCAGGCTCAGTCTCACAAGGGTGCTGGCTCCGCTTCGACAACTCAGTCTCAGACCCCTTCTGATACGTTTCGGATCTGACAAAGAGCCAAAACTGAAGAGGCAGCGTCGGGGGGGTTGAATCTAACCCCCCATGAACAAAGTGCAAAGGGATTTGTATGAGAGGTGACGGCCCGTGAGCTGGCCATAATAGCTAAGAGCATTTCCCACCTGTTGTCCGTGCAAGTGTAAGCTTGTTCCTATAAGCTGCCCGTTTCCACTGGAATAGAGGGCGCTTAGTGCCTTATAATAATGACGTGTGTTCAGCAGTCTGGGCCCCCACAGCCCCAGGTGAAACCCATGGGTGCTCAAGACCTCTAAAAATCAGGCCAGTGGGTCGCCGCTTCTCTGGATGAACAAAACAGGGCCCTCTTAGCCTGCAATCTTGGTTACACCTCTGGGAAGGCAAATCAATAGCTCAATATGGCATGGGATGAAGGGGCACCAAGGGGGCTGGGATGGGGGAAAGAAAAGCGGTCATCTTCCTGTGCAGGGCATTGGGGAAGCACAGCACCAGGTCAGCCCCATCCCGGGGGACTGCAAAATACCCCTTCTCCTTGTCCCTACGCACCACCGCCTCATAAGAACCCATGGTGGAAGTAAAGCTCAACTTGTAAACTCGACAGCTACATCTACACCGGGAGATATTGGAGCACGAGAATTAAAATCTGCATAACGTTTACATAGCTCAGTTATTTTTTGTCGGTTTTGCTTCTTTTTTTTGTTTTC
>NW_017728935.1:4639189-4650962 GCF_001723895.1 Crocodylus porosus | reverse complement strand
CCTTTTTTTTTTTTTTTTTTTTGTATCCACGGCCATACAATCACAATATATATTTATATATATACTTCTTAAATTACACAATCAATGTACAAAAAAACAGGTGCGTTGCTGAGGCGACAGCGTTGCCTTGACGGTTTCGGGTTGTTTTTTTTGGGTTTTTCTTTTTTTTTTTTTTTGCCTAACGGAAGAAACGGAGCCGGGGGTTGGGGAGGTCTTGTCTACGGCACCTGATATGCAGCACATTTATTTAGTCGGGAAGACCACTCGGTCACTGGGGCCAAATAAGTCATGAACCAAACAGAGGGAGGAGAAGGAGCTGGAGGGATGAGGGGTGGATGATGAGCTGAGAACAACTGCGGTGATATGGAAAAAAATATGAAATGTTTTGGAGCAGAAGATGGGGGGGGGAGGGGGCACCTTTCCTCCTAACCTGCTTCAGGTGTGTAAGGAGGGGATGGATGGAGGGAGGGAGGGCGACGACTGATCAGCTACATTACCCAATCTTCTTTGGGTCGCGTGAAAGGGGAATCTGCGATAGCAAATGTTCTCGGCTGTGATCTTTCCGTGCTGACTCTGCTTCCCTAATGTGCGAGGGAAGTGGCTAGAAGCCCAGGGCAACTCCAGCTGAGAGGAGGGTTGGGAGGACACGTGGTAGATCCCGGGAGCAAAGGAAGGGGCAGCCAAGAGCCCTTAGGGAGTTAATCCACCCTGAGCTATCCCACTCCCCACTGGATGAACACCTGCACCCGTCAGTGGCGGAGCTGAGCTGTAAGGTGGGGGAAGATCATTCTTGCCAGGGCCACCGGCACCCAGGAGCAGGCTAATTCCCAGTGGAGTCCTTGTCCTGAATCCCTTCTCAGAGTAGAAAGAGGTTTTTCCAAGAGCTGCAGCCAGAGTTGCCAACGTGCCTTTCACAAGCACCTCCAGCCCTGTATCTCCTTGGCCGGGCGCAGTGGAAGGCAGGGGGGTGATCTAATTTCTCTTGCTAAACCCTGACTTTGGACTCTCCCAGCGGTCTCTTTTTTTTTGTGCCTCTGACCTCTGTGGAGCTGTCCTGAGGATCTGGAGGGCACATATGCAGCAGGATGAAAAGCAGCGCCCTCCTCCCCACCCCCCCCATCCTCTCTGTCAGAGGTTAAGGCCGGCTGTTGTCAGCTTTGCTTCTGCCACGTCTTGGCTGCTTCTCCCCCGGGAATTTTTTCCGGGTTACTGTGCAATTCTTGCAACGAGGTGTCTCCATCTCAATTGGGAGAGCGGTTCAGTTGCCCTCGTGGGGCCTGGCTGGATTGCTCAGTTTATCATATGTCCCGTGGCTCTTTAGGACAAAAAATGCAGAAGGTCCGGCCGTGGCCAAGCCCGCAGCCTAATGGCCAGCTTGTTCGCAGGGGTTCTTGTGTGATGGGTCCGAGCCCATCTCTGGGGAAAGAAATGGTGCTGAGGGCTTGGGAGGAGCAGGGGCTGCCCTCCGCCTTCCTCATGACTGCTCCCACTGACAACGTTGCCCCGGTTTCAAGCTTCTGCCCGAGGCGGTTGGGACCATCCTTTCCCCACTTCTGTTGGGGACTTCTGGAGGAGCAGGGGAAGGTTGTTCTTGGCTGTTATCCTCACGCGGGAAGGTCTCGGGGCCACGCGTGTCACCGTGATGCTCCAGCGAGGTTGGTGGAATCGCACCAGAAGCGGCCTGCTCTCTCTCCATGTCCCTGGTGCGATGGTGATGAAGGAGCAGCCACCGCTGGACTGTGGGCAAGCAGCAGGGAAGGCTCCGCGGGGGTACGGGGGAGGGCTAACATATGATCAAGGTTTGGACGATGAAAGTCCGGTACAAGAGGAAGGAGCTAAGCCGCCCTGGTAGCGGCTCTGGGTCCATTCAGGGCTCACAGGCTCCGGGGCCCTGAAGGAGGATTATGAGAGACCCGTGCTCACTGGGGGAAGGGCGCTGCAGCTGACCTTGCAGCCATCTCTCCCTGGCAGGCCCCAGCTCATCACCACTACCCTGCTTCTGCGCGGGCTGGCTTCCCACCAGGGACAGGCCCTGGGGTCCTCTCTGCCTGATTCAGTTTCTGGTTCTCCCCTCAAGCTGCATCCGCAGCCTGCCGGAGCTGAGCAAAGGTGGTTCTTCTTCCTGCATCACCAGCCCCCATGGAGGCCCTGGCCTGTATGATCAGCTTCACTTCCTGCACTCCCCATGCCCGAGACTCTTCCAGGCATGGTCTTGGGCCAGGCACTGACCTGGCACGTGCATGCACCCAGCCAGAGTGCTAGGGGCTCACCTCCATGCCACCTGCCTCATCACTGGGGTGGATGGGGGCGGAAGGGGTGGCATGGCATACGCTTGCAGCTCCCAGAGCCAGCCCTAGAAAGCTAGTTAAGCCCAAGCATATTCTCCACCTCGTTCCTGTGCACAGACCGGGGCAGCTACACCCAACCCAGCTGAGACATCGCCCCTTGCATGGTCCCTGCTGAGATCCTGTCCTGGGTGGGAGGTCTTGACCGAAGTCCCAGGATTCCTCCCCGAATCCCTCTGGCTCCTGCTACCCGCACGAGGCTGTTTCCAACAGAGGCAAACTTCCAAAGCGCGGCATGGAACAAGCAGTGCCTTTCGAGCTGCTCCCTACCATCTGGGCCGGTTTCCGCCTTTCCTGAGATGCTTCCACAACGCTACGCAGCGCCCTAAAGCGTAGCAGCGTACAGACCGTCTCCCCCAGTAGCGGGGGGAAGGGTCCAAGTCCACAATTATGGACTAGTAAGAGCAGAGGGATTCCCATTCCTGAGTGGCGAACCTGTATAGCCTTGCTGGGAAGGCTCCTTCCACGCCCTGGGGGATGTCCATGCTGAGTCCTGAACGGCATGCGAGATGCAGGAGACGGCAGCATGCTGATGCCTGGCGGGGGTGAGAAGACGCCTCCTTAAAGAAGTGGAAAGGCCCGCAGGGGATGAAGACTCTTCATCTTCACTCGCAGGTGGCTCAGAGACCTCGATTCCTGCTCCTAGCCCGGCGCGGAGGCCTGGGGAGGGCCCCTGGGTGGGAGGCTCGCACCCCCAAAGGGAAGGTTGGAGGGGCAGGGAGGCTTTTTCCCTCGCCCGCCCTGACGGAAGGAGAAACTGGAGGTGGGATGAATGGGGGAGGAAGGAGGAGGCGACTATAAAAGTGGAAATAAATAAAAGAGGGTTAAACTCCATTTCCTCCCATTTTAATTTGGTTATGGTTGAAGAGGGCGAATTTGCTTGGTCCCAGGAGTTAAAGCGCCATGCATTTTGGAACAGTTTCAGCCAATCAGGAGGCAGCTCATGATTCCAGTATCCTTAAATCCCAACCAATCGGAAGCTCTGGAAAAAAAAGCCTTCGTTGCTTGGGCTTTAAGCTCTTGAGGTATCGGCTTTTTGCTCTGAGGAAAAGAAGGAAAAATAACAGACAACGTCGACCTTTTGCTTCACATTATCATAGAAGGAGGAGGAGAAAAAAACGACCTACTATGCAAAATACTCTTCAAAGACGACTCTTAAAAAAATAAAAGCTTGGTTGGAAAATATGCTTGAATCTCTAGGTGTGTGGAGTGAGTGACCGGACGGCAGGTTGGCTGGCGCGGAGATGGAGACGATGGAGGGTCGGCTTATTTTCTGCCGGCGCTGAGGAGGACGCCGCGCGGCTAGATGCTCTCCACGTAGTTGGCTGGGTAGAGGCCAAGCTGCCCGTTGTCCAGGCGCCCTTTGCACCATCCTTGTTCATCTTCCTCTCCTAATTTGGTTAGTTCATCGCCTGGGGTGGGAAGCAAAGGGAGACGGATGTCACCGCAAGTCTGTCTGGGGCCTTCCCCAGTGCACGCGAGCAAGGATCGAAACGGCGCAGCTCCCCACGGCTGAGCTGAAGGAATACCTCTATTCGCCGGAAGACCTAGTAGGCTTTTATCCAGGAGCTAGAAAGGGGCATGTAGCAGGGAGGGAAAGAGCGGCATACGGGTGGAAAGTATTAATTTTCACTCAGTGCCACCACGGCTTAGCCTGGAAGGGTCCCATCCTTGCAGACCAGGCGTCAGGGGCTCTCTGAACGTTGGAGCCAGGCTGGCCAAGTCTTCTCCCTCCCTGTCCCTCCATACGTTCCCCTTTAAAATGTTTTGGGGTTGGAAAATACAGAAATGGCTCAAGCCACAAAGACTGCAGGCATCTAGGGCGGGCTTTGGCCAGGAAGCGCCTGGAGAGGTTGGCCCCTGCTGGGCCAGGCGTGCTCCGTGTCTTACCTGCTTTGAAGCTCAGCTCATCCTGCTCCTGCCCGTCGTAGTCGTACAGGGCCCGCACACGCACCCCCTTCACGGCCGTCTCGTCTTCGAAGGGGTTGGCACCGCCATTGGCCTCGTTGGCACTGAAGGGGTTGCTGCCTTCATCGTCTGACCACTCGGACGAGTAGGGCTGGCTGCGGTCGTAGCTGCTCACGCTGGGGATGCAGAGAGCACGGGGGGTTGTGAAGACAGGCCGAGGGCAGCTGGGAAAGCACTGGGCTGCTCCGCGAAGGCCCCGGGGAGGCGAGGCCAGGCTGCAGCCCGAGCGGAGCTGCGCCACGGCCAGAAGCCGAGATGCTGAAGGCTCCCTGGAGACTTCTGCCTCGTCCCTCGGTCGCACGCCCTCCGCCATACCCCAGCGCAGGAACCTGCAACCTCCAGGGCCTGCACCCAGCTGCCTCCCCTCTGCTGGGACACAGGGCTTTCCCATGCCAAAAGCTCAGTGGCATCCCCTTTGCTACCTCATACCGTGCGTGTTGACACCGAGATTCAACGCGTGCCCTCTGCTGTATCCCCGACGGCCTTGGGGACCCTGGCTCCAAGGTGTGACCCCTTCCCCTCTCATGCAGCTCAGCCTAGGCCTGACCCTGCAGCTCCCATATCCCATGGCAGCTCCCATTAATCTCCAGCACCAAGATGTGGCCCCATCCCTTCTTCTCTCCCCTCCCATACATTTGCATGGTCTCTGCTACATCACGGGGCAGGTCCTGTGAGCCCCCATCACCCAGACACCTGCCCGCTCGCTCTGTCGTGGCATCACCCGCAGGAAGGCTATCTGTGCTGGCACAGGCCAGGGCTGTCTGCGTCTGTCCAGGAACAGCAGAGGCACATCACAGCCCCTCTCTGCTGGGTGCCTGCAGCCATGGCATCCACCCCTCCCCCCCTGCAGCCCCCGGCTCACGCACCTGCCGCGGTCCCCAGACTGTGCCGCCGGCTCGCCCGGCCCTGTGATGTTAGTCAGGGTCACCCCCTCAGGCTTCCTGGGCTTCTCTTTCCTCGCTATCATGTGCGTCAGGTCTGGGTTCCACTCCTGGAGCGACAAAGCACCGCACCCCTGAGCTCCTGGGCTGGGGGGGCATGATCCCCCAACCGTCCCCCGCAAGACCCCACCCCAAACCCAGCTGGCTATCCCTCCCGCCTCCCAGCTACGGCAGCCGCCTGCCGATGAGGCAGCAAGGATCCTCACCTCGAACTGCGGCCAGTTCATGGGCATCCCGGGGCCGCTGCTGCTGCGAAACCACCGGAGATCCTCCTGGGCGTCCGAGCCGCGGATGGTCTGCTCCAGCTCCCGGTACACGTTCGCGTAGCTGCGCCAGGGCACAGGAGACATGGAGGTGAGGGCCCCAGTGCCCCCCCCCCCACCACCTTGCACTCGATATCGCCTTGTAGGTCCGTGGCTGAGGGGTGGGAGCCACGGGGAGGGGAAGCCCTGCTCGCGAGGCAGGAAGCTGATTAGCAAGGCAAGGGAAAGGGGCTCTGGGGGTTGGAAGCAGGGGGCAGGTTGCCCCCCCAACCCAAAGGTGGGCAATTCCAGAGGGGCTCCGCTCCACATGCAGTTGCAGCTACTGGCCACAGGGGGGTGCCAGGCCCCCACACAAACCCAGTGGGCACTGCCACTGGAGTGATTTCCCCCCCACCAAACAGCCCAGCATTGACCTCTGCCCGCCTCTGGATGGGGAGGGAGGCCCCCAGGGGTACCTGCATGGATCCCCCCTGCTCGACCTGGCTCGTCGCCTTGGCTGCCCAGAGCAGGGAGCGGCCCCTTACCCGGAGCTGGGGGGCCGTGCTGCCTGCTGAGTCGCCGGGGGCAGGGTTTACCTGTTGTTCTCGGCCAGGTTCAGGTGCCGCTTGATGTCCAGCAGCACCTCCTTCAGGAAGCTGAGCCTCTTCTCCTCGAACTGCTGGCACTGCTCGAACACCTGCTCCATGTTCTCCATGTACTGCGGGGTGCACTTGTTCAGCTCGTCCAGCACCTTCTCGTACTTCTCCTGGGCCTGCGGAGGGGCCGGGAGGCTGAGGTCAGTGTCCCAGGCCATCCTGTGACAACCTGGTCGGACCCCTAAGTGCAGGAGCCGCGGGGACCTGCCAGGCAGATCTTTGCTGAGCCTTCGCTCGCTCTGCCCCTTGCTCCACTCCTTGCAGATGGGGCCAAGCTACAGCTGGGCAGGGCTGGCATGAGGCCTGATGGGGCAGAGCACGATCTCGGCTCCCTCAGGAACGGAGGAGGCCAAGCTGGGGCACTGTCCTGGGCGAGCCAGGGATGACGCAGGCGCCGTGTGGGCTCCCTGCCTTTCCTGGCTGTGAGGGGCAGGGGCCAGGCTGGAGGTGGAAGCGTTGAAGCCCCCGGGCTCTCTCAGTGCAACCCACCGCTGTGCCGGAGGGGCCCGCGTGTGCGTGTACACGTGAGACCCCCGCTCGGTGGCCGGAGCTCGTACCTTCTGTACATCCTGCTTGCACTTCTCCACCTTGTCCTGGAGCTTCTTCTGCTGGTCCGGAGTGATGGACTGCTCCGCCTTGCTGTTGGCTTCCCGGGTCATTGCCAGCTTCTCCTCTTTGCACGCCAGGTGATAGGCTTTCTTGGCAGTTTCCAGCTGTTTTGGGGGGGAGCAGCAAGGGGGTCAAGGCGGATGTTTGCAGGATGTCCCCTTCCCCCAGAATGGCTGCTCTACAGCTAGGCTTCCCTCCTGCCAGAGACCGAGGCACGACTGTCTCTTCTCACTGTTCCCGTAGTGGAGCAGGTGCCAGCGCCCTCCGCTCTGGGCTGGGACTCCTCTGTGGTTATGGAGACCTCAAATGGCCCTTCTGGCTCAGGGAGGCAAGTCTCCACCGTGGGCTCCGTGTGTGCTGAGCCCCTATTACCCCATTGCCTCCCTCCCATTGCCCCATGGGGTGACTCCCTCCCTTCTGAACTCCCAGGGTCTCCAGCCTGGGTCCCCCCTGGGCAGGTCCCCCCCCTCAATGCGCCTCCTACCTCCTTGAGTTTCTTGGCCCAGGGTTTCTGCGCTTTCCGGAAGCCGTCCTCCGCCTCCTTGGCTTCCTTGAAGCCCCCCATGATCTGCTTGTGGTAGGCGTCCTTCTGCCAGTTCTTCACCTTCTCAAAGTCGTCGTTCAGCAGGCTGTTCTTCACATCCTGGTGCAGCTCGCTCACCTTGTCTGCCTCCGTCATGATGGCTCCCCACGCCTTCTCCAGGCTGCCGTACTGCGGGCCTGCAAGGTGGAGCACAGGCAGGACCGGGGTGAGGCTTGGTGATCGCGGCAACACCCTGCCCTTCTCTGGTCGCTGGCACCCAGGCATCCCAGCCAGTGTCCATGAGGAAGGAAGTACCTTTACCCCTATTTTCCAGGTAGAAAAACTGAGGCGTGCAGTGGAAGGGGGCTGAGGACATGCAGCTGGCCAGTGGCTTTGGTAGGAACGGAGCCCAGATGGCTTTGTTCTAGCCCACGGGCCATTCTCCCTCCCCTGCAGAAGGCCAAAATGCCCCAGTTGGGCCCATTTCCATCACTGGGTGGGGAGGCTCGTGGCACGTGGACTCCGGACGGCCTTCTCAGCTGGGTTATAACTGGGCCAGGGATGGAGCCTGCAGCTGTTCCCCTGCTGCCTGCTGGGGGACATCACAGCATCGGCAGCTTCAAAATCCCAGCCTCCTGCCGCATGAGCTGAAGGAGAGTCTGCACTGGCGGTGCAGAGCCTATGACACATGGTGGAGCAGTTCTGACTCCACCCAGGAGAGGGCAGGGCTGCACCCAGCTCACTCCACTTCGGACCCCGCTCCCCCCACCCCTGCCCTGCTGCGGTGAGCTGGGGCAGGCGCCCGGGCCGTGGTACCTTTCTCTATAAGCTGCCTCCACCGCTTGGACCAGTCAATCAGCTGCTGGCCGTAGGCCTTCTCGATTTTGGCCCGCTCGTGGATGCAGTTCATCAGGTCGTTGCACAGCCGGTGCCCGTCGTCAATCCGCTTCACCGTCCGCTTGTAGTTCCCCACCTGCCGGGGCAGGCAGAGGTGTCTGGGGGCAGCCGCTGGCTCTAGCTAGTGCCCCCCCATTCTGGAGCGGGGAGGCTATGGGGGGCTCAGATTGGGTCTGAGTGGTCCAAGCAGGGACCAGGAATCTCAAATTCGGACTAGTTCGGCATCCCCTGCATCCATCCTGAGGCAGCAATGTTGGGGGGGGGATGGGGCACCCTTGAGGGGCAAGAGCTGGCCCAGAAAAGGGGGCAGAGGATCCCCAGGGAGCAGAGATGACTCTGTCTGGTTCTTCCGTGCCCTCTCCTCGCCCCCAGAGCTGTGGGGTGCCCGGCTGTTTCACCAGCAGAGCCCGCCCAGGGGCTTCCCACCGCAGGCCCCAGAACGGCCCGCCCAAGGGACAGGCTCCAGGCCAGGGCTCGTCCTGCCCGTGAGTCCAGGGTGCTCACCTCCCAGAAGCTGTCAGTGATTTCCTCCGCCGCAGCTGCAGATTCATCGTAGGAGCCGGACATGGCTGCTGCTGCTCACTCGGGGATTAGCGCTGCCGCTCCGCCGCTCGGGGAAGCACCAGACCTCATGCACTGCACGGAGCGAGGAAAGGGGGTCAGGGTGGGGGCGCTTCCACAGCCTGGCCTGGGCAGTGGCAAAGCAGGTGTAGGGCTCCCCGGCGGCGCCGCCCCCAGCTCAGCGACCTTCGCTCTTGCCCCCACTCTGCGCTCCTCTCTCCCTGCTCCTCTGCTCAGGCATTCGAGCTCCAGAGCCGCCTCTATGCCAGGCCTCAGTGTCCCCCTCCACCTCCGCTCTGCCGGGGCCTGCCTGTCTGCTGGTCCTTTCCCAGCACAGCACAGATCCTGCCACGCTGAGCAATATCCCCAGCGCTGCATCAAAAAGGTCTTATTTGTCAGGGTGGGAAGGGGAAAGCACTGGGTGCAGCCGAAACCACCGAGGGTGTTTTTGACCAAGCGAACGTGCCCAGGCCAGTGGCGCCCTCCAGCCGGCCAGATTTGTGATCCTCTGCTTCTCTTCTTCAGTGCCCCCCACCCTGCTTTTTGCAGGGCTGGCCAGCCAGAGCCCAGCAGCATGTACCGGAGAAGCTCATCACCCTTGTTGGATCCCCTCCATCACAACTGCTTGGCTTTCATGAAAGCTGAGCCGCGAAACAACAGACCTCTGCCCAGCGGCCAGCTCAGGAAGGGGGCCAGCACTTTCTCCCAAGCAGATCACCAAAAGCCCTTTGCAGGGCGCTTTCTTCAGTCTCTGGCCCGCCCGAGGGTGACCCATCCAGCAGGTGCAGGCGAGGGCGCTAGCTGCGATGATGTGAGCTATTCTGCAGCTTTGGAGGCCTCTGCGAGCCAGAAGCAGGCAGAGATTGCAGCTTAGCCCCTATGTGGAGGCTGCAAACCGATTAACCTTCTCCTCGCTGGACTGAAATAAGCCATAAGAAGCGAGTCACACGGGGGCAAGTCCCATGTGGCCCCTCTGATGTGCAGCACTAGCTGCGTCATCGCCCTGTGCTGAATCTGGGAGCTCCTGGCTGGGAAAGGGAAGCGATCCATCCGCACCTCCCCCTGCCCCTTGGCTTCTCCATCACTGCTCCAGCACCGGGGACCGGCTCAGCCCGGCTGGCTATGGTAGGAGCTGTGCAGGGGTTCAGCTGCCCTCCCCCCCGCCGCTCTGTCACATCCAAGCCTGTCATGTGGCCGGAGCCAGACACGGGCCGGCTGCAGGCTCACTGCTGTCACAGCCCTCGATCACATGAGCTGTTCAGCCGTGTTGTGAAATTAAGCCCACTGGGAGACAGGAGGCTGCTGCCCTGGCGCTCCCCTGAGCACGGTGGGGGCGGAGGACGCCTGCAGGGAACAGGCACGATCAATGCTTGGCTCCTGACCCCCAGTCATGGGAACAGCCCATGTTCCCCCCCCCACTCGCTGCAGGCCACCCTTCCTCCTCCACTTAAATCCCGGCGGGATTGAAGACGGAAAGGGATTAGCATGGGGGTGTCTGGAAGTGCAGATAGGCTCCTCCGTGTCTCGGGAGGGACAAGGCACTGCCAGCGGCAGCTCGCAGAGCCCCTAATCCCCCCATCCCACCCCACTTCCATCCCAACAGTGCTAGGTTACGTGTGTTCCCTCCATCCATGACCCCCCGCCATAAACACACACGCCAGTCCTGGGCACCCGGCATCACTCAGTGCCCCTGGATCCCCGGGCTCTGCCAGGTTGCAGAGCTCGGCCTCAGCAGGCCAGATCGCAGCACCGTCGTCCAGGGACCAGCCTGGCGATGCGGACGTAAGAACCCTGCAAGGCAGAACAGCTCTTACCCCGACGCCTTCGCACCCATCCCGCCTCGTTCTCCCGGGGGCCGAGGGGTGCAGCACAGGCTCGCGGGGGACCGCCAGCAGCTCTTGCTGGCAGGGAATGGAGCCAAAGGAATTTCTCGCTGCTCTTCCAACCTAATCCGTCCCGATCTTTAGAAAAACGGCATCCCCCAAGAGTCACGTGAGCCCGCTGAGCGACTTAACCCTCCGCCTCCCTGCCAAGGGAGGTACAGCTGCCGGGGGAACGGCACCTGGGCATGGGCACGGCCGGGCGGGTGGTGCCCAGCCCCAGTCGCCTTCCAAGCAGACACGGCGGCAGTCGAGGCCTGTGGTCCCCTCCCTGTAGGTGCCATTCCTGTCTCGGCCCTGCTGCGCAATGCCTGGTCTTGCTGTGAGCTGCGCTGGGGGAAGCGTTCCCAGTCTGCACCCTGCGGCTGAGGCCAAAGGGCCAGCGCAGGTCTGACGGGAAGGAGGAGGCGAGGCCCACAGTGCCGCCCGTGCCCTTCAGGGCTGGCCCTGCTGTCGCTGTCAGAGAAGCATCCAGGCTCTCCCATCTCTGACTGTCTCTTAGGAGGCTTTTTCATCCCTTCAGCTACAGCGCCAGGCTGGGGCAGAGCCCAGCCCCCAAGCTGAGCCAGCTGGTCGTAATGCCTGACATGAGCTCCTGATTTCCAAATGGCTCCTCGTGTGAAACCGGGCCAAGGCAAGGGGCCAGAGCGCTGGGGACCTGTGTGGATGCATCTGGTGCAACGTTTGCTGCAGTATTTTGCCCCTTTATGCTCCGGACCACAGAGCCCACGTTCCTTGCTCCCTTCGCCAGCCAAGATGCACCTGCCCTCCCAGAGGCCGTGCTCTCTGAGTGCCGCATCAAGTCATATGCATGTGTCTTTTATGTGTTGATCTCCACGGTTAGGTGATCAAACATCTTCCCCAGGTGACGGCAACCCACAGCTCCCACTACCAGCACCGGGGCCAGCAAAGTGACACAATTCCTGCTTTGGAGGAGTTAGTTACTAATAGCCAGAGATGTGACTTCTGCCTAGTCAGGTACTTTGGTGTGGGGATGCTCACCGTGGACCCACTTGCAGGCTGGAAATCATCAGTGCCGCTAACCAGATTCCCAGGAGCGCACATCACATGAGCATTGCGGGTCCTTGGTCTGACTTGACAGAGGGTGGGCAGGGAAGCAGCAGAGACCAGTGCAAAAGGGGCTGGGGGTG
>NW_017728935.1:4629066-4639089 GCF_001723895.1 Crocodylus porosus | reverse complement strand
CCCTGGGCCAGGGCGGGGATGAGGCCTAGTGGCGAGACTGGCAGCCCAAAACCCAGCACTGCTGCCTGCTTGCGGGGGACCTCAGGCAAGCCACTCCCCATCCAGAACCGGTAAAGTCAGGGCAGCGATGCTGAGCCTCGGCTGTGAAGTGTGTTGAGAGCCGTGGAAGAGCACCGCTGCTGCCTCTTGTGCAGGGGCGGGCAATTATTTGGGGCGGAGGGCTGCTTACTGAGTTTTGGCAAGCCATCCAGGGCCGCACGACAGGCAGCCAGGGGCAGATAAATGTTAATTTTCAACATTTTTTAGGGGCCTTGTGGGCCGGATAGAATGGCCTGGCGGGCTGCATGTGCCCCGCGGGCCGCATGTTGCCCACCCCTGCTCTAGTGTGTCCGGGCCTGTCGTTCCTCTTGAACAAGGAATATAAAAAAGGTTAAAGCCACTGTGTGAAGCAAGAGCAAATTTTCCCTAGTGGCCTCCTGGCCCCTGGACCAAAGCTCCCTTTCCCCCTTCCACATACTCCCCCCTCCTCAACAAAAGCAATGGGGCGGGGATGATAACAGAAGGGTCGAGCTTGCCGCCCAACCTGGGGTCCAGGAAATTCGGATCTCTCCTCCCCTCTGGCCCCTCGCAATGAAACCAGAGGGGCATTGGCCCAAATGCTTGGCAGAGGTGGGGGCTTTTTAAGAATCGCTGGGCCAGATCATTTAGGGTGTTGCAGGCGGCAGGGAACTGGAGCTGCGCCTGGAGCCTCGAGCATCCAAGTGCCCCACGTTGAGTGTGCTGGACCCGGAGAACCTGGATGTGACTAACGCTGCACACGGGGGGCCAAGGTCCCGGCTGCTGAGCGGGGAGGTTGCAGCCTGGCTGAGAGGCTGGAAGGAGTTGGCCGTGTTTATGAACCCCGGGGGCCGGGCACCAGACAGGTGAGGGGCGATGGCAGAGCAGGACCTGGGGCTCGCTGCTCGCTGCAGCCCTGAAATGGTTACCGGAGCTCACGGCGAGAGGCTGCGTTCTCAAGCTCACTGCAGTGGAACTAACAGGGCCTAGCAGGGATTAGTGATATAACCGAGGAACCCACCAATCCCAGCCCGCCGTCTAGGGCTGGGTAAAAATAAATGCGCGACTCCCTCGCACGCAGGGCACACACACGAAACCTCGCTCAGCCCGTGCGCACGCTGCACGCCTGCACGCACAGGGCAAACCCCAGCAGTGCCCTCGCACGCAAAGCAACATATGCAGTGACACACTTGCATGGCCTCCACGGTGCCCGGCCGTGCGCTTGCAGACACAGTAACGGTGACCCGCTCGCAGCCACGCGCGCAGCGCTGTATGTATTTATGCAGCAACGCATGCCCAGGAGCCGGCAGGCACACGGCACAGCAAGCAGCTACAGCAACAGCAGAGGGGCACGGGCTTGATGGCACGAGCAGCGGAGCGAACCTGCAACCCGCAATAAAACACCCGCACGCACCTGCATCATCCGTCATATATGCACGTGCACGCTATTGCACCCGGATACATGCACACGCACGTGCACATGCAAACGCACGCGCACTGTGGCAACAAGATGCGGAATTACAGGTAGACATTTGTAGAAATGTACGTTCTGCTGTAAGTCCACACAGTTCAACAGCTCCAAATACTGTCATATTGGGAACCGCAAACACTGCCTGAGCTCTCTCCCTGTGTATCTGAGCTGCGTTGTGGCGGGGCTACACGCACACACTCCTTCACCTGCCCTCCGCTCTGTATTCCCTGCTCTGCATCCAAGCAGCACGCCACCCCTCCGCCACTTTATCCATGCTCGCTCTAGACCCCACAGAAACTGGGAAGGCAGCAAGATCAACTGCTGAAAGGAAAACCTGTGGAGCATTGTCAGGCCAATCTGACACGTATTTCATTGGGACTAAAAAGAACCAAGCGGACGAAACGAAACCGCATTGGTGACACCTCTGCTGGTGAGTCAGGCGCCCCTCCACCAGAGTGAGGCTAGACAGGGCAAGGTGTCGTGCCAAAGGGAAGGAGAGGGGCACACTGCTGAAATCCTTCTTTCGTGTCATGACTGTGGTGCACGGGGCAATAACTGTGATGGCCTGGATCTGGCCCTGCTGCTAGGGCACGGGTGCGTGGTGAAGGTACTGCTGTATTTCATCCCATCCCAAGAGCACCGCAATGGAAGGTAACCACGCCAGGCGCTGGCATCTCTGCCAGCAAACCTGGAAGCCAGCAGGCTAGCTCACTGGCCAGTGCCCCAAGGAACAGGCCCAGAAAAGCCCAGATTTCTGCCCTTCTGGAAGCGGGGGTAGAAAAGCCAGACCCCAGGATGGAGACAGCTGCAGGGAGCAGGTAGGTTCCTGCGGGAGACCTGGAGAGGGGGAAGACCCTGGTTTGTACAGGACTCCCAAGCAGAGGACCTGCAGGGCATCAAACGGCAGGGCACAGCCTAGCAGGAAACAGGTGCAGAGACCTGCCGTGGCATCCCCTGTGGTGTTGGCGGGGCCTGACACAGCAAACCTGTGTTAAAAGCCCTGAAGGAAAGGACGTCTCCCTACGCTACTGAGTCTTCACCCTAAGCATCTGGGCACAGCTGCACGCAGCAGAATCGGCTGCAAAGAGCTTCGTCACTCTGCAGCGACAGTCCCAAGCACGAGAGCTCAGGTTTGGGTCCCAGCAGGGATCTAGGCCGAACACTGGGCCACGGCAGCGGCGTGAGGCCGAGGTCTAGAGCAGTTCGGGAGGACTCTGATTTGTGCCTCTGTGGCACTGGCCCGCCAAGAACTTTGGCCGGCTTTAGGGAGAAGAAGGGGCTTGTGGTGGCAGCTGGGAACAGAGGTGTCCTGGGCCTCTCCAACCTCCCCGAGTTCAGACAGGGACGTGCTTCATAAGAGCAGATCAGGATCATCACTCCTGGGGAAGCTCAGGCCCAGGCGGGAAAGGGACTTGGCCAAGGTTGCACAACAGCTCGGTGCCAGAGACAAGTGTAGAGCCAAGGTCTCTTGATTCCCAGTCTGATGGGACCCCAGTCTCCTAGCTCCAAGTCTCATACCTAGAGCTGACGGCTTAGGAAGCCGTCCATCTGGACCAAACCACAGAAAGGGCTGAATGCTCTCAACACCCCCAGATGAAGGGGAGCAAAGAGCATGCGGCATCTTGCCGTGGCAGTGGAGAAGCCCCGGCTGGGAGCACGGCAGGCGGTAGCCCCATGAAGGGAGCTGCTGACCTGGAACGTGAAGACACGTGTCACGGGTAATGAGGCTATTTGTTAGGTGGCGCTGAGCTTTTTTAATCCACGTTAATTTATTCCCGGAGGTGTCGCTGGGCTTTGTGCTGCCCCTGCTGCCGCTCAGACGTGCCCTTCTTACAAAAAGCAGCTTCGGAGGAGCAGCAGCCCCGTGGCTCAGCTCATTGCCCCCAGTGAAGGGGGAGGAGGAATGATCGCCCAAAACTGGGCATGAAGCAAAGAGAGAAAGGAGACAGTGATGCATGCTCTGAGGGACAAGCAGGTACGTGAAAATGTCGGGCATGGAGCAGGCGGAGGTCTCCTCCTGACCTCTGCTGTGGGCACGGCTGTTGTGCCTCCACCCATGTCTGGGTTCCCTACAGCTCTGCCGATGCACCTTGATCCTGACCTGCAGCAGCCTCTGCTTTTCTAGGCCTCCGCTACCAGCTCCTGCCCTGTGCTGCGGGGAGCTCAAGCTCTGCTGTGGAGGCTGCTAACAAGGGGTCAGCTTCTTTGCTGTCCTATGCCAGGTCCAGTGTTTTGCACCCGTGCCCACGCAGCGTGGCCCTGTGTACTAGGATGCCTGGTACGGCTCCCTTTCCTGCACCCTCTGGTATTTCAGCCGGTGGCCTCCAGACCATGCTGCCTGCACACTGAAATCCTGACCAGCCCCGTGCGCTGCCGTTTCGATCCCAGCCCCTCAAGGAGCTCCCCTGATGCGCACAGCTGACCCTGAGTGCCCACTGCTAGTCCGGTCTGGAGCCCTTGAGCCACCCTGCAACCACCCTGCAGCCCAGCTCTGTGTCCCAAGCCCTGGCGTAGCAAAACCTGCCAGCCTGCCTGGGCCAGCACTCTGTGACCGCTGCATTGGCTCATGAACCGCAGCATCCCTTGACCTACCGCCCCTGCTCGCTTTCTTCAGCCACTCGGTATCTGCAGTGCCTCAAATCCTGCAAGGACCCAGCCAAAGCTGCTGACGCTGCTCCCCCTCTGCCAGTGGTGCGACGGGCGAGAGGTTGAGCCTTCCCTGGCGTGCGAGGCTTGGCGCAGCCCCAGAGCAGGTGCCGTGTTGAGCTTAGGCCCTTGCTGTGTGACTGGGCTGGTGGGGAGTGAAGCTTCTGCCTGACTAAGCCTACTGTGCTGTGCAAAACTTCTGTGCTTTTGTCCCTGTGGGAGGGAACAGATACATCCCTGGGGCTTATCAGCAGCCTCCCAGGGGCTGGTGGGGGAGGAAACCCGGTGTCTGCGGAAACCCAGAGATCAATGAACCATTTAGTGCCCTCCATCCACCCCGCGCCGAGCTGCTAAGGCAGGCTGGGGAAGGCGCCCTCCAGAAGCTGGCTGGTGGGACTAGCTTTGCTGTCCATATGGCCTTGCAAGGAGACTCGGGGCAGGCAGAAAACGTTTGAAGCCTGGGGCATGGAGAGGTCTGACAGCTGCTGGGTCTTGCCTGCCTTCCTCTCTCCCCTGGAGCTGAGAAGGACTGGCCGTCCCAGCTTGACGTCTGGTCAGGGTCAGGCTTCCCCAATGCTTCTTCACCCCACGCCCCTCGCCCCAGTCTGGCATCAGAGCTGGCAGCTACCTCCCTGCATCTTCAGGGCTGGGCTCTGCACGGAGCAAGTCAAGCACCGAGTACCTTCTGCTGAGGCTGCTGCTGCCCTGCAGCCTGCCCTGAGGTGTCCCTGGGGCTGTGATGCTCCCTGCCTTTCCCCTAAGGTCCCCCTGAGATGTGGGAAGCAGTCTGGAGAAACCCCCCAGTGAAGCAGCTCCATCTCAGTCCAGTCTGGAGGCAGCTGGGACAAAACTGCCTGCTCCTCCCCAGCCAGGCACCCTAGTGGAAAGGGCTCATTGAATGCTGCCACGCTCCCCTGGCACTTGTGCAACTGACTGTGCATGGCACAGTGCACCTTGGCCCCTTCTTGGCAGCTTCTGCAGCACGGCAGATGCTCCCCACTGAGCCGGGCAGAAGCTTTGCCTTGCTGCTGCCCCAGATCCCCAGGGTGGCACCAGCCTTCCCTGGGGCTCTCTGCAGGCCCTCTCCCCAGCACCGGGACGGGAATGAAACGGAACGGGGAGCTGGGCAGCAGGGATCCTGCCCCGCACAGAGACAGACCGACAGGGGCTTGGGTGGGGGTTGTCAACTGTTATCCTTCCACAGCAGCCCCCAGCCAAAATGTTGGGTGCTGGATACATGCAGAGATAGTCCGTGCTTCCCCAGGACAGGTACAACCTGATTAGATGAGGCAGAATGAGGTCTCACTTGGGGAACAGAATAAGGGCCAGGACTGCAACAGTATTTAGGGCCCTCAAGGCACAGAAGGTGACTGTAGGGGGGCGTTAAAAGCACCTTGAAATCAATGGGAGTAAAATCATCCTTGACTATCCCCCTTGGCACCCATCTGCATCTCCAGGCACCTAAGTACCTTTAAGGACCAGGCTGAGTAACGTGCCCAAGGTCACACAGGAAGCCTAGGGCAGGGTAATGAATTGAACCCAGGCCTCTCAAGCCCCCAGGTCCTGCCTACCCCCTTTGCTGGGTCTGTGGCACAGAGTAGCCAAGACCGGGGCTGAAAGGCCGCAGGTTTTGTCGCATCTCAGCTATGGGTCCGGGCATGCACCTGTCAAAGCTAATAGGGGTTTTGCTACTGTTGTCAAGGGGAACGGGCCCAGCAGACCTGTGATTCATCCCTTGCCCTGCCTTCCATCCTTTGCCTCGTGATGTCAATGGGAAGCAGAGCCTGGCGAACGGTTAATTTTATGTGCTGTTCGCTTCCGCACCCGCGCGTGCAGAGTGCTGGGGCCCTCCTCCCGGCGCAGCACCCCGGTCAGCCCAATTTGCAGTGTGTGCTGGCTGCCAGATGCGGTCTCACTGATAACACAGCTCATGTGCAAGGGAGAAGGACAGAGGAGGTGGGGGGAGAAGGAAGAAAGGGCAGTGTGGCTTCAGCCCTAACTGCTGCACTCAAAATCAGCCCCTTGGGCAAAGGAGTGATGGAAAACAGGCCAGGAGAGGGAAAATGTAGCAGGAGAGATGGGAAGGGAGGGCAAGAGTCAGTCAGAGACGGAGAAATAATGGTGGGACAGGCCGAGCTGCCCACAAGAGCTGTTCCTAAACAGCCTTAGCTGCATCCGTCAGAGGTGTCTGAGCTGAACCTCCGTGGCCGGCCTGCAGCTTGGCTAAGGATGGATAGATAGAGGAGGGCTCTGGTACCAGGACGCAGGCCGACACACATCATAGGGTCCGGATGGGATTCTCCCTAGCTTGCTTCTTTGGCCTTTTGGCCATGAGCAAGTGAGACTAGGGGGCATCTGAACTCCAAGACCTCCAGGCTTGCAGCCTGCACGTAGGATGCTCGCCATGGATTTGGGAGCATCTGAAGCCTCAGGCTGAAGAGTCTGGGAGGGAGGCTCTTTGCCAGTGGGAGCGCCACACAGACCTGAACGACTGGGCTCTGCTCCGTTGATGGAAGTCGGAGCTGATTTGGCCCCAGACATGAAATGAAAAAGAAAACGGGAAGAAACGTCCAGCCTGGAGCCAGCTGCGCAAGGCGCTGCACAAGCACAGAGCAAAGAGATGGGCTCAGCCCTCAGGAGCTTGTAGCCGAAGCAAGTTCTGTCTGTCCATCCCTCTGCCTCGACTGCAAGAGCCTTCTCTAGTGCAATTTCCTCAGTCTTTTGCTTCACCTGCTTCTCAGTGACCTGAATGCTCAAGCTCCCAGCCGCTGTAGGGGGACTAAGCCAACAGGCTGTGTACTAGGGGAGGAAGAGTAGGAAAGGGGAAAATAGGGGACACGGGGAAAATGTGCTGGGGAGAAAGAGTAGAGACATGTAGTCACAGGTATCTCTACTCTTCCTCCCTGAATACACAACCTATTTTCCCCTTTTCTCCACTCCATCCTCTGATTCCTCGTATGTCCTCTTTACGCCCGAACAATTCTCTCCGCCTTGGTGCTGACCCATTGCCAGTACCCAGAGATGCTCATGCTCCTCCTTTGGCCAAGCTGTATTTGTTGGGCCAACTCCTCCCTGGCATAACCCTGTGAGAGCGGTATCAGAGAAGAATTTAGCCCACCTAGCTTCCCAAAGTCAGATCTTTGACCTGTGCAAACCAATGGAGCTTCACCAGCTTACAGGGCTGAGAATCCGGCCCTGATGCTTCCGCATTCGCTCCTCTTCTCTGGCTCACTCCTGCCTAATACTGGGGGGCAAACCTTGAATGCACCTCTCTTGATGTACCCTCCACTACTCCTGTCTTGCGCCCGGACGTCTCCGGATACGAGCCTATAGTAGCTCTGGCTGCCTCGGTGCTGGGCTGTATTACAAGCAGATGTCTGCTACACTGTCCACTCTCACCTCTAGGTCTCCTTCAGCCTCACTGCTGACAGGCTTCTCCCTCCTGCACCTCTCTTCTCTATTTGTGGGAGGCAGACCCAGGTTCAGACCAGGCACTACCAAGATGGAAAAGTTTTACAGCTACTCCTGCTCTGGCATCTTATCCAGGTGGAAGAGCCCTTCTATCATCCACGCAGCATCCCACCATCTTTCCTGCCCCTGTTTGTACCAGCTCCCAGCTGAGACTCCCAATGCAGGAAACCTGCAGCTCCTTGTCCTATTTGTGTTTGTATTATGGGAGCAGCTGAGACTGAGGCCCTGCCTGTTGTAGCACCTCACCTGTTCTAGGCACGGTGCAGATGCGTAGGAAGAGACTAAGGCAATGATGCTGTAAAGAGACAAGACAGAGGAAGGGATATTATCCCCCTGGTGCAGGCAGGGGGCTGAGGCTCACACACAGACCAAGGGTCATTAAAGGACCATGTGGCTGATCAGGGAGCTGGGTTAAAGGTTTGGTGTTATAACAGCACCGACACAGACAAGAGCGGAGCTTGGTTTTTCGCCAGCACTTTCATCGGTAGATCCCAAATCACTTTACAAGGCAGGTCCCTGTAGTTATCCCCACTGTCATTACCTCAGGGAGAAGGAGTGGCTTTGGCTATGACTAAAGCTGCCTTTTAATGGGGGAGCCTCATCAGGAGCAGAGCCTTATCATGGGGAGCACCTGCCTCAGCTTTGCAGCTCTTCCAGGCCTCTCCCCTTCCAATTCCCTTGCATTATTCGGTCACAGACGGCGCGGCAGATCACGCAGCGCTGCCTTGATGCGAACCGACGAGCTGTGTGCATGAGGCGGATGTGAGTTTGCCGCCTGCGTTCTCCGTCAGCTCAGCCTTGGGGGGAACGCAGCCCCAGCGCTGCCAAGCCGCGGCAAGGCGGCCGTCCCTTGAAGCACGCTTGCGTCCCCACAGCAGCCGTGTTCGCACCTGGGTGGGGGCTGGGGAACTTGCACAACGGGACGAGGGGCTGTTGACAAGGTCAGCGGGGAGAAACGCCAGGCTGGTTTGCGGGGCACCTCTGCACGGGCACGGGGAGCGAGTTAGCACACGTGCTGCAGAGCCTCATGCTGACCCAGATTCAGCCACTCCCAATTCACCATGGGTGGTGCAGTGTCAGCATCCGCTCACGCGTGGAGCGGTAGGCCCCAGCTCGGGGACCCTGGGGTAGTCGGGGATGAGGCTGCCCTGAGCAGGGGGCTGGACTAAATGACTTCCTGAGGTCCCTTCCAGCCCTACTCTCCCATGAGCCTGTGACCCCCAAGGGCAGCCCCCCACTTTGAGAAAGCGGGGCCGTATGCACAAGCATGCCTGGCACAGGCCATGTCCTAGAGGGGCTCTCCGGGTGGGAGGAGATGCGCCCAGGAGCAACGACTGTAGGAGTCCTTGCACTAGGACTCTTACGATGCACTGGGGACATTGCACGGCTGGAAATGTCAGGATCATGCCACGGCTGTCCCTGATCCCGTGAGGAGCTAAGCAGCCTAAGCTCTTTCAAATGTCAAAGAGGAGACAGGCTGGCCAGGCTCCTGGGCCGTTCTCACTGAAGCCCACGCAGTCCTGGGCTCATAGCAAGCTTTGAGCTACCCGCTGTGTGCCTGGGAAGGAGGCTGTCACGGGTCTCCCCAGTATCTGTGAGAAGTGCAGGGATGGCCTCCTGCTTTCCAGCCAGGCCGAAGGGAGCGGAGAGTCTGGGAAGAGAAGTGGAGCAAACTAAAGCAAACAGAAAGGAGACGGGAGCAGGCCCCGATCAGGGCCTAGCTGGGCTCTGCCTTGTGCTGGATGATGAAAGGGTGAGGGAATGGAGCCGAACAACACAGCCAAGGGTGCAGCATGATACACTGGTAGTGGTGGTGCAGGTGGGGGAGACCCTGGGGTAGGGAAAGGACTCCCACACATACCTCAAGGTCCCTGGTGCAGGAATAGCACTCGGATGTCCTGGCTAGCAGCCTCCTTTCTTAAAATGAGAAGATATCCCTTGACTCCCTGTCTACAGTGCACTCACTCTCAGAGCCAGGGAAAAAGGAGCGCCTTGATGCCAGGCAGCGCTTCGACCTCCCCACCAGGCACCGTGCCAACCAGGACAGGTCGCCCTTCAGAAGCAGGATGGGGCCGGAGACCAGCGGCTGTACCTGGCCACCGGCGATACCAGTTATCTCTGCGGTGGCCACGGGGGTCTGGATTTCTGCTGGGAGCTTTCCTTGGGGGCTGCAGTTCCTTCCCCTTCTTGGTGGTCCCTACTTTGCCGGCTCTTTAATCAAATCTTCAATTTAAGGAAGCGGCGCAAAATCCGTGAGTGAAATCTGCTGCAGCTCACAGCCCGAAGTCCAGCAGCTACTATGGTTATTTGGCACCTCTGGGACCTTGCTCAGGCACGCTAGAGACACGGGTATCCCTGCTCCCTGGGAGGAGGAGGGA
>NW_017728935.1:4624044-4628086 GCF_001723895.1 Crocodylus porosus | reverse complement strand
GAACCGACGAGCTGTGTGCATGAGGCGGATGTGAGTTTGCCGCCTGCGTTCTCCGTCAGCTCAGCCTTGGGGGGAACGCAGCCCCAGCGCTGCCAAGCCGCGGCAAGGCGGCCGTCCCTTGAAGCACGCTTGCGTCCCCACAGCAGCCGTGTTCGCACCTGGGTGGGGGCTGGGGAACTTGCACAACGGGACGAGGGGCTGTTGACAAGGTCAGCGGGGAGAAACGCCAGGCTGGTTTGCGGGGCACCTCTGCACGGGCACGGGGAGCGAGTTAGCACACGTGCTGCAGAGCCTCATGCTGACCCAGATTCAGCCACTCCCAATTCACCATGGGTGGTGCAGTGTCAGCATCCGCTCACGCGTGGAGCGGTAGGCCCCAGCTCGGGGACCCTGGGGTAGTCGGGGATGAGGCTGCCCTGAGCAGGGGGCTGGACTAAATGACTTCCTGAGGTCCCTTCCAGCCCTACTCTCCCATGAGCCTGTGACCCCCAAGGGCAGCCCCCCACTTTGAGAAAGCGGGGCCGTATGCACAAGCATGCCTGGCACAGGCCATGTCCTAGAGGGGCTCTCCGGGTGGGAGGAGATGCGCCCAGGAGCAACGACTGTAGGAGTCCTTGCACTAGGACTCTTACGATGCACTGGGGACATTGCACGGCTGGAAATGTCAGGATCATGCCACGGCTGTCCCTGATCCCGTGAGGAGCTAAGCAGCCTAAGCTCTTTCAAATGTCAAAGAGGAGACAGGCTGGCCAGGCTCCTGGGCCGTTCTCACTGAAGCCCACGCAGTCCTGGGCTCATAGCAAGCTTTGAGCTACCCGCTGTGTGCCTGGGAAGGAGGCTGTCACGGGTCTCCCCAGTATCTGTGAGAAGTGCAGGGATGGCCTCCTGCTTTCCAGCCAGGCCGAAGGGAGCGGAGAGTCTGGGAAGAGAAGTGGAGCAAACTAAAGCAAACAGAAAGGAGACGGGAGCAGGCCCCGATCAGGGCCTAGCTGGGCTCTGCCTTGTGCTGGATGATGAAAGGGTGAGGGAATGGAGCCGAACAACACAGCCAAGGGTGCAGCATGATACACTGGTAGTGGTGGTGCAGGTGGGGGAGACCCTGGGGTAGGGAAAGGACTCCCACACATACCTCAAGGTCCCTGGTGCAGGAATAGCACTCGGATGTCCTGGCTAGCAGCCTCCTTTCTTAAAATGAGAAGATATCCCTTGACTCCCTGTCTACAGTGCACTCACTCTCAGAGCCAGGGAAAAAGGAGCGCCTTGATGCCAGGCAGCGCTTCGACCTCCCCACCAGGCACCGTGCCAACCAGGACAGGTCGCCCTTCAGAAGCAGGATGGGGCCGGAGACCAGCGGCTGTACCTGGCCACCGGCGATACCAGTTATCTCTGCGGTGGCCACGGGGGTCTGGATTTCTGCTGGGAGCTTTCCTTGGGGGCTGCAGTTCCTTCCCCTTCTTGGTGGTCCCTACTTTGCCGGCTCTTTAATCAAATCTTCAATTTAAGGAAGCGGCGCAAAATCCGTGAGTGAAATCTGCTGCAGCTCACAGCCCGAAGTCCAGCAGCTACTATGGTTATTTGGCACCTCTGGGACCTTGCTCAGGCACGCTAGAGACACGGGTATCCCTGCTCCCTGGGAGGAGGAGGGAGTTCCTGCAGGGTGACCCCTGAGGACTGGATTAGAGGGGCAAAGCCATGGCTGGAGAAGAGATTTGGGCTGGAAAGAGAAAAGCTCCTTGGGGATCGGGGGACTGGGCCAGGGGGCTGCATGGAGCTCAGTGCTATGGTGCCCCCAGCCCAAGCCCCATCCACTTCTACCTTCCTTGCAGCGGGATGGGATGCAGGAGCCAATGACTTCAACCGGCGGGTGCCCGTGGTTATGGCTGCGCTGCACAAACCTCTATGGGGATGGTTTCCCTACTCCTTCTCCAAGCTCTGGGTCAGACCGGCTCCAGGACCAGCAGGGCTCGGTCTGGGTCCAGGTGTCCACCCATTCCCACCCCACACATCCCACCTGCCCTACCTCTGACCCCATGGTGTGGGCTCTCCCAGGCTCTGAACAGACTAGGAGACCAGAGGATGGGGCTTGCGTTTCCAAGCAGGGCAATCTGCAATGCCCGCAGGGAGGCATGGAGCAGCTGGTGCTGCGCTCCTCGTAGACTGAGCAAACCCAAAGCCACCCACCGCGCTGAGGCCTCCAGCACCAGTGCCCCTGGCCTCCTCTACCTCCTGGCAACCTCCTGTCCTTTGCCGGCCCTGCAGCCTGCCTGATAGCTCTGTGTGCTGCCAGTCCAGGCTCCCAGACAGAACAATAAAACCCATCAAAGCTGCCCGCTCCTGAGAAAGGTTATTAATCACAGATAAGGTGTCCACTGCTGACTGAGTGCTTCAGAAGTGCCCTGATGGGAGATAAGGCTGAGGCAGGCAGCAGGCGGGGGCTGCGGTGGGGAAAGCACAGTGAGAAACCAGCCATGCTGCCCAGCATTGGCTCGTGGGATGGCTTGCGGAAGCAGAGCGCAGTGGGGAAAGGGCAATTTCTTGCCCGCTGTGCATAGCTTAGGCTGCTTGCAAGGCATTGCCTCCCCTGGGCCTTCAGCTGCCTGCAGAATCTGGTAGGTCTGGGCAGGCTGGAAGAGACCCCACAGTGTCCTCCCTTTCACTAGGGGACGGGGGGACATGGGAGCGTGAAGGGAAACAGGCCCCTGGTTGGGACGGCTGGAGTTTTTGGCTGGAGGTAAGCTTTCTCTGTGGGTGTCTGGGGAAGGTGGGGGCCAGTTCTGGGTTTTTATAGCTCCCCCAAGCCTTGAGAGGACAGAAGGGGTTTCCTCAGAGCTGTGCCCAGGGGGACAAGGTTGTCGATCCCCCAGGTGCCTGGTCTTTGGGACGCTGACCAATGGGGTCCTTGTCAGTGTGAAGGCAAGATGGGGGTGACCTTCCTGTCCATGAAACAGGGTCTGCCTGCTCCGGGAATCAGCTTGGGCCCCACCATGTTCCACTGCCGTGGGCACCGTAGAGCTGGGACAGCCTGAGCCTGCGCCGGGCACCAGCGCAGAGACCAGTGAAGGCAGTTATGTGCCCTTCCCTGTCCTGGGGCTGTGGAGGACGGTGCAACCCATGCTGCTGGTTAGAGCTGCCTCGGGGTTGCCCTGGATTGCATGCACTTTCACCCCAGGCTCCGGTTGCAGCCAGGATAGGCTGGGCATGGTGGGTCGTGGCTATGCCCTTGCACTGGCAACCAGCCAGGTGGGTCTTTCCCACCTTGCCTCCAGGCACGCTGGGAAGGAAGCGCATTATAAAAGCCCTCTGCGGTGGCCCAGCAGACTCCTCGGGGGAGCCCTCTGGAGAACCAGCCCAGCGCACCTGCCTGTGAGCTGTAGCCCGGCCAGGTGGGAGCTGCCTGTTTCGATCCGGTTCTGGGGTGGAAGGGGGGTTCCTTTGCTTCCTGATCACTTGTGTATGACGGGTTAAACCTCCACTAGGACTGAACTCTGTCCTCTTTCTCCGAATACTGTATGCACTGCCTCGGAGACAGGCGCCCTGTTCCTCTCCCAAGGTCTTGCTTTTCCTAGGATGGTGGTAGACCCTGGCATGCTATAAAAAGGCGTGCGGTGCCAGCTCTGACCCTCTCCAGCCCCTGGCCCAGCTGCGCCTTTTGCAGGGGATGACCTGCGTTCCTGCTCCTCCAGGAAGGGCCCTGTGAGAAAGGGCTGTGTCCCATGCTCCCCTCCCGCCTCCCCCCAGCTCTGGGCGCAGGAGGCAGCAAGGAACAATCATGCAGCTGTGCTGGGATGACGCAATCCTCTGCCGTCCTTATTATCCCCCTCTGTGCAGGAGCAGCGCATTCAACCCACTCTGAATGGGGCTGCCAGGAAGGGACTGGTTCCCCGGGCCTCTGATGCAGGATGGTTGGTGAGCACGTGGGGTGCAGGGTGTTCCTCCCGTGACCGGCTAGCTGGCAGTGACCTGGCCCAGGGGTTTGGAAAGGGCAAAACATGATTGGAGGACTTGGGATTCCCTTTCCGCACCAACCGGGCCCCAGAGACTC
>NW_017728935.1:4615129-4623486 GCF_001723895.1 Crocodylus porosus | reverse complement strand
GGTTACGCTCCCTTCCTTCTTGCTCCCTGGTGATCTGGCTTGTCATGCTGATCTGAGCTCAGTACTGCTGAAAGTCTCCTGCTTGACAGCCCTGCAAGCTAATGTGTCCCTTCTGCCTGGGCAGCAGCAGCAGAGCCAGCAGCCCCTTGGGCACAGGTACTCTCTGGCAGGGTTCAGGCTCAAACAGTGCAGTGCGGGAGGGGGATTGTTGTGGGGGTGCTTGGCCATGCAAGACTGGACTGAGTCCCAGTGATATCCACGTGGGCGTGAGCTGCCAGGCTGTCATCAGTGGGATGTGATGTTGGGGCTAGATGGGTTTGGGGCTCCCAATGAGCTCAGCCTGGGCTCCTCCTGTCCCCTGCTCTTGCCTGCAGTGTTGCCCATGGCTCTGTACCAAAGCTGACGGCAAGGGCTGGTGTAGATCACTGCACCATGCCGCAGGGCAGCACCCCACAAGCACAGACAGCCTGGCCCCGTCGAGCCCCCAGCAGCATGCTGAGGCCTCAAATCACCCCAGTTTCTGCTGAAGGTCCTAATGGCTGCTATCAAGGAGGTCCCCAAATCAAATGCAATCACAGACCTACAGGGGCGCCAACCATGATCATGACTGAAATGCACCGCCAAGTTCTGAGACTGGCGTGCGCGCGACCGAGTCTGCATCTGTTTTGTTTGGGTCGTGATCCAAGTGTCCTTGCTGTCCCCTCTCGACTGGCCTTGCAATCATACTATGCTCGCTACAGGGTCTGTACGTTGGATTTGGGTCCTGCCAGGGCCAGTGATGATGGTGGGGCGGTTGCTACTGGGCTATAGCTGCGCTAGGGACTTGGTGGCGGTGGTCAGCAGTGTGAGTGCATGGGTTGCCATCTGGAATTGGTGGGGGGAGCAGGAAGGATCTTTGTGCCAAGTCAGGTTCCTATTGCAGTCCGGCTGCTATCCAGACGCGGCCAGAGTGCAGCAGCTTCAGAGAAGTGAGGGCCGAGAAGGTAAATGTTCCCTCCCCTGTGCCCGGCTGCTCCCCTGGCTGCAGATACTGTGCGCTCCCTGCTTGAGGCTGGCACCGCCCGTGTGACACTGTGCCCTGACTGCAGAGCCCTTGTGCCGGCAGTGTCGCACGTGGCATGAATCATCCTGGGTGGGGGTGGGGAAGCCTGAACCAGCCCGGCGCTTCGGGGAAATGGAGGCGAAAGGCACGCTGTGCTGGCAGAGCTGGGTGCTGGCAACTCAGAAGCAGCTGCCTGGGAGCTGCACGGCTGCAGTGGGGGGCAAAGAGGGGCAGGTTTCTGGGTCCTCTGGGTGTTGGAAGGAGCAGGTGCATTGTGTGTGGGTCCCATGGGCCTGCAACAGAGGGTGGGCACCCAGGCTGGGCAGGAATGTGGTCTGTTTAAAAGCTCCTCCCAGCTCAGGAATGGCTCCAGGTTTGGGCTGCGGTGCCTGTGGTTAATGCAGGGCATGGAGGAGGTGAAGAACTGCCATAACTTCCCCGCCCCGCACAGCTGCTCTGGGCAAATGCTGCTGAGCCCCCTCAAGGTCATGGAGGGCAGCGTGTTCCTGTCCTAACTGCTGGAGATGAGGGGGGACAGTGTATGTGCTTTTCCTTGCCCCCAAAGGGAAATGGGGATGGGCTTTCCAAGCCTCCCAGGGCAGGAGGAGCAAGCTCCCCCGGGCGGCTGTCTCTGCAGGTGACGGCTGCAGTCATGTGAACCCAGGCAATGGCATTGCCACTGGCATGCTGTCTGTCTGTGCCTCGGTTTCCCCCATCTTACAGGGGGACTGAGGCACAGAACAGGCTTCCTGCCCAGAGGTCTCAGTGCGAGTCCTGAATGGGGCTGGGATTTATATCCCAGCGCCTGGTGTCCCAGTCAGGTGCTCTTCCCACCAGCCACGCTCTCTCTCTGATGCATCTCCTGCCCTGCCCTGGCTCCAGCACCCCACAAGAACTGTCCAGCTCCGTTCTCTGAGCAACGAGCTGGTAACGTGGCCACAGTGCTGGGAAACTAAGTCATGGGGCGGGAACGGTGCCTCCCCACCACCGTTTGGAGCCTGCTGCTCTCTGCTGCCTGAAAGATTTTTGCTTTTGCTGCTTGGTACATGCAAGAGCTGCAGCATCAGCTGAGATCTGCAGACTGCACCGGCCGATTCTGCTGAGATCTCCACTCCCAAATTGGTGGACTCCAATAGCCATTAACCTTCACTCATGGTCTGAGGCCAGAAGAGGCCTCTCCAAGGGCAGGGTGCAGGCCTCCCTACTGCAGCGAGCTCCCTGCCAGTCGCAGGAGTCTGGCAGAGCAGTGTAGAGCCCAGGGTGCTGGGGGCAGGCATGGCAGCCAGCTGCACGGGGAGCTGAGAAGGGCCCAGACTCTGGGATTCAGGGGCTGGAGTGGCTCCAGGCTTGGAAAGAGGCTCAGCTGGCTCCGCTGCTTAGGGGGCTATTTGGGTGCTGGGAGCAGGACATGAACCAGGCCTGCAAGCCGGGCTGGGGATCAGTACTCCTCTGCCTGTCCTGTAGGCTCTACAGAGCAATGTGGGAGGGAAGCTGGGCACGGGCTGCAGACAGGAGCTGGCAGCAGCAGTAGAACAGGATGGGCACCAGTGCCGCACGGCCCTGGGCAGCTCTGGGCCCCCCAGGGATTGCTGGGTGCAGGGGTTTAGCTCAGGCTCATCTTCCCAAAGCAACATGCGCTGAGCCGGCAGAGCCGGGAAGAGCAGGATGGAACATGGGAACAAAGACCAGGAGCAAGGTCTGAGCCCTGGCTAGGGGGTGAGAGGGGGAGGACAGGTGGGAGTGGTTCTCAGGTTTCTAAGCCTGTGATCAGTTATATGAGGCAAGGTCACTTCTCTCAGCCCACTAACAAGGCTCTTCTGTCAAAGCAGGCACCTGCGGTGCACGTCACCACACACCAGCCACCCGCTCCCTCCGCTCCAGAGACCCACGTACCTCTGCCATTCAACATCGCAGAGCAACCAGGCGAGGGCAATGACACATGCACATAACCTGGGCAATCCAGCCCTGGCATCGGACCCGGGCTTCCCTTTCCATCCTTCCAGTGCCACTCCAGGCCCACCCACCCCCCGCTTGAATCTCACAACAGTGAACACTGCAGGCCTCCAGCTAAGCCTCTGCTCTCTGTCATGATAAACTGAAACATGCACCAACTTTGAGAACAGGAGAGAGGAAGAAGGCTAATAATAATAATAATAAAAAAAATTTACAGCTGCTGAGCCAGACAACTTCCACACAGCTCGAGTTCCAGCTTGGTCACTGTTGACCAAGGTCCACCGTGTGCAAAACACTACAGCACTGACCGATCTAATGTCTGAAGTGGGTAACAGCCCATAAACAGACCACTGCAGAAATCACAGGGAGCCTATGTTAATAGGGTTTCCTTGTCAAACTTAATGAAAAAAAAAAAGCTTTACCAAACGTAACCCTCCTTTCCAGGACCCGAGATAGCCCTGCTGCCTGAGATGTGACTACAGGGGATGACACCTTGTTTGTTATGTAAATATATGAAGGCAGGAAGAAATGCTAATTTGCTCCGTGTTGTTGCCTCTTGGTTACTTGGGAGATCGCAGCGGGGTCATCATTAAAAGGAGATAGCTTTGGAAATTAGAAATGAACAAGTGTCTTAATGAACAGCCAGGCCTCTGCCACTGAGTTCAGGGCTTGGTTTGGGCTTTGACATACGGTAGCACTTTTTCAAGCTGCAGTGTTAATCAGCATTGTTTCCACTGATTGACTTGAATGCAGCAGACGGGTGTTTGTTACTTTTAGGCTCGCACACGCAAGGGGGTGAGCAAGCGGCCCTTTGATGGCGTGCTGGACTGGTATTGGATCGATGTGACTTCAGTCTGTGCCTCCGGCACGCACGGGAGCTAGGTAGGTGAGATGTCACTTAGACCAAGCCTCTCCAACTGGCTCTGGATCCCAGGTCCCAAGCAAGTGCAAACCTGAGGACAAGAGACTGAGGTCTTAAAATGGGACAGCACTTCCTCTCTTTCCAGGGAGGTTGGAAGATTTAAGTCAAAGACTGTCTCTCTTGTATGTATGTGCTGCGCCTAGCAGGCTGAGGCCCTGATCTCGGTGTTGGACTCCAGGTGCTATTACAGCGATGTTCAGGGGCTCTATGTTACCCACTGAGCCTTAGCGGCAGCCACATCCTTAGGTGAAGTAATTGTGCTAAATGGTTTCTACAGTGCAGAGAGTTCAGCGTGGGGCTGCGTGTGCTGCATTAGTGCAGTTCATGCATTGCCTTTTACCCTCAAATGAGGGGTAAATCTGCCCCGCGTGGGCACAAGGAGCCACGAACCTTTTCTGAGATGAGCAGCAGGTGATGAACCGAAGAGCTGCCGGTGGCTCAGAGCCGTGCGCTGCACTATTGTGCTATAAGTAATCCCAGCAGAACGCAACGCTGACTAGAAACCGAGTCGAGAGACTGGTCGATTGGCTGTACGCAGCTCCATCTGAGCCATCACAGCCAACAGGCACCCCAACTGGTTTTCAAAGGCCTGCTCGCTGACCGGGCCGAGGTCCACAACCTCAGTTCACTCCCCTGCCATGCCCCACCACCATCTGGCTCCCCTCCAGCTGTGTTCCCTGCTCTCCTGGGATTTCTTACCCAGCGCTGCAGGCCCAAGAAGATTCCTGTGCAACATCTGAGTCCAACTCCCCGCTGGGCGCAGCCTGGGAAGGAGACCGGTGTTGCAGAGGCCTGGGGCTAAGTCTACCTTGAACATGGCACAGGGGCAGGCCGTGGCCACCAGTGCGAGGGGCCGCTGCTGGCAGGGCAGCAGCTCCTGGCGCTGGGTCCATGCCAGCTCGGGGGGGTGCCGGTTCATGCCAGGCCTGGCTGCCGAGCATTCGCAGCAGCTGGGCTCGCTGCGGGAGCACGGGCACAATCCACGTGGCTTGCTGCACATGCCTCCGCTGGGCTTCCTGTTGGACCTCCCCTTGCTTGCTATTCCACCAACTACGGGGAGATAACTGGAGTTTGCCCTACTGTAGCCCTCAAAGAACCTTCCTTGGGACAGGTATCACCGCCTTCCTGTGTCGGGGGGTGATTCCCCAGCCTGGAGCCACAATCCACGACCCAGGGAAGCCAAAAGGCTTTGGGATGGGCTCTTTAAGGGAGAGATGATGTACCGCTAACTTATTTTCACCTGACCAGCGTGAAGACCATGTAGGATGAATGACTACACCAGCGCTTCTGTCTCCCCCAGAGCCCCCTGCCCAGCTCATGAAGCCAAGGGAGCCACATTTTGATGGGTCTGTCATGTTGGCCAGCAGCCCTCTGTGTAGTGACTTGCTCAAGCTGAAACCGGGGAGATCCTACTGTAGAAATCTGGGTGGCTAACTGGGAAGGGCAATGGGGAGAGGAGGCAGGAGAGGACAAAAGACAGCTCTGGGGGGTGAGAGAAGTGGAGGACGATGGCTGGGGAATAGAGGGCAGGTCCCAGACTGTCTCCTCCACCTCTGGGCCTGGCCCAGCTGTTGGGCCCCACACTGCCCAGCTCTGCTGAGAGCCCTTTCCCCTCATTTGCCTAACAGCAAAAGTGGTGGCAAGAAGCCCTGTCCTAACCTGCGGCACCTGGCAAGGGAAGTGTCTTCTTTCCCTTTCTTTTGGCAGGGCCTAGGTACATTTCTGAGGACCTGATTATCTCCCCTCCCCCTTTCCTTTAAGTGTTTGCAGCTGCCACTAGCTGATAGCTCTGTACCTGCCATGGAAAGGAGCTTACTGCAAGGTTACGTCTGCAACAGAAGGTTAGAGAAGAGGCTGCTTCTCTCTCCAGAAGCACTTACTCGCCCTGCATGCTCCCCCCTCCCATCTTTGGGACTTGGACTCAGGGGCAGGGGATGGATGGCGGCTTGAGGGATCTAACGTCCTGATCCTGATCTCCCTGAATAATTTGGGCCCTGATAACGGACCACTGGTGTGTGAAGTTCAGCAAGCGTCTTTAGGCTGCTGTCTTGCTGGCTGCTCCCAGCTAAGCAGGATGGGCCTGCTCAGAATTTGGGAGGGGGAGATGCCCAAGGGAGGCTCTGGGTCTTGCAGGGTTTGGTGGTGCTCGCTCAGTAAGTGATGTTACCTCTGAAACTGAAGAGCCCAGCACAGCTCCTCGTATTGCTGCGATGGGGCAGAGGGTGCATCGGAGCCTCCTTGCTCTGGGTCAGTGCTGAATCCTGTGCTCTGGGGGTGTCTTGCTGCTGGGGAGATCCACAGGGAAGTCCTGATGGTTCACGATCACTGAAGTCTCCAGGCTACTGTGAAGCAGCAGAGCTAGCCCTGGACCCAGCCACTTCCCAGGTCGAACTATCTCCATTCTGCCTCTGGTTCCAATCCGACAGGCAGTGGCTTTTGCGGGGAGTCAAAGTAGCCTGGCATGGTTGTGCACCCTAAGGCAGCTGCTGGGTCCCATCCCAGAAGGGACATTTTTTTGTTTCCAAGTGATCTGAGGCTGAGCCTGTAGCTGTCCTACCTTGAGCCCCCCTCTCTCCCCTGAGAGAGACAATTATAGGGTCAGGCTTTTAGTGGGCAAAGCCCCCTGGGATCCAGCTGGTGAAGGGGTTAGTATCATAGTGCTCAGGGTCAGAAGGGACCCAAACGGATCATCAGGCCCGAACCCCGGTTGTAAGAATGTAAAGCAGTTTTTAACAAAGCAAATCATTCTGCCCCTTGTCGCAGGCCCTGATCCCTCCAGGAGAGGGTTAAGGTAGTTCTGCCAACTCAGCGAGGCAAGTGGCCCTATCCCCCACCTGGGTATAAAGTAGGTAGAGGAGATCTCCGAGACTGAGGACCTAGGGTGTGAGCTGAGCAGCCTGAGAGGAGCCGTCAAACCAGGGGGAAGGATGCAGAGGAATTCTTTCCCCCTCTCTAATTATCAATTAAGCCAAACCCCGGCAGGAGGTGAGTTTGGACTGGACCCAACGTGTGGGTTTTGTTTTGGAGCAGGCTGGGAAAGGCTTGCGGTAGCATCGCCCGGATCCATCCTGCTACCCCCGGAGTCCGTGGCAGAACTCCCATTGACTTCCGTGTGAGCAGGATTTGATCCCAATCCAATGGGAGGATGGGTGATGCCTGGGGCTCAGCTGAAGAGATGTCAGTTAACGTAAATATCGGGGCAGACCCAGCACCAGGGTAAATCGGCATAGCTGCATTGAAATCAGCCTCGGTCCCACGGCTGATCCGCAGACTGGGCTGGAGCAAGGCCCCGTGAACCAAAACTGCCTGACTTGCCACAGTACGTGCGTGGGAGCTCACCAAAGACGGAGGCTCCAGGGAGGGCTCTGGGTTCGGCTAGGGGAGGGGCTGAGGGGAAGGCCTGTTATAACCAGCCCAGGAACTGGCAGCTCCATAAACACGCCTGTGTGTGTTGGGGAAGGGGCTTCTGGACCGGCTTTCTGCTACCGGGAGTCATCATCCAGCAGCCCCAGTGCATCACGGCTCCCCTCTGCCCCTTTGGGAATTTGGCAGCTAGATTTTGGGGGGTTTCTCTAGTCTCATGCAGCGAACTCTCTGGCTGCAGCCCGGTGTGGTCCAACAGGGCAAGCACAAGGCCACCTTGGCCCAAGTCCTCAAAAGGGGCAACCTTGGTAGCCCATTCAGTCCTGGAGGCTAATGAGCACCAGTGCTGCTTGGACAGCAAGTCGGTGACGCGATCGAAGCAAATTAGCACCATCGGCGCGCATACACGGCGCAGCAAACCCACGAACCGTTCGCGCCACCGGAGTTCAGCGCATCCCTAACCCAGGTGACTGCTCCCATAGCCACAGGGTTTGTCAGGCACGGAGAAGACAGGAGCAACCTCTGAAAACAGCCATCGAGATCCAAATGTCCAGAATGCATGCTGGAGCGATGCTGATGCTGTGGGAGCGCACATCCGCTGCACCACAGCTACAAATTCAATCCGGTAACCACAACAACAAGCACCGACTGCCAGGCCTGGCCCCACGGCTTCTGCGCAGCGTCAGACAGGGTCCATCTCCCCCCCCCCGGCTTCCCCCCGGGCTGAGAAGACCCAACGACTTCCCCCAGGGCATCTCCAAGAGCGTGACGATCTCGCCATAAACCTGCCTGGCGCTTCGCGGATCAAAACAAGGCAAGGCTGCTCTCTCAGCAGCTCGCAGCCGAGACGCGCGGGCAGACGGCGGGGGGACGAGGGCTGCGGGGACGCCGGGCGGGATGGGCAGCCCCACGCATGACTCAGGCTCTGAGAAAGACACGGACTCAAAAATCGTGAGATTCAAAAATAAATGCATGGGTTTCACCCCCCACAACACCTGCCACCCTCTGTTTTCTCAGCTTTGGGAGAGGAGGTGGGTGCATTGCCAAGCCCTCCTCTGCAATCAGCTGGGAGCCCGT
>NW_017728935.1:4586429-4614705 GCF_001723895.1 Crocodylus porosus | reverse complement strand
GCTGAATCACCGAGTCAGCAGCAAAACCAGAAGTGCGGGAGCTGCCGCCGCCGCGCCAGGACTGCGGGCACAGCGCCCTGCTCCTCCCTCTCCCCCCCCCCGCGGTTGCCGTGGCAACGGGGGGATGCTCCGCGCCTGCCCCCCGCGCCATCCCCGCGTGGGAGGGACCCTTCCCCGCGCAGGGCAGCTCGCAAGCCCCCCGCCCTCCGGCTGAGCCCCCAGCTGCGCGCAGAGAAACAGGCGGCTGGGACGCTGCGGACACGGACTCGGCCCCGTAGCCCGCCGGGGGCCGGACCCCTGGAGCAAGGAGGCCGGGGGCCAGGGGCAGGCGTGGGCGGGTGTCTGAGCCCGTGGCCCTGCGTGGGAGCCTCGTGGCCGGACCCGGGGGGGGATGCGGGCCCAGCGGCAAGGGGACCTCGCCGCCTGGCAGCGGGCTGCTCGGGGCTCGCTAGCGGGGTGCCAGGGATTCTCCCCGGAGGGGGGAGGGGGCTTCATGTTCTGGCGTCTCAATGCCTAAAGCGGGCCCTAAGCACAGCCAGCCCTGGATCCACGCTGCCCCTAAGTGCAGGCCCGGGACAGGGCCCATCCGGAGACTGGCGGCTGCAGGCCGTGGTGGCCGAGCTTTTTCATCTGGGACTTGCCGTCCTCTCCAGAGCCGTCCTGCAGCGAACTCCGGCCTGGAGAAGTGCATCGAGGGTGAACAGAGCCCCAGTACCCCGCCTCTGAGCATGGGGGACCCTGGATGTCTCCTGGCTTTGCTCACCTCCCCGTTCTGCTCTTGCTTTGTGTTAGGATGGCAGCGGGCTCGCAGCAGTCACAGGCAGGGGCCTGGGCCGCAGGAGTTTGCTGAAGACGGTGTCAATGCTTCAGGCCTGCCGGAGCCAGTGGTTCCCGGCCACGTGGAGCCCAGTCTGCTGCATCCCGCTGTTGCTGCCCATTAGGATCGGCGTATTCTGGTCCCAGTACAGCGAGCACACCAGGGGCAGCTTTCCTAGCCTCACCCAGCACCCTCCCTGCCATCCCCTGCTCTCACTCCCGTGTCCTCCGAACCAGTTTGCTGCTCTGTTCAAGTCTCACCTAGAGGAAGCCAGGATCCTCTGAGTCCCAGGGGCTGTAAAAGAGGGCTCTTATCACTGACTGCATTGGACCTGGGAGCCAGTCTGCAGGAGGAGGTTCCTACTGGGGGTCCCCCTGAGGCTGCTGCAGAAATAAGTACCCTGCACTGGCTTTTAAAGTGCTACCGCGGGAGACACCACCTGAAGCAACTGGTCCGGAGACGCTGATGCAGCCTCATCACGGCGGTCTCTGATCTGCACTATATATGCTAATGTATTCAGGAAACAACATCCCCTTCTGTGAATTAATGGAAGCATGTGTGAGAGGGAGAGATGATGGCTCCTGTCCCCCAGGGCCCAGGCAGGATGAGAAGGGGCTCGTTTAGCTCATAACAGGGAATTTTGCTTTGTTTCGGTGCGTATGTGACTCCAGCTCTGGTTGGTGCTGAGTATTAGGCGCTGCCGGCGGGGGGAGTGCTCCCAGTGCACAGGGCTCCTGTTGCCACAGCTGTTCCCACAGGTGATCTCTGCGGTGAAGGTGAGCGGCTTAGGGATGGTTCCTTCGGAGCTGCGGCACCGGGGCAGAGACTCGCTGCTGGGAAGCTTGCCCTGCTCTAGGGATAACTGAGGGATGCTTTTTCTGCGGCTGGAGGAACGATGCCCAGAGAGGGACGAACGGGCCTGAAAGAGGATGACGCAAGGTGAGACTCCATGCGTGACGCCAGGAGCGCAGAGCGGCCTCTCCAAACATCGGGCTGGGACGAGCCCTACGGACCAGTCCCGGTGGCACGGCTGAGGTCTGTGGAGATGAGGTGCTCAGTGGGACGTGGGCTGCTACAGCTTCCCTCCACTCCCAACTGCCTTAGCGCACCTCCCTTGCGCTCCTGCCTGCTGAGGGGAAGGCGCAGGGACAATTCAGCCAGCAAAAGGCCGGATTGCAGCTACAGCAACAGCAACAGGGCTGTTTGGCTGCACCGGGTTGTTTTGTTGCTCGGGAGGTTTCAGATCAAGTTGCCTTGAGAACGTGAGCCGGGTCCCGCGTGGTTCCAGCCCCGTCTCTGTCGCAGGCTCATCTTTCTTCCAAAGAGCAGGTTTGACTTCCTAATGCAGCGCAGTGGGGCACTCTGTCTTTGCTGCCCATCAGCCAGCCTCCTGTTTCCCGGCCTCCCTGCTTCAGCTGACATACAAGTGCTGTAACTCATTCCCGGCGCGCGCACGCAGAGAATGCCCTGGGCCTGCAGAGCCTGGGGCCAGGGCTGGTTGCACCAACCGGGGTCTAAGAAGCACTTAGATGTCTAAAGCGCAATCCCCTGCCACACTGCTTGAGTCTGAAAATCCATTTCCTTTGTAACTCCTCTTCATCTGAGCCAGAGCCACAAAAAGCAGCAAGGAGAAGAAGGATACACCCACCTTGTGCAATAATATAGGTGCAATAGGAGACCACGTGGGCACTTAAGTACTACTTACATGCCTAACAAGTAGGATCTGGCCCCTCATGTCTTCCGCCTGATTGTTCTGTCCCTGGGACTGCTGCTTTCCCCCCCGGGAGGTGGTTGAGTTTCAGCAGCGCAGTGCATGGGAGTGTTGGCCATTTAAGTGCCGCTGAGATGAACACTTCTCTGGAAGGGTTTAGAAAGCGATGGTTCTGCCTGGATTAGATGATCTCCTGAGGGTTGCCAGCCTTCTTTTCTCAGAGTCTCAGTAGAATATATTGCATGCTTTCCTTTCAGGATCAAAGAGTCTTTAGAAATGTAAAATCCTGGTCTTTCAAAGGATCTGCTTCTCTTAGGATGTGGGACTTCTTATCTTAGGGCTGTCCATCACTATAGACCAGGGGCGGGCGATTATTTCGGGCGGAGGGCCGCTTACCGGGTTTTGGCAAGCCATCGAGGGCCGCATGACAGGCAGCCAGGGGCAGATAAATATTAATTTTCTACATTTTTAGGGGCCCCACGGGCCAGATAGAATGGCCTGGTGGGCCACATCTGGCCCATGGGCCGATTTTGCCCACCCCTGCCATAGACTCTATGACTCTTCCATATAAAATCAATAGCAAACCCAGCTATAATGGTGCCGGACCACCAGAAGGCGCAGAATCTCTGTCCAGTTTGGACTCAGGAACCTTTCAAACTCAAAGGAGGGGCTGGGGCCCAGTGACGGAGCCTCAGCTCTGGCCTTTTGCCTGCACGGTGACCTGGTCTCGTGCCGCACCTGAAGCGGCAGGGTCAAGTTAAACCTTGTATTGTGATTGAGGGAGATGGATCTGCAGATAACAGGTGAGCAAAAAACCCCTAATCGGGCCCAGTTTGGAGTTCTCCCAAGTATCAGCACTCACGGTAAGTCTAATATATGCCTGATGGCTGTAAGGTAAAATGAGACCTTCCCACATCAATTGTGTGAGAACGCTTTGCAAGTGGAATTCCCAGCCATCGAAGTTCGATCCTGCTGTAACCTCCAGCCGAAATCCAGCTCTCCATCCAAACTCTCGCCGCCGTCCCCTCACCTATCTGTGACATGAGCAACCATCTAGTACTGCAGGCACATCTCTAAATTGCCTCCAAAGCTCTCGGGAGTTACAGGATCTCCTGCTAAATTTTACACCAACAAGCTCTCCCTGGGCTTTTCCCACAGTCGGCAAGGCCAGAAATACCGGTTGTGAAGCCAGTTGGAGGCGTTTCCTCAATGTTGCATCCGGCAGTGATTGGAATTAGCAAGTAAGGAGGAAGCCCAGGATCTGAACTCTCTTCAAACCTCAGAAAGAGTCCGGACTGTGTTTGGGCTGAAGTTTCACTGAAGAAACCGTCCTTGATCCATGATGGCTTCAAGGCTCTGGAGTATCTAGGAAGAGCCTGGGGGATATTGCTGAACAGGTTTTGCAGAGTCTAGTTATAAATCTTCAACGTACAGAGTCTAGATGTCCCTAGGGGTTGTTAATGGGCTCAGGGAGTCTTTCTTCTCGATGGCTGGTGGCCTCAAGCAAGTGTGTCCAGAAGCGACTGCCTTCTGATAACTGGGATGTGTGCGCAATGAGCTGTTCGTTCTCCAGTCTCCATTTGTGGCAGACAGGAGTCCGCGACACACAGAACCACTGTCAGGTTTGATGCTGCTTGGCTTTGTATTGATAGCCTTAGCAGGAGAAGTCTCGGTCTGGACAGGACCCTCCGGCTACGGGCTGGGAAGGCAAGAATGGGCTCATGAGCAGCAGGCTCTTATCGGCAGCAGATCTCTCCATCTCGGCTTGCTTCCCTGTGAAATGCCAGTAATAATTCATTTCCTCAGTAGGAGGGGAGGGGACAGTCCTCACAACCAAGAACTTCGGGGACCGCCCGTTGCATGGAGCTGTCTTGGTGCCCTTACCGTCACCGAAGAGGTGCATCCAGGTCATGATTGGGATCTGTCAGTGGGGGCCTGCCCTGTGCAGTGGGTCTCTGCGCCTAACCCAGGAATGCCAGTCTCCTGGGGTCTCTGGCTGACCCCACATTCACAGGGCGAGCCCTGCCTTGCATTTGAACCCACTTGGCCACCAGTTGCTGTTGCATGTGGCAAGCCATGCCTGCTTCTGTAAAATCAGGCCCTTTGTGGGAAGCAGCAGCCGACACAGGCAGGAAATCAGACCTGGTTTATTGTGATTCTCGGGCTGCTAAAATGATTTTTCCTGCAGCACCAAGGAAACCTGAGAAGAAGGCTAGATTGGCCCACGCTCAGCTCCATGCAGCCACAGCTCGTCGTCTGCTTGCAGCACCTGAGCTAGCTCGTCTCAGCCGAGCTCGGTTGTCTCTCCGTGACGCTGCAGTCTGAAGCGCCGATAGATCTCCCAGTGGAAGATCGGTAACCCAGTGTCCTGGGGAGTGTCCTGGCAGCTGCTGATCCGACCTTTGGCTCCAGATTGGAGTCATGCTGCCAACACTTGCCAGGCAAAAAGGAGTCGTCTCTCCTCCTCTCAGCAGCAAGAAAGAAATGAAGAATTTATCTAGCAGCTCAGGCTGGGCAGAGGCATACAGTTCTTCTCCCTCTCCTGCAGCTGGGACAGTAACACCGGAGAAAGCTTCATTGCATCCGGGTGCTGCTGAGGAAGGGAGAGGAGGCAGCACTTAGGGGACAGGCAGCTCTTCTCCCTGTAGGAGCCGGGCTGAGGCCTCCTTCCATCTAGTTTAATCTTCCATTTCAGTGCCCTGAAACACCCAGGAGGTCTGAGTGCCAGTGCAGATCATCAGGGCTGGCGCTTCTCCGAGCTGTGCCCCTCTCAGCTTAGGCTCCTCTTTGATCCTGGGAGTCAAGGGGGCCTTGCCATAAAGTCAGGGGCAAATGCCATGCTGCCCTGCAGGGCTGGCCTGGGCTCTACCCCAGTCAGTGGGGTAGGGGGCAGATTCTTGCTGAGAGTGGGGCAGAGGGCGAGTCCCTGAGGCTCTCGAGTGGTGCTGAGCTCTTGCCCCCGTTTTCTCCAGGCCCCTCCAATTTCCAGCCACGGCTGCGCAGAGCCGGGCGCCAATCCCTGGAGGCGGCTCCGTCTTGCAGCAAGAATGCAAAGGGAGAGCTATTTGCATCTCTAATCAGCAGCGGAGGATAATTGGGCCCTCTGCATCTTCAGAAAGCCTGCCATTGTGGAAGGCCAGCCTGCGCAGGTGCTGCCAGAGCCTGGGCTCCCACCACAACAAGCAGCCTTTTGTTTGCTAATAACTAGCCCTGAAGGCATCCTCCTTCCGGGGAAGGGCCATGGCCTGGGACATAAAGGCCTCTGTTTTTCTGGGAAGCTGCTTGCTGCACAATGCCCCCAGGAAGAAGCTGCTTGTGGGGCTGGGGAAGGGGCCTGATTCCCAGCAAGGTTACCGGCGCCAGCTTCGGGACCAGACTTGACCGCAGTGCCCTGGGTCCTTTGCACGCACGTGGGGTTGGGAGGGGGGACAACGCCTGTGCGAGGTGCAGCCCAGGAGGATGGAGCCCTAGCTTGGGGGCCAGGTTTACAGAGGGAGTCAGGCCCCTACAGAGGCTGGCCGGTGCCTCGTAGGGTTTACGCAAGTGCCCAGGCAGCTGAGGGGCCTGACTGCCACTTGCAGCTTGCTCCCCTTTATCTGCAGCCAAAGTGGCTGCAAAGTGAGGGGCTGCACAAGCCGTGGTCCTGTCAGCTGAGCTCACTGCACAGGGGAGGGATTCCTGCCACACTGCCCCCTGCACCCCCTTTGCGTGCCACCCGCCCCTTCCCCTCCTTTCAGGGCTCATTGGATAACCGTGCCCCATGTCTGGGGCTCTGGGTGCTCCATTCCCCACTCATTGTCACACCATGACAGAGGTTTCCCCCATGCCCACCCTGCCACCATGATAAGGGCTCTGTGCGTGACCCATATCAGGGTCCCCCATTCTCTTTCCCATCAGAGCCCCCTCCCTGTCTCATTTGTGTCTGGGAGACAAATTGTTCCAGGTGTTGGTCTGTTTTGCTCCATGGAGAAACCGGGTATGTAGAAAGATGTTACCAGGTACCATCAACTGGGTCCCTGGACAAGTGCCAAGGTACCTGGGGCTATGGCTGGCTACCAAGAGGCTCCCTGTGTGCCCTGGTTCCCCTCTCATGTCTCCAATTTTCTTCCCTAAGGTCAATTCATCAGTGGTTTCATCCTGTCCTAGGACATACCCAGAAATTGTGGAGTTCACGGGATGTAGCGTTCAGATGCTATTGTGTTACAGGCAGGCTCAGGATCGCATGAAACAGGGCTGGGAGGGACCTCGAGAGGTCATCTAGTCCAACCCCAGCTGATGGCAGGCTCATGCCAGGCAACACCGTGGGAAGTAGAGCGTAAAGCCTTGCAGAATCAGCCAAAATCTTTTGTGTGTGAAAGCTGTTCCCAGAGCTGTTGCTTAGAAATGACAGGGCATTCTCCATTAACCTTAACTCTGCCCTCTGCCCCCCTGCTCCACTCTGCTGTTCACAGCAGACTGCTGTCCTGGCCTTACGAAGCTTAATTCTGGATGCTCCCATAACACACTGAGAGGGGCCTTGTTGCCATAGATCTGAAAGCACTTTACAGGAGGGGGCAAGTCTCATGACGCCTATTGTATGCTTGGAGAAATACCAGCACAGAGGTAAAGGAAGTCACCTGGCGCCTGGGATGGGGCTTCTCAGCCCTGGGCTAGAAGGACCAATCTTTGTGGAGAGAGCACAGCCTGGTTTCCTGGGATTTCCAGTCCTCAGCCTCTCTCCTGGATCGGTCAGCACCAAAGGCAGAGACAAGTTTGTCAGTGGGGACGAGCTGGACCCAGACTCACTGAACCTATTTTCCGCGGGCCGCTGAACAGTCACGTGCTGGACTCGGCTTCAGTTGCTGTCCCACAGACGCTGTTTATCTCCATGATGCTGGACAGATGGACACTGGCACCGAGGTCAGCTCACTCCTTTTGAAGATATCTCCCAATCAGACTGAGAATCAGGGTCTTGTTTTACCTCCTTTGTCTTTGCCCTCTCTCTTGTGTGCATCCCAGCTGGTCCCTGGATCAGATATCAGGTATCCCAGCGAGGTGGTTCCTCAGCAACTGTAACCATGAGACCTTGCCGTGTCCCACAGCATGAGCACAAGGCTGGCATGGATTATGTATGATCTCCGCAGCGCTGGCAGCTTGCTGGCTCTTCGTATCAGCCTACTCATTAGCGATGCAGTCGATACCCAGGTGGTAGCTGAACGCTGGTATCCGTGTAAGGGAATCCTGCCCTGCCCTTGCCTCCGTCGTTCCAGCTCTGTGGGCAGAGGGCTCCTGTCTCTTCGGATGGCTACAGCAGGGCACGTTTGCTTCTGCTTCCCTTGACATCCTGGCAAATGCCTGTCGACTTGCATAGGACAAAACCAAGGCTTTGAATTCAAGCATGCACATGGGGTACGGCTATGTGGTGCAATGCCTAGAGCTGCCCGTGCTAGCTTTGACTGCCCATCCGGTCTGCCATGCAGAAATATTAGCTCCAGGAGATCTGCGTTACGGCGGAGCTCTGCCTGGGATGACTGGCCCTGCTGATGTGGCTACTTAGGGAGGCTAGCTAGGGTAGCTCTACATCGGGGCAGGCAATTATTTCGGGCGGAGGGCCACTTACTGAGTTTTGGCAAGCCATCGAGGGCTGCATGACAGGCAGCCAGGGGCAGATAAATATCACTTTTCTAAATTTTTTAGGGTTCCCGTGGGCCGGCTACAATGGCCTGGCAGGCCACCTTTGGCCCATGGGCTGCATTTTGCCCACCCCTGCTCTACATGGTGCTGTGTACAGAAGTCCACACAATAGCATGGCTAAGGTGAGGCAAAGTCCCCGAGTCTGTCTTTGTGTCCCTAGAGCCTCGGCTGTCTGCTATGTGGGAATACAGGTCGCTAGACTGGTCTGGAAAGCTTCCCTTTCCATGGGAGGTGAGGCAGGTTCTTTCCCCTTCCCCAAGATTAAAGTTGTGCAAAGCAAGACTGCCCTTTCCCCATTGCTGTCCTTGTCCTTACAATACTCCGCTTCCGTGCAGGCAAGAGGAGCACTTACCATCCTGACTCGGTCACTTAAAATGTCCCTTGTGCCTCCCATGCCATGGAGAACCTTGCTTCCAGATCTGGACCTGCAGCTGGGCTGCTGACATGCCCTCCCAAGATGGGCTGGTGCACTAGCCGCCTCTCCACACTTAGCTCGGAGGAGCCCCAAGGCAGGGTGGACCTTAAGAGAGCTGCTTAGAGATCCCTGCCATCTGTAGAAGCCCTCCGGGCTGTCAGAGGGCACCGCTGGGCTTCAAGCACTGCTCTGCTCTCAGCGGTCCGGCATGGCAAGGCTCATGCAGCTTGGAGAAGTCGCTGCAGCAAAATCTTCCACCTTCCTGTGTTGGTATGTGCTACGCCCACCTGCCTGCCTGAGCCTGTGCATGTGATTCATAAAGGCTGTGCAGCAATCTGCTTGTGCCTCACATGAGCTATCAACATGACCCTTGCGTCAGCGTGCAGCAGCCATCCCCGGTCATGTCACGAACGTGAGTTGCAGCAGCTGGCTGCAGCACCTGGGACAGTCTGCAGATCAGCTCTGGGCTCCATCAGCACGGTCTGCAGGGGCTTGCTCCTGAGACCCACAAGGACTTCCAAGCATTGCAGCTGCACTGGTTCAGCCAGGCGTCCTGGCTGTACCCCACGGGGCCTTGCTCCCACCTGGAAGGGGCTGCAAGGTTCCTGTCTCTAAGCCAGGGATGCTCAACTCTCCCTGCAGGCTGCAGAAATGGGGCAGGGATCCAGCCCGCGTGTGGGGATTGCCCATGGGCCTGGTCCAGTGCATTGTCCCAACCCTGCATGCCAGATCTGGCCATGAAGTGCTCTGTGTGGTGGCCCTACTGCATGCCAGCATGATTCAGCCCCCAGCCGCATCATCTGGGCACAGAGCTCCCCATGGGTCTGGAAATTTGGCAGTGGGCGAGTTGCAATTAGTACCGTCACTGCTCCCCCACTGCCAATTTTTTGGCGATCCCAGGGCTGGATGACAGGCTGGATCAGGCCCACAGGCCAGAAGCTGAGCACCACTCCTGCAAGCAATGGTGCTTCAGAAGGCTGAACATGAGCGCCACAGCTGCCAGTCACAAAGCGGGTCCTGCTATCCCGCTTCTGGAGAAGCGTTATCACTTGGGGGGGGAACTGAATGCCAAATCCAGCAGATAGGGCTCACTAATGTCCCTGCAGCAGTTTCCACGTAGGGACCAAAGAAGATGCGGTGCAACTCCAGAGGAGCAGCCACCAGCTATATTAGCCAGGAGCTTGGTTTGCAGTGTAGCAACTCCTCCTCCGCATCTCATTCCCCTGATCTCGCTCTTCCTCCATCTCTCCCATTTTCTTTCCCTTTCTTCCTCACTCTTCTGTAGCTTGTCTTGCAATGCACAACCAGCCTTGTGCAATCTTGTTACAGTTAAATCTATCTTGCCTCTCTGGGAAGCTTTATCTGTACTTGCAGCCTATTAATCACTATTCCACTGGGGACACAAGGCCAGGGCCAAAGCTGCTGAAGAGGATCGGGTCACAGCCTGGCTGGTGGTGACAGGCACTTGTCAACTGAAGATGGCTCGGATAAGGGCTGGGGAGGTCCTGACACAGCGGGGTTACAACTACAGGGAGTTACCTGGTTTGGCAAGAAATCAAAACCTGAAGTCTTTTCTCTCTCTCTTTGTCCATCCTCATCTACAGTGGTACCCAAGCTGGCGGTGGTGGCTTTGACCCTGACAGGCCAGTGAAATAAGTCTGGGGTATTTACATTTTGCTTGTCAAAGATTCCTCCAGGGCAGCTGGATTCTGGTTTTCTGCTCTTTCCAAAACCTGGTGTCACGTGAAATTCAACAGCTGCTGCTTTTGAGCCCCAGAAATGGCTGCATTTTTATCATGGCTCATTTCCCTCTTGTTGTGCGTGTGTTAGTCATGCCTTCTACCTTGGTTTGCCAGGTGGCTCGGGGGCCTCTTGCAGTGCCACCACTCTTGTGATGCGCATGGTATGCGGTGTATTCTCAGAGTCCCAGCTGCCAGCCCCATGTCACCAGGGAATCTCAGCTGCCTGGGAAGTGGCTAGTCCTTCTGACTGTAGAGGGAAGCTTGGAAATGTGGCCGCTGTGGCAAATACATGGGAAACAGCACTTGCTGGTGGTTAATTCTTACCATGACCATGAAGCTGCTTGTATCTTTACATCCTGGCTTGGGTTTGGGCCCAGCACCACTGTTGGGAGGGGGTTGCGGGGTGCGGAACAAGGGAACCGGAGCTCTTGGGTCCTTTCCCTGTCTGTGTTGCTGTGACCTTGGCCAAGTCACTTAACCATGCAACCACCCTGCAGCACAGAGGTCATGCTCACCTATCTCAAGACGATGCCAGGGCTTCATCACAAAGTGCTCTGAGATCCTGGGGCAAAAGGCAGAGCGTGCAGCCCGTTGCTTCGGATTGGCATGCAGCCTGGCTTTTCAGGCGGAAGAGGAGAGTTACATTAGGCACGGGTCCGACCCAGAACCAAACAGCTCAGCCCGTGGTGGTGTCCAGAACTACATCCGGTTCTGGACTTTGAAGCTGAGCCTTTTGTCTGCCACAGGCCCAAACCCTGAGTCTGCATCTGCACTTACCCCGTCTCTGTGCTTGGATTTGGATCTAAACTTCCTGACTCCCTCCCCAGTTGGCTGGAGCAAAACCCTGACTCTGAGCTGCCTTTAGCTTGGGAAAGCTCCATCTGCAGCCACTTCTGCTTCTCTTATTATTCCTCGGACTTAGCTGGGAATCGGACTTCTCTGGGATGTCATGAGCATCGCAGGAGTAGCCACTATCTCCTATGGAGGGCTGCTGCATTGGAGCAAGATGGGGATACTGTTAGGAACACGAGGAATAGCTAGGATCCTAGGAGAGCTGCTTGGCCGCCACCGGATCAAGACCACCACGGGCTCACCCAAGCCAGACAGGGTTGCACGTGATCCTCCTGCACTTCCACCACTGATGAAGGAGAGAGAGAGAGCAATCCCTTGGTGCCTCCATGCTGCCGCTGCCTTCAGAGACGTGGGGGGAGCTGCTGCAATGTGCCAGGGAGCATCTCCGAGGCAGTGTCCGCATTAGCATTTCTGCAGAGGCAGCTCTGAGCCACTGCAGTGAGGAGAGCAGAGCTTGGGTTTTAATCTGGTTAGCAGAGTGCTCGCAGCTTCCCTTCCAAGGCAGGTGCAAGGACAGCAAATAGGCAGCAAAGAAAGCTGCAAGCCGGGCCCTGGCTTGGTGGTGCAAAATCAGACTCTGGTGAACCGGCAAGGGGCTGTTCGCTTACACATGCCGTGCGTGCAAGTCTCTATAGGAGCTGTGTTAAATCAGACAGGGTAATCACCCTTATGACTGTAGTTCCTCTGCGTCTGGAATTTTAACGGCAGCATTGTGACCCAAATATGATGGGAGACGTGTGGCACGAGCAGGGATGAGCCGGGTTTGGGATGAGCAAGGGATTGTCACGGGCCCGGAGCCTGTCTCGGAAACCAAGGGTCAGGTAGCTGGGGCTGTGTCCTGTGACACGTGGCGTACCTGCGCCGTACGTAGTGTGCATACAATACAGTAGTTCTACCGCAGTACGAATAATAAACTGTAAGAGCAATGGCTGGTGCTGTTTAATTGTGTTTAAATTCCCAGCGCTCAGGCAAGGAGGGGCAGATCTGGCGGCTGCCATCTCTGGGTGCAGGGCTGGGCAGAGAAGGGGGGAAATTCCCCTCTGGGGTAAAGACTGAGACTGGTGCTTCCTGCCCACGTCCATCTCAGAGAGCTGCCAGGCTGGCAGGAAGTGGCTGGATAGGGGTGATACACTCAGGACAGCCCGGAGTAGCAGTAGCAGTTACTGAGTCCAGCCTGACGGAGCCAGCGCCTAGGAAAGCAAACCCGGGGCAGGAAGGGACGGGGTCACCGTCCCAGCCGGTAGCCTGACTGTGGTCTTCAAACTGCCTGTGTCTGTCCAACCCTACTTCACTTCCCTGCAGAAAGGCCAAGGGGGGCAGGAAGGATGGCCCAGTGGTTAGAGCGCAGGCCTCAGATCTGGGCTCACCGCTTGGCTGCCTGTCTCTTGTGCGGCTTGCCGCAAAATGATTTCCTCTCTTCCGTTCCCTAGCTGTACACTAGCGTCGCCCTGCCTTGCGGGGCGCTCTGAGGGCGGATGCTTTAAAGACCCAGCTGCTAGGAAGGCAGAGAAGAAGGAAGCAGGGCTTCAGCCTGGAAAGCCAAGCGGAGCCCCAGCCCCAAAGGCCAGGCGGGGCAGGGAGCTCAGCCTGCTTCTGTTCCCACCCCCTTGGGCTTGTAGGTCAGAGCAGCAGAAGCAGGGAGCGGGTGGTGGCACCTGCCTTAGTTGAGCCCAGGTAGCTACGAGTCTGCAGCTGCAGCGCTTGGAAGGAAGGAGCAGGTGCCTCCCCGCACCTGCTCAGCACGCACGGACGGCGCAGAGTACAAACTCCTCTTCCTCCTCCACCCCGGCACCAAGGGCCTGACCACGAGAGAGCAGCTGAGACCCATCCGCTCCAGGGCCTGCTCCTCTTGCCTTGCTCAGCCCGTGCCCTAGCTTCTCCCCTCCCTTGGGAGAAACAACCACACTTGCCTCTTGCAGCAGCAGAGCCCACTTCGCCATCTCCCAGCAGGGCGCTCACCCGCCCAAGGGGTGGGAGCCTGGTAAATACTGCCTGCCTTTCCCAGCACAGGCCAGGGCAGGGGCCCACGGTGACTTGAGAGAGCTGCCTTGGAACGGGGAGGAGGAGGAGGAGAGACCCCCGGCAGCAGAGACACCCTCCTGCCCACACATGCTGCATGTGCACGCAGGGACCCTGATGACTGCTCTGGCTCCAGCTCCCAGGTGAGTTGCAGCAGCCGCGCGAGCCAGTGCTACCAGCTCCTTGGTTCCACCTGCCCTGGCTGCTAGTACCAGCTGCCCCTCACCGAGCGCGTGAACCACCAGCCAGCCATGTGGAGCTGGGGCAGGCACGGGAGGTCCAGGGAGAGCGGATGTACAGTATGCAGCAGGCAGTGGGTGTCCCCTGGGGTTCCCGGCTACAGGCTGCAGCCTAATGACGGTCTGAGCAGCCTGTTCGGGTTACAGCGCCTGGCCTGGCGTCCGGAGGACATGTCTAGACAGCAGAGTCTAGATGCAGGCGCTGGGGCTGGGGGTGGTCCGGTACAGGAAGCAGATGGAGATCGGATACCCAAGGCAGGCAGGGAGAGCAGCCAAGGGCAGCCTGACATGGGAACCAGGGCCCAGCCCCCCGGTCTGTGGTTCCTGAAGATGAAGGGGAGGTTCTGCTGATTTCTCTGCAATGGGGGAGTTTTCCAGCCTCTTGAACTTGGCATCTGCCAGTCGGCTGTCGTTCCCTAGATGTTTCATTCCTGCTCCCCACAAAGCCCCCAGGCAGACAGCACCCCCCCGCCCAAGTCAGCATCCCAGGCCTGCTTTGCCTCCACTGGGAGGGTGTCAGTGGAGCCCCTTTTGCCTTCAGGACCCCAGTTCAACCCAGCACGGCCCATCCTCAGCCTGGGGATCCTGGGTGGGGAGCCTGCATTCTCAGTTTAACTCCTCACGTGGTCTTGGGCTCCAAAACACCAGCCTGGTCTGAGAGCCAGGCCTCTCCCCCATCTACCCACTGCTCTTCCTGTCTATTTAAGAAAGTGAGGGCCAAGTTCAAAGACACCTTACATTTTGGCGCTCTGTGCACAGCTCCAGCTTCCTGCCACCTGCTTCCTGCCCTTCGCATTGGCAGGGAAGGGACGGAGCATCCCCAGGATGCAGGCGGCCCGGGGGACGGAGGAACGGTCTGAAGGGTCTCTTCCAGCTGGCAGAGTTTAGAGCCGCCCTGGGTCAGTTTGCCTTAGAGGCAGAAAGGAGGAAGCAGAGAAATACGCCCCCGATGCCTAGTTTGTACTAGAACAAACGTGGCAACATAGCATCACTGGCGCTCTAGACAGTGAGCTGACTCTTCCCCATCCGTTGGGCATCCCCCCTCTGTCTCGCCCAGCTGCAGCAGCGCTAGCAGCCTCGCTCATCGCGCCCTGCTCTTTCTACTCTGCTTCGTGCGTTCTGTGGGGCTTCGCGTAAAGCAGGAAGGACGCAGATTCGGCAGCGTTCGTGGGTCGCTAGTTCTTAAATGCAGCACAGCTGAGCTCAGACCCATGCCAGTTTCCCAGCCTTTGAGACCAGCGGGAAAAGGAGGGAGTGAACTGGGCTCTCTACAAGGGGGTCTGGAAGCCACAGTCCTAGGGATCGAACTCTGGGGCTGTGCAATGTGGCCATGCAACAGGGGCATGGACCTGGAACAGCATTTGTGTGCAGCTGTGATCCCAGCAGCAGCAGCCCTGGAGTAATCTGAGCTAGACTGTGTGTACAGGCCACTGCTGGAGCAGGGGTGTATATTACTCTGATTTAAGCAGCCCCTGCCTTAGGGTCGGGAGGGAGTCTTGGGGTGCAGAGTGTGGGCCCAGGGCTCTCTCCTTCCCCACCTTCACGTGGGGCTTTCTAACCAGCACCTTCCAGCCTTTGGCCCCAGGTAACAGCTGCTGGGCTATGTGTATGAGACCTGTTATCCACACGTCCCATGCGCCACACAACAACGGGTGTAAGACCATCCAGGTTTGGTATTACAGTGGGCATTCACCTTATGCTCTGCTCCTTCTGTGATCACAGGGGGCCTGATCCGGCCAGGGGCTGAGTGCCCACAGCTCCCATGGTGCCTTAGTCCTGGTGACACCGCCTCCAGGTCCTGCGCAGTTTGTGGCCCCTTTATTTAGGGCATTACACTGCTCCATGCGCAGCTGGCCGGTGCAGAATGGAGTCGCGGGGCCTCCTGTCATTCTCCTACCAGCAAAGTCACTGGGCAATGGCGCCTGGGCTGAGCAGTTCCCGGTGGCGCAGCCGGAAGTCCCCTGATCGCAGGGATGTCTAGTGGAAATCCAGCATAAGCAAGCGGGGAGCATGTCCCTAGCATGGCGTTGCCCATGCCGGGTGGGCATGGATGAGGCTGCAGAGCTCAGGAGAAGAACTGGATGCTGCCTTACCAGCTCACCACTGCCACCGGCCCATCCCACTGCCACGTGAGAGTCCTCCTCTCTCCCTAGCATTCACTAATAGCAAGTCAACTGGAAGGTGGGGAAGTTCCCCCTGCCACAGCCGCATCTCGGCCACGGCTCATGTGGTGCCGGGGGCACCCGCCTGGCTACAAAGCCTGTCACCGCGTTGGTGCCAGCCCCACCCAGCACTCAGCCTCGAGTGCCCGCAGCGCCGCCTGGGACATACCTTTGAGGAGGGATGGTGGAGGTCATCGGATCATGGGGGGCCAGGTGCCCACACCTGCCCGGGGCGGGGGTGCTCTGCTGGCGGACTGGCTGGCTGCCTGCGAAGCCTGCTGGGTCCGTCTCTCTGGCTCCGTCTGCACACTGGAAGGAAGGTCATAGCAGATGGGGAGGAGGGGGTAAAGATCAGCACGGGGATTAGAGAGGCATTTTTAGCCAGCCAATCCTGGGCTGGGCTCTGGGTAATGACTCTGACAGCGCAAGGTGAAAACACGACCGCGGGGAAGGCAGTAAATTAGCCTAGAGCTGCACCCGCCTGTCCTGTCCTGGGAGAGACACTTTGCAGTCCCACTCTCCGCCCCCATGGGTTTTCCCCCAGGGTACTTCCGTCCCTCGCTTGCCCTTCTCCTCCCTCTCTTCTTCCCACTGCCTCTTCTCATTCCTCCTAACTTTTACTTCCCCTTCCTCGCCCCCACCACCGCACGCGCTCGCCCTTCCCCCGAGGCTCAAAGTCTCAGGCTCCGGGTCAGCTCCTAGCTGCATCTACAGACACCCCCCTGCTCCCTGAGACGTTGAGTGGGGGCGACACGGTGTTGCCAGGTCCCAGCCAGGTGCCCTCCCTGTGGGCAGGGGGGTTGAGTGAGGAGCAGCCCCTGCCACCCCCTGTTCCACTCATTCTGGTGGTGGGGGACACCCAGGTAGCTGGTGGCTTGTGAGGACATCTACATCTCAGAGCCCCAAGCCCTCGCTGTCACTTCTTCACCCTTGGGCCATCCCCATCTTTCACACTCAGCTTTTCAAGGCAGGTTCCCTCGCTCAGACTTCCCTCTTCCATGTGCCGCCTTAGGGACTGCACCATTTCCATCCGTTCACCCAGCATGACGGCAGTGTTAAAAAGCCGTGGAGAGAATACAGATCCCCTAAAGTGGGGCCACCTTAGCCAGTCCAATGGGGCGCTACCCCTGGAAAAATCAAGGGGAAAACTCTACCAGCATCAGTTGCACTGGTTTAGGTTTCTTCTGTTTGCTTCCATCCCGGACTAGCTGAAAAGGCAAACAGGTGGTTACCTGCTTCCTGCCAGGGTGCGGCACTGCAGTAGTGCCAGCTACCCTGAAGCACTGCACCCCTGCCCCTTTCTGATGCTCAGTGAGGTTTCCACGGGTAAGGAACCCAGTGTCAGTTATGCTGCTGCGTATAACAGTCTGTCCACGCTAATAGGTACCACGGGCCCGACCCTGCTCCCTTCCTGTGCTGTGCTGCTGCTTCAGGGAGATGGATGCAGAGCTGGAGAGCAGCAAGGCATGTGTCAGGCTCCTTACCTCTCCAAGACTTAGATATACCATCTCACTCTGATCTCATGTGATCTCACTTGTATCACCCTCCTATTATTTGGGACAGTTAATTACAGTTAATGTGCTGATACAGAAACAGGAAGAGATATGGGGGCACCTCTAGTGTTGGTTACACAATGCAAATCCCAGGAAGTCTGCAGGGTTGTGCTAGCTAACTCAGTGCCCAGCGTACGCCAGGGAGCTTGGGTGATGGGAACAGCTATTTTTATGGCCCAGGGAGTAAATATTGACTTAGGTGAGATCAGCATTGGCCAAGAAAGCACATCAGCCTTGAGCCTCACTCTGTGAAGGTGACAGTTGTGCAGAGTATTATGTCCTGGGGGGCAGGTATGGAAACCAGACAGCCCGAAGGTCGGTGTACAAGAATACAGGCACGTACAGCTACCAGGGCAGGGCTTGGGACTTGGTTACTTTACATCTTATGTAGCCACTCCCAGCAGCCCAAAGTGGATGCCAAATGCCAGCTCAGGAGGGCACTGTGTTCCCAAGTAAATAACTGCACAAAGTGTATGGCACAGGCAGTAGCTCCTCAGGTTGCAGGCAAGTGGGCATTTCTGTAGGTATCTATAGGCAGGTCTAGATCATGGTGGAGCAGATGCAACTTTTGGTCCATGCCTGGCTCTTCTTGGTAGCGTAGACGTGTTACATCTCTGTTGGTATCACTCTGATCAACTGGGAGCCTGCTCTGCTGGGGACTGTGGGCCACTGTAAGCCAAGCATGCAGGGAGAAAAGAATCAAGACGAAAGCTTTTTGTCCACCCTCTAGTGGCTATTTTAAATATCATGCTCCTTAGCACAGGAAATGGCCTGGTGTCCTACAGCTCTCAGAGTAATTAGGAAGAAGATGGAGGTGCCTGGGAAAGAAAAGGCAGAAGCCTGGCTCATGGCTGGCTGCGCCTGTAATGGTCGCCGGGGCAGATGCTGCTCTTGCTTACCCTGGTTCAAATCCAGTGGAATCACTGTATTAACTTGGTTTTAGGAAGAGCAGAACCAGGCCCTGGGTCACTTCCTAAAAAGCCAAACCTCTGCATACCTGGTATGAAACAACGTGCAGGCTGTTAAGGGCAAGTGCAAACCCTGCCGTCACCCACTGATGGGGGGTCTGTGGCATAGTTTCACACTTGCTATGAGCAGGATTGCAGGCAGAACAAATTAAAGGTGATATTTCCTTTCCTCACTTATAATGCATACCCCAATTTCCAGCAGCTAATTTTTCAAGGGAAAGGTGCATGTCATGTGCAAGAAACCTTGGTACTACGGCGCTTATATACTAGATAGCAGGTTTGGTGCTGACATGGATGTAAAGGCTGAATCATGAGAGCACCTGGACTCTCCGTGGAGGCCTCCCTTCTGAATACGGGGCAGGCCCTGCACTGTGCAGCATAAGGGATGTGACTAAAATTGCTGACGGGTGTGGCATAACTCCACGGGTGGCAGGGGAAGGCTGGCTGATGGCACACGCTTATAGCCCACGTGCCTGCCAGCAGACGCCAGCCAGCTGCAGTCGCACCGAGTGATGCATGCTTATGTTTTTCACACCTCTTGCTGATCCTTTGAGTTTGATCAATGCCTGTCTGGGCTGTGTGCGGTGGGGGTCCGTCTGCCTGGGGCATGTATGTGCACACAAGCCAAAATGAAAGGTGGAACTTGGAGACCAGTTGGGGGACTGCACTGGTACCAAAGGCAGTGAGGCCTGGGGTGACCTTGCTGCCTGTCATGACGCCTGCCCCTTCCTCCCCTCCTGCCCCAGGCTCCATCCCCCCAGAGGGGCTGCTTCAAGGTCTGTGAAGAGCAGGGAAAGGTCCCTGGGATGCAGCAGGACTGCAGTGCAGGTGCAGCCTGAGAACCCACAGTGGTGGGCTCCCTCTTGGCTCTTACTATGCTGGTGATGAAAGGCCTTCTTCTGATGATGAAGGGTCCAGGAGGAGTGGGAAGGGGGAAAGGTGAGAGGGAGGCATCTCCAGAAGGAGCAGCCTGGGGAACGCTGCTCTTGGTTCTACTTCGAGTGCATCTGGTTCAGCTTCCAGCCATCGGCTCTTGCTCAGCTTGTCTCCGCTATCTGGAAGAGCCTTTTAGTATCTGCTGCTCTTTTCTCCCCTTGCTAGTACTTCTGCACCACCAGCCAATCACTTTGCTGGTTTCTGCTTCGGTAGGATGAAGAGATCTTGCTCTTTTGGTCTTCACCACTGGGGACTTTTTCCAGCTCTTGAATCATTCTTTTCTGGGCTCTCTCCAGTATTTCAGCATCCCGCATCACACAGGCTCACTGGCACTGCATTCAGTGGTCCAGTAATGGGCTCACCACTGCTGTAAGCATAGGCAAGATCACCTCCCTACACCTGCTCCCCTGTTTCTACATCCAAGGACTGCAGTAGATCTTTACCCTGGGATCTTGTGCTGAGTTGCTACCTGCTGTGACCCCTGAAACTCTTTCAGAGATGCTTCTTTCCAGGGGGGTGGACCTTTGGAAGGGTCTGCAGGCCTTGTTTCCATATGTAGGATTTGCATTTGGCTGCATGACATTGCCGGAGCGGGAAGATTTATGCTCCCAGGACCAAGGGCCCAGAGCAGCCTTTCCACCTGCGCTCCAGTTTTGTTGGAGATGCAGCGGGGAGAGAAGATGCATTGAGAGGACACAGTTGACACAGGGTGGGGGGGCTCCAGTCCAGGGTTTTGGGCCGTGCGACTCTATCCTGTGGTACAGAAGGGGCTCCGGACACAGGCCCTGGGGCTCGTTCTATCCTCACTGGGATATGGAGATGAAAGGCTATAAATTTCCTCCTCCTCCCAGATCAGTTGCTTGATGCAAATGTATGTGCCCCAGCCCCAGCCCCTTTCCCCGTCATTTGAGTCAGGCTACAGGAAGCCTTGCTGGGAAAGGCGCGTGTGTGTGCTGTGCGGTGTCTGACAGTTTTCTCTCTCCTGTATTATTCATCCTGCTTCCCCCAGATCTAGGCCTGGACTTCTCCAACAGCTGTGAGAAACCAGAACATGATGTCATTTCTTTTTCTTGATCCTCACACCTCTTCTTCCCACCTCGAGCAACAGATCCTCTTTGGCAGCTGCAATCTGCCTGAAATGCATTGCTCCAGGCTCTAAGTCTTCCTACAGTTTGTATCTGTAGTGATTCTTTCCATGTCTCCAGGGCCTTCTATGTGAAAGCTATGCAAGTAGTAATGGGCTGAGACCCCCATCACTGCCCAGAGACAGAGCAATAATAGTGGCACCATCAGACAAAGGAGAAACGTGGTAGCTTCAAGCAGATGATTTGTCCAGGGTCAGGTAACACATCACTGACAGCGTCAGGAAGAGAATGCAGGGGTCCTGGGTGCCCAGTCCAGCCCTAGCTGGGGCAAGACCTAGTTTCCCAGTACCCTGCTGTCCCCATTGGATTTCACCCCCTTGCCTTGAAAAACATGTGTTGCTGGATTGACATTTGCTTGCATTTATTAGTCATCCTGGATTGTAGGTCACAGAAATTCAAGATGGAAAAAGTCTAGGGCATCAAGTGCATCTCAGGGCCAGGACCTCTTGATGGAGGTTATATAAGCTATTACAGATTTCATGGACATTAGGGCTGGAAGGGACCTCGGAAGTTCATTGAGCCCCAGCCCCCTGCCCAAAGGGCAGGAAGTCAGCTGGGGTCATAGGATCCCTGCAAGATAAGCATCCAATTTGCTCTTGAAGGTGTTCAATGTAGGTGCTTGAACCACCTCTGACGGCAGGCTGTTCCAGACCTTGGGGGCTCGGACAGTAAAGAAATTCTTCCTTATGTCCAGCCTGAAACGGTCTTGTAGTAGTTTATGGCCGTTCGACCTCGTCATCCCTTGGGGCGCTCTGGTGAACAAACGTTCGTCGCCACGAGTTGTGGCTAAGCAAGTGTTTGTGCCCATTGTGGATAGGGAGATTGGGTAGGTGCACGTCCGGATGTGTGATGTGTTGGTGCGCACATCTGAGTGTGTGATGGCTCCACACAGGTTTGTGTCTGCCCCCAGATGCGATGTGCTGTGCCTGTGTGGGATTACAAGCTCTTGTACCAACTGGCTTCTTTTGGAGAGGAAGGACTGTCTTGTGGCCAAGGCATAGGGCCAGGAGTCTGAAGGGCTGTACCCTGCACTACTACAGGAGTCCTGACATTTGGGGCAAGTTACTTCCATTCTGTGTGCCTTCATTTCTCCCCTCTGCATAACAGGGACCACACTCCTCTAAGCCTCGATCGAAGCAATGTCAGAAATATTGCAAAGTGTTCTGAGATCTCGCATGTTAGACTAGTGCCATTAATACTACTGGACCCCAAACAGGGCTGCTTTCCCTGTCCTCTGTTTCCATACTGCTGATATGAATCTTCTTTAGACAATCCCACCATACCTGTCCAAAGTGTCCAACAGTGGCCCAATTTTGCTCTTGGTCAGGTCAATAGGAGTTTTTAGCACTGACCACAAAAGAAGCAAAATTGAGCCAGTGCTGAGAGCCTGGAAAAAATTGTATGCCATGTTGTCTGGTCCCATAAGCCAGGTTGGCTTTTCTGATGGTCATGTGGGCAGCCCCAGTACTAAAGGGGTTTTAGACTTTGATGCACCCCAGTGGCGCATTGGCCACATGCCACGAAAACCATGATGCCTGTGCAAGGTACCAAGGATCACCTGGGAAATCTGCCTGCCCAATGAGAAAAGCCTTGAGGCAGAGAGCAAGTTGTGGCAGGCTGGGTGCCTGTCCCATACAGTGGACATATCTACACAAGATGCTTACTATGCATTAGCTTAAAAATGCTACGCAGTAGCGTGGCAGTTAAAAACCGTGCTAATAACCTACTGTGCAGTGTTATTAGGCTAATGCGCAGTAAGCCTCAAGAAAAAAATGCGCACCGGTGCTACTGCGCAGTAACTCTAGCTACTGCACATTTAGTTTAGTACTTTATTAAGCAAGTACTAAACTAAATGTGCAGTACCTAAGACACATTAATGAATGTGTAGATGCGCCCAGTGTTAGGCATCGCTGGGAATGGAGAGTATGCCTCGCTGGGCAACAAGGGCTGTAGCAGCCAAGATAAATGGGAATGTGGGTGCGAACAAAGTGGCAGCCTGTATTGCTGCAGTGCCCACTCTCCTGTCTTGGACTGGCTGACCCACCGGTGAGGGGACTCTCAGCTGAAGAAGGGGAGTTCAGAGCTAGCCCCTTCCAGAGACCTTAAAACTGGAGCTCTAGGTGATAAACCTAATGAGGCATGGTGCTTCTCGCTGACCCGATTAAGAAAGTCTGTTGGAAGGTTTTCTAACCTAACAATCCCCTGCAGAGTCTCTGCTGGAGTCCAGCTTGATCCAAGCCCCACAATCTGCCTCTTCTCCTGACAAAATCCACTGACCTCAGGGACCTGAAAGACCCACTCTCGTTTTCTCTGGTTCCTTGATTGGATGTTTCACTGGGCTTGAAAAGACAGGGCCTCTCTGGCCCAACCAATTCAAATCCCAGCAGCACCAGCACAGCTCTTGATCATTATAATATTTAGCACTACTGTTGATGAGCATGGTTGCTAATGAATTACTAAGTGAATGCACTGGCAGAGCTGATGCATGGTCCTCTGTAGGGAGTAACATAGGCATGATCCTCGCCAAGAAGTGTTTGCAGTCTAAGAGCTCAATCCTGCCGTCTGGTCTGTCCAGATGGACCTCTGCCCCTGTGTGGGGTTTCCTGGGCTTGCACAGATGCTGTGTGAGCCAGAAATCTGGCTCATATGAAGATCTGCTGAAGGCGTCTAGCTCGGTGCGAAACATTTAGGTTTCAGTGGTATGGGGAGCTGAGCACTCTGGCCGGAAATCAGCTGAGCAGTTCTGCACCAGCTGAACTCTACGTGAATGGCCGCATGCTTCACTCGGACTCTTCCTGGGTTTGTGTGCTGGTGCTTATAGGCCGAAGGATTCCCTTCCCCCAGCATCAGGTCCACCGGTAGTAGCTGCTGTAGGCTGGCAGGGTTGGGGCCACGCAGAAGAGCAGGCTGGGTTGGGGCTATAATTGATCGTGCCCCATGGGGTCGTTTCGGCACTGAAAACACTGTCTGTCCGAATGATCATCAGACGTTGGCTGGGCTCACGGGAGCTCACAGCTCGCAGGCAGCTGGCTGGCATTCGGGCCGAGCAGGAGCCCCACAGGAGCACCAGTATTTCTTTACTTGCTTTATAAAATATTAAGCAGCTCCATTAAATGAAGCCCCGTTTCATTTTGCCGCCGGGAAGGACAGCTCGCCTGTCAGCCACGCTGAATAGAGCAGGCTCGTCAGGTTCCAACCTTCTGCAGCCAGCCCAGGTCTGCCTCCGAGTTGATCTGTTTCTGAAAGCACAAGTCACTTTAGGTGCCGGGGTCTGGCAGGGCTGTTGGGAATCACATGGGCTAAGTCCCCATCCTGAGTGGCCTCTGCTTTAGCTGGGTATCTGGGCAGGAGAATGACAATCACACTTCCCTCTTTATACACAGCTTTCCAGAAAGAGGCCAGCTGTATTTTATAGCTAGGGAAACTGAGGCAAAGAGCCAGAAAGTGGCTTGTCCAGAGTCAGGCACAGAACCCAGGTGTCCCTCTGCTACGCTGCACTGACCTGAAGAGCAACCAGGGTAGCGGGCTGGGAAAAGGTTGCAGGTTGATTTGCCCGGGAGAGTCAGGACTGGGGCTTCCTGACCATCTTGATTAAAGGAGATTTTCACACCTATTCTGTGTTGGCTGAATTCAGCTCCAGGCAAGCTGAGTTATCTGGCTGTGTGCTTTGAAAAATCTTCCTCCCAGCTACTGAGGGAAGGGGACAGGCAGGCAAAAGGAGGACAGCATTGGGTTTATTTTTAAGTTTATATTTTTCTCTTCTGAAACGCAGAACCATTCATACATGGACAAAGGAACATGCAACAATAACTAACACCACCTGGCTTGTACCCAGACCCCAAGCCTGGAGGCTATCAGGTTTTAGGGAGCGCTTTGAGCCATGAGAACCCCCATCACTGAGTCCTTCTTGTACACACTTTGGGAAAGTGCCTTGGTTCTCCCTGTTTGGGAAGTGGGGGAAACTGAGGCACAGAGAAGTGATGGCACCGACTGGCAGCTGTACAGGAGTCCAGCGCAGGGTCAAGAACAGAATGCAGCTTCCCTGATTCCTGGTAATGAGCTGTAAATCCCAGCACCAGAAGGGAATCAGATCCAGCGCTATCTATAGGAGAGTTCAGTCATCACTGAAATTCATAGCTTGGACCCTCAAAGAAACCACAACTCGCCCACTCCTGCTCCCAAGCAGCCCAGACCTCTGCCAGCTTTGCTAAGAAGACTCTACATCAGCGATCAGCAGACTTAGACGTGTGACGCGCAGGCGAGCAGTTCTGATCCAGACTCCACTGAAGTTAGTGGAAACACTCTCACTGACCCTATAGCCCTCCACGTCTCAGGCTGCAAAGCAAGGTGCTCCCACCCTGGGAAAGGACCAAACGCACATGGTTTCCATGGTGCTGGCAGCACCTGCTGAGCAGATGAGTAAGAGATGGAGAGGTGGCTTCGAACTCAGCTCTGTCTCCCACGTGCCAGTTCAGAGGATGAACCACCAGGACACATGGGCAAATACTAATTAGCAGGCAGCTCAGTCCTGCAGGACTGTTTCTGACAGCTGATGATAACAATAATTAATAATGCATAAGTGGCGAGGCAGATCCAAACTGTGTTGCGAGTAAAGCAGGGCCTGGTGATGCTGGGATCTGAAATCCTGGGGCCAGGGGAAAATCTCCAAACCAGGGTGGAGGGCTGTGTTTAGCCTCTGCAGCAGTCCTCCCAGCCTCATTATCTATGCTAGGTCTCAGCCATCAGAAAGATGCGTTAACACCAGAGAGCCGGAGGAGATGATTCAGCATCTAAGAGCATCTCTCAGCAGAACTGGCCTTGAGATTGACAGGAACACACAAAAGGGGCTTCTCCTTGGCCGGAGCACAGCAGCCCCCAGCTTTTTTTTTCTTTTTCTTTGCACGGGAAGGCCTGAGTTTAAAGGCAGAGGCTGACTCTGATCCCTTCTTGTAAGTAATCTGCCTTGCACTCACTCTGGAAGGACTGGTGAATAACAGGAGGGAGAACACAGGGGCAATCCGGTAGCAAGGGAGGGTGACTGTTGGCTGGTCTGCCTGATGGGAAGCTCTCTGCTGGGTGGCACAACAGTGGGATGGATTGTGGGGAGAAGAGACACCTTTGGGTGCTGGCTACGACCCCTGCCAAAGCAATAGTGTGCACTGTGCAGCCCCTTATTCTAATAGCCACAGCACCCTCTCGTGTTGCTGCGTAGGCAGAGCCATTGCTCACGAAGGCTTTAGGATGGGAGACAGTGCTCATCTGCAGAGATCATTTGACACTTGCATACTGTCTGTGTGCAGTGGGGTGGGAGCTGAGGGGAAGCGGGGGAGAGAGGCCAAGGGCTCCTCCTGACACAGCAGCTTCTGACACCAGTGCCTTGCTCTTCAGGTCAGAGATTGTTTTTCACTGGTCTAGAAAACGCATAGTTTTGTTTTGGACGTAGAATTATTGTTAGCAATCGCGATTGCTATAATTATAGCTTTTCCCCATTGTCAAATCCGGAGCGTTTTGGAACTGTGAACAGTGTCTCGATGAAGTGCTTTGTTTTGACTCATTATGTAGGTCCTTTAAGTGGGACAGATGGGTCATGACAACTCTGTTGTTATTCCAAGCCCTGACAGAAAGATCCTGCGCTTGCTGAGAAGTGCTTTTGACTCGGGCTTAATGGTTAAGTAAATATGAAACCCCGTGTTCAGGAAGGTGTTTGGAGAGAAGATGGGTCTGGTGCAATGTGCAGAGTCATCTTGGAGTTGCTGATGGAGTCGAACGATGCATATGCGTACAGTGGGCTCATATGCCGCTCCTGCCTGACAGCCTCCTGCTCCCAAACGTGATCAGATGTCTGATCCTCCCAAAGGCATGCCCCGTACTGCATTATGTCTCCAAAGAGAAGGATGAGCTCCCTTGGTGTGGACCTCTGACAGTATGCTGGATTCTCTTCCCTTGGGGAAACATAAGCTCCATTCATCCCAGCCTTTCTGCATTCAAGACAATGTGACCTTTATTGTGCCGGGCAGAGCAAACCTTTTCTCTTGCTGTGTTCAGCCAAACAGAAAGAGCTGCCTCCCTGGGAGTCAGCCGCTGCCTTGATGTCTTGAGGAAACACAGGGCTGACTTGGGGTGTTATGTGTTTACTTGTTGTCTTTTTGATTCAGTTCATCTTTGCACTGGATTCCAGTTCAGGGGGCTTCCAATTTTTTGTCAGGTGGAGGGACCATGGGGAGCATGTGGGAGACGAGCATAAATTGCACGGAGAGGAACCTGGGTCCACCTGCCCTCATCTTCCCTGCACTGGTGCAGCCCATCAAGTTGACAAGTCAGTGTGTGCCAGGCTCCATCCTGAAGCAAGCAAATGCCTGGAGCTTGTGGATTACCATAGCATGAGTCATGAGCTCAGGTCTTTTTGCACCAAATAATTGACTCTTTCTGAGGCCACAAAGCCTGCCAAGTTTCAAGGTGATAGGTGGAGGGGTTTGGGGGAACTGCACCTCCAGCTGTGGACAAGCAAAACTCATGCCATGGGTGACACTGCATGGGTTAAGGCGCAGCAGGGTGACAGCTGCAGGGATGGTGGCCCCTGCTGTGACACCTGCCAGCTGTGGAGGAGATCAGTGCAGGGGGGCTCTGGGGCCCTGCACCCTAGCTGCTGACAGGCAAAACTTGTGCCAAGACTGTGTCTGTCTTGGAGCAACTGATTGTCTGTATTGAGTCTTTCCTCTCCTTAGCTTGGTTTTATCGGTGCTAATTGATGCTCGTTGAGTCATTAGGTAGTAGCTACGTCCTGTGGACTGAACTGGTCTCTCAGTCCCTGGTCCCTGAGTGAATCATGAGTGATTGGTTGGTAAGTGGGAATACAGCAGTTTGGCAGCCAGGCCTGCAGCAGTGTCTCCCCTCCCCACCCCAAGACAGACACAGCCAGTCCCACAGCACCAGTTTTGCTTGTCCGCAGCTTGAGGGGCAGTTCCCCCCAAACCCCTGCACTGATCTTCTTGAAACTTGGCAGGCTTTGTAGCCTCAGGAAGAGCTACCAGCCCTGAAGTTTTCACCCCGCTAAGTTTAGAAGCTCTGAACTGCTTTGGGAAACCGAACGAGGCCAGCGCTTCGACCCGGATGTGCTGCTTCAGACCCTGAAGCATCTGAAGCTTCTCTGGATCCAAAGCTCTGTCGGAAGCCTCGCACACCCCTGCTGAACACCCACAATGGCAATTCAAAGAGTCCGTACCTCCATTCAAAATTGTTTAGAGGTCTGTAAATGAAAAAAGGTGGAAAACCACTGCACTAAACACATAAATGTGTTCATCCATGTGATATGAACCTTGTGGGGAATTTATTGTGTTAATACAATTTGGGATGAGGAATCTGCTGCCCCCTGTCGGGAGAAGAACAATTTATCCCATTTATCTATGAATTATTAAATGATGCAATGAAAGAATGTAATAGAAGTCTTCCTGCCTCCGTTTGTCCCTATAAGCATATATTGTTTTTTGCTTTATCCGTGAGGGCTTCCTGCTTTGCTCATACACCTTTCTTTATAAATGCATGCAAACTCCAGTGTTGCTAGGCAAGAGACTACAGTGTACAACAGTAAAATGATTTCCAGTAATCAGGCCAGTAGCAATGTGGATTAGGCCTTTTACTATAGAGCACTGTATTACTTTTCTGGTATAAAGCTGGAACTCTCCCCTTCTAGAGGCTCACGAGAGCCAAAGCCTGGCAGGGTGGAGGCCGTGATGGCAGGCCCATGTATTTGGTTGAATGTTTGACTGTTTGGTTTCCTCAAAAAAACTTGAAAATGGCATCTCTAATCTGAACTGAAATTTGAACATTCACCAATGTTTCAAGGGGGGCAAGGACACCTGGATGAAGAGCACAGGATAGCACTTGTTTGATGCTTAAAGCGGTTCGTTTCTCTGGAGGCCACCAAAATCACAGACACACACTCATTAGATGGCACAAAAGGTGTATTTGCAAATAGGGTCAGAGCAGAGTCAAAAACTCAGATTACTCTGAACCCACCAAGGAATTTTGCAGGCTGTATTTATCT
>NW_017728935.1:4573513-4586223 GCF_001723895.1 Crocodylus porosus | reverse complement strand
GGAAAGGAACAAAGTCCTTGGCAGTGTTTCTTTCTTAACAGGTGCAAGATGCAAGCTGTGCATTTCTAACAATACTCCATTTCTAACATGTTGGTAAGGTTTACTATCTCTCATTGTTTCATCCCCAGCACCAAGCCAAGCCATTAAGCACAGGGAGCCAACCTTTCGTGAAAATAGGCAAAGCATGTTAGAGGATGTGGATATTTTGGCCACCCAAGTTCAGACCCACTGAAGCCCTGATTCTTCAGCTCAGTACCTCAGTACTTCTCCGCTATGAGGCTCCATTAAAATATGGGGTGGGATGATGATTAAATCTGTGTAATTGCAGCATTTATGCTTGCTTATTATTACCAGCCTGCATGGAGCACACATCATCATCACCTCTGGGCTTCTTCATGAGGCCTATGTTGAGAAAATAGTTATTTTAATGATGTAGTGGCTTCTTAACCTGGCTGGGGAAATACCATGTATTTGTGTCCACGAAGGCAGTTTTCCTGAACTGTCTCATAGGAGAACAGCTATTCTGGCGTGGTTTGGTACCCGCCGAAGCGCAGTGGCTTTAAACCCAGTTTATGGAAATGGGAGTCTCCTCCCGTGCTTGCTTTGTAGGCCTTATGGTTGAGGGCAAGTAAAACTTGGGGACCTCCAAACCCCACGCCTCTGGGCCTGGGCTAGCAAGTAGGACACCCGCCAAAGGTTTTGGAAACATCTGAAGCCCCAGGTGCGAGTGGAGGATGTTTGCCGGTAGTAGGGCCGCTTATGGTTCCAGACTCCTGGATTTGGAATCAGTTTTGGCTACTTTGGCTTCGGTTACAAATAAAAAACAAAACAAAAATCTGCCTAAGATCAGCCCTCAGCCCCTGCGGTACAGAAGCTTGTCACAGGGGGAGCATAAGTGGAAAGCGGAGCAGCAGATGAAACTGGTAGCATATGGTGGGGGGCAGAAAGCAGAGCTGCAAAGTGGTTAGAGGAAGTGAATGGGGTGGGCATTTGGTACATCTGCCAAAAAGGTTGGCCCCCACTGTCTTGGGGGATCACTTAGGTGCCAGGGGAGCCCAACGTGAAGCATCTCAGCCCCAGGCCTCCTAGGCACAGAGCACCCACTACTTCAGGGGGAAAGTATAGGTGCTGCGGCTCCGGAAATCAGGCCCTGGCTCTGGAAGGAGACACCGCCGAATAAACCCCGCTGCATGAGAAGCCACTTCAGCATCGCCTGCCATTACATTTCACTCCCGCTTGGCATTGCTAGGTCTTAAATATGAAATTATCATATTGGAAACTCAGAATCACCGTCTTTGCTGAAAAACTATCGTACACTGAAAAAATATGCAACTAAGTATGCAAATAAGTCTTACTTACTTCATATTGTTCAGTTCACTAACTCACCAGTGAGTGAGAACCGGGTCATTAAAGCTGAAGCATTTATTTCGAGGCAAGCAGTCATAGCAGTTATCCTGGTTTTCTCTGATTAAAAAAAATCCCCAATTTTTGGATTTAAAAGTAACCCCAAATCCACATTTTTCAGTGAGTAAAATGAAACCTCACTATATGTGTATGTATATATATATGTGTGCGTGTATGTGTATATACGTGTATGCGTATGTATATAAATCTATATATTAGTGGCGTTTCATTTTACTCAAGGAAAAATGTGGATTTTGGATTACTTTTTTATACCCAAAAATTGGGGATTTTTTAAAATCGGGGTCCCTGGTCATAAGAAAGTGCTGGCTGCACGCCCCAAAATTAGTTAAGGCTCCCTGAGAGTAATTTGGGTTGTGCGTATATGCCGCATCGATCAGCTGCCTCAAGAACGATGGTACATGTTGCACACCTGTACTGTCACTGATTATACATGGTGCAACGATTGAAATCATCGTATAAATCCACTAGTTCTCAACCTACCACCACTGCTCCCGCTTCCACTAAGGCGCCTGCGCAAAACACCCCCCCCCCAAAGGTCTCGACCTGGAGGCGGCAGGGGCCTGGAGCCGTTCCACTCAGGCACTTGACTAGGCACCCGGGCGAGCTCGGGGCCTTCCTCTCATCCGGAAGTGGGCGCACTGCGCATGCTCCTTCCTTTCTAGCGCTCGGGCTTACTGCTCCCGCCACGGTAAGCCTGGGCTCCAGGCGCGTCATCATCCCCCGCTCATCGCCGGCATCCCGCCGCCCCTGGCCCTGCCTCGGCGCTCGGCAGCGACTGGGCGGCCTGCCCCACGGGCCTGCGGGGATATGTCCTGGGGGCGGCCCCGGGGAGGGTGGGGACGGGAGCTAGGCCGCAGTGCGGGGCGGGAGGTTGGGAGGTGTGAACCGCTAGGGGTGGGCTCAGCGGGGGCTGCAAGGAGGACCCTGGGGCCTGTGTTGGGCAGCAGGAGAGGCTGGGAGCGCCTGGGGGAAACTGAGGCTGGGGGTGAGGACCCAACCCCGCATTTGGGGCAGCAGGAGCAAGGCTGCATTGTGCTGGGCCAGGGGGCGACAGGGGCTTCTGCTTCTGGGAGCTGTTTGTTGCCTCTGCACGAAAAGGGTGGAGAGACCTGGACCCCTCTCTCCTTGCCCAGGGGCAGAGCCTGAGCTCTTACTCTGGAGGGCTCCTCTCCCACCACCTTGTTGTGGGCTGGGGGTGGCATTGGTGGCACCAGTTGCCCCGGCTGTGCGGGTGCTTTTCTTGCACATTTCCCACTGAGACTGTCTTCGTTGCTTAGTGACTTTAGGCCCATGGAAACTAAGTACAAACGTGTAACCCTGCGTTGTTTAAAAGTTCCCTTCCTGCCAGCGTGTGTTTAGTGCTGTCTGGGCCCTTTTGACTTAGCAGGATGTCAGGTATCTATCTCTGTTTTATCCTGCCTGAGGTGTGGGGTGTTAATGTTTGCTGCGCTCCTTTGGTTTTCCTGATGCTCAGCTTTAGTGCTATACAGACCCAACAAAAATGCTGTATTGGACTTTTGCTCTCTGTCAGATTGAAAGTGACATTTCAGAGGCTGTCATTTTTTTAAAGAATTGCTTTTTCTAGTATGGTGGGACGGGTGGGTTATGCCAGGAGCACTTCTTGGGAGCTTTTTTCAGGGTTTAATGTTCATGGTGTATATTGCTACAAAAATTACTGTAATTGCTCTAATGCACACCTTTGTTTTGCTGTTCTTTACTACTGATAAAAGCCCTAGGAGTTGTTTTTCTCCATTGGATTACAAAACACAGGTGAACTAAAATGGTCTTTTCTGCCTAGTGCAAGGGCTGGACCTGATGATCTTGCAAGGTCCTGTCCAGCCCCTTACAATCTATGAAAAAAAATGAAGCTTCACCTCTTCTGTCCTCCGTTTTGTTTCTGTGTTAAGCTTGCAGGAGCTGAGAAGAGCCAAATATGTCACCAGAAGCACGTTTCAGACTATCTGACGGTTGTCATAGAACACCATGATTCCAGAGTTGCTCTGTTTTTGTTAGATCTTGATACTGGAGCACTTGAGCATCAGCTCTATAGAAACGTACGTGTATCTTGACAGTGAAGTGCAGTAACGATTCCTTTAACTTTCAGTCTGGTAAAGGTGATAGTAACTTATCAAACAAAACACTATAGGCCCAGTGTAGAATTGAGTGGCTTAAAAACGGACCTTGTTTATAGTAAACTAGCAGTAAAGCATTTATCCTGTTAGAGCAAACTAATCATTGTATTCTCTGCAGATGTTGATGCCCAAAAAGAACAGAATTGCCATCTACGAGCTCCTTTTTAAGGAGGGAGTAATGGTGGCGAAGAAAGACGTCCACATGCCTAAGCACCCAGAGCTGGCTGACAAGAATGTGCCCAATCTTCATGTCATGAAAGCCATGCAGGTACAGGAGTGATGGGTGTAAAGTTTAATACTGAACTGTGGACTAGCACAAAAGTTACAGCTAGCTTACGTGAAGCTTGTGTCATATATTAGTGTAAATGCTGGCACTTCTGGTGTTGAAGAAACGGCCGTTTCGGGGGATTTTTTTCCCCCTTTTTCCAAGTTATAGTGCTTCTGTTAACTTCATCCGTCATGCACAAACTGTTGGAAGTTGCTGTGTTGCTGTGTTGCTTATATATTTGATAGTCCTCTTTCTGAAACGGATTCTTTTTTATCCTTTTCAGTCCATCTTTCATGGAATGTGAGTAGTTAATATGTGGGTGATACTATGGCTTAGCTTGTATAAATACACTTGAACTATTTTAGTGTTCAATTTTGCATTTGTACCCTGTGAGCTACTGCAGTGTTATAGCCTGGTGTTTTTATGCTGGTATTTAATGGAGATGTTAAATGATGGTTGTGATCAAATGCTCCGTAGTCTCCTTTAGATAGTCATTAGCTGCAAAATGACTATTTCTCTTTTAGTCACTGAAATCTCGTGGCTACGTGAAGGAGCAGTTTGCTTGGAGGCATTTCTACTGGTATCTGACCAACGAGGGCATCCAGTACTTGCGTGATTATCTTCATCTGCCCCCTGAGATTGTGCCTGCAACCTTGCGCCGCAGCCGCCCTGAGACTGGCAGACCACGACCCAAAGGTAAGCAGAAATTATGACAACTTCCATGGCATAGCTGGGTGGCTGAGAATTCTGTGGGGTAGAGGGTAGAACAGTGTAATGGACTACAGCTGGCTAGATAGCCTCCTTTCATGGTAGATGCTTAGCTGAACACGCGCTCTGTGACATGGGCCAAAGGGCTGTTGAATGTGTTTAGGAGTAGAGCGATTACATTGCCTCTGTGTTTAATACTGTCCTAACTGCTACTGAAATATTGTATGCAATTCTGGTGTCAACAGTTCAAGAAGGACGTTGGAAAAAATCAAGACTGTTCGGAAAAGAACCATGAGAATGATTCAGGGATTGGCCATATTGCTTTCTTGGGGCGCTTAAGGAGATGAATCAATTTAGCTGATCAGGGGGAAGGTTAGGGAGTGATTTGACTGGTCTAAAGTAGTACCTCTTTGGGCAGTAGGAATTTGCTTGCTCCAAGTCTAACGAGCTGCAGCTTGTTAAATTTTTTGCCAGAAACAAAACCCATGGTCTTCTTAAGTGCGAGGGTGACTTGTGGAACAACTTAACAGTTATTGCAGTGGACATTTTAAAATCAAGATGGGCTGTTTTTTCCCCTGAAGGTACCATGTTCAAAGAGGAAATAATTTAGGGAAGTTGACTGACTTGGTAGAGCGAAGACCATGCTAAACAATGACTGCAGGCTCTTTTGACCTCAAATTTGTTATTTGAACAGTTCTAATAGGTAACTGTGGTGCCAGCTAAAGGCATTTGAGACGAGTCCCTGTCAGAACTGCATCCTTTTCACTTATAGCATTTAATATCCTTTATCTGTCTAGCTTGCACAGTTTTCCAACTTGGCCTCCTTCTCAAAGAGCCACGTAGAGGATAATACTCTTCCTTCAGGTTCAAAGAATGTTATTTTCAGAGTGTGACTTTGTAAAATAAGACAACGGCCAGTTGTTTTCTAAAGTACCTGTTCATGGCTACTCTTAGCAAAGGGGCCCTTAACGATTGTCCATATCATGAAGGATTGGAGGCATAAATACTGTTTCTCTTATTGTTCCTTGGACTTGGGAAGGTAAGCTTCCATTTAGAACACTGTCATCCTCAAAAGTTACAGGTGAAGGTTGTGGAGATGCTAATCATCATAATTTGGGGATGGGACTAGATGATCTGTCTAGGTCCCTTCTGACTCATTGGTTCTATGATCATTCCATATTGTATTAGTTTTCTGCAAGGTTCTACATGCACTAGTCATCCTGTCTTCATTGCTTCATTTAAATAGTCAAAATAAGTTGCTGAAGAGGTAATGTTATTTGGGTACTGATGATTATTAGGCAGAATAATTTTGTCTTGTTAACAGGTTTTCTTGGCTTTAACTTTATTCTCTCAATGGTCCTAGTTTCATGCTCTCACAGATGTGTGTAATATTATCTGTATGCCGTAATTTGCTTATGAGACATTTCCCCCAAACTTGATTCCTCATTTGAGGTCTTGTATTTCTCTCACTGACTCAGCATGTGCTGGGAAGACAGCACTTGTTCTTGGCAAACGATCAGTCTTAAACATCTTGTTGAGCCCGTTGATGCTGCTGTGTTGGCGAACATACAACTTACAAGTTTTGTGGTGTGGAGGACGTTCCATTTTGCACATTGCTTCCCTTCAATATTTTGTGATCAGCAGTGGCCAAAACTTTCGCATCAGCAGCAAAACAAATATGACAAATATGAAGAACTCTACATGCGTGATGCTTCCCCGCCCCCTTCAGTAATGTTATAGAGGCTGCTAATTCAGTTTCTTGTTCTCTTGCTCTTTTTCCAGGACTGCCTTCCTTGATGGCTGCTTTCTTGGCTAGTCCATTGGTAACATGGAGGCTTTACCTGTGCATCTTAAATGAATAGGCAGATTATTAATCACTTTTTACTGATTGCTGTTTTTTCAAGGGATCCTGGTTTTAACTGATTTTTTTTTTTTTTAAAAATCCCCAGTTTTTGGTTTTAAAAACGTAACCCCAAATCCGTATCTTTCCATGATTAAAATGAAACAGCACTATATAGAGAGCTGCATATTAGTGGTGTTTCGTTTAAATCATGGAAAAATGTGGATTTGTGGTTACTCTTTATTTAACCAAAAAATTTGGTGTGTTTTTTTTTTTTTTTTTTTTTTTTTTTTTTAATCTGAGAAAACCAGGATCCCTGGGAATCGGTGCCAAGCAGCATATTTACTCAAACGTAGGGCAGTTGGCTGATGTTGTTTGCTCCTGTCTGACCCTGTCCTTTCAGCTCTCAAGAGGTTTTAACTTGCTCAACAAATTCACACTGCAATGGGGTTTGCTGTTACAGTGGTTCCTGGCTTCCTTTCAGAGGCAAAAGTAGAATTATGCATAGGGATGTTTTCACAGAAGTGTTTTTCAAGCAAACTGGAACTAACAGCATGTACAAAGAAGGTCCTTTGCAGAGGTCATCCATAAATGTAAAATGTGTTTTGGTTCCCACAAACCCCTAAAATATTGTAGTGCATGGGCTTCAAGTACTGGCCTTTGTTCTAATGTGATTCAGTTTTGAAGTATAGTAATTAGTGCCCACTCCTTCCCTTTCTTTTGCGCTTGTTTTCATTGGAGGTCTAAGAATAAACTTCTGGATCACTTCGGTATCTTTTGCATGACATACTGTGCAAAGGTAAATTACCAATCCATTGTAGATGGGATCAAGCAGCACTTTACAGTAGCCCTCAGCTTCTTTGCACCATTGTGCACAAGGTTAAAGGACCCCCTCTATTTTTATAACAGTACGTAATAAGTAAAAATCTTGCATTATATAACACTAGAACAGTTATTAAAACCAAACACAGCTACTTTACTTGCTTGCTTTGTGAGCTGAAAGTACTTGATTCATCTTGTTCACTCTGTTTTCCCTATGATGCACAATAACAAGGGGAGAGCTCTTCTCCCTCCTTAAATTTTGTAAATCTCAAGTTGTCCAGAGGGAATTGAGGCAGGTGTCGCTGTTTGAAATCTAGTCAGCTTAAAAGGCATTTCAAGCTGATGTCTCTTGACTCACTTTACCCGTGTAAGTGAATTCCTTCAAGGCCCTTCAGCACAACTTCAAGATCATGCAAAATCTTCAAGTCACTTAATAGGCATTTTTAGGCTTACATGTCATAGAGCCGCTGCTTTTTTCCCCACAGGAAAAGTGTTGTGACCCCGATGTTCCAGAAAATGTACTAGAGGCAAAGACTTTTTTTTTTGTCTTATTAAATCAGCTGTATAGTTGGGAGAGTTATTGGACAACCTGGGGAAAGACATTTACCCAAACACTTGTCTAGTAACTCACCAAGTGTACAGTTTCTCCAGTTAAAGACATTACAAAAAATCCTTGCCTTTTACAGGAAGAGTAGTGTGCGCCAGTGTGGGTCATCTGGAACTTCTGTCTGTCAGTTGCAGTTTGTTCAGTTCTCTGTTTTGTCTTTGTTTGAGTGTGTTTTATTGTTGGGTCGGTCTGTCTTCCAGGTCTTTTGCCTTCTTAGGTGCTGTGACTCAAGCTGAGTGCATATGTGCAGTACGTTTCTAGTAAAATTTGCTTAAGCTTCCTCTAGGGAGCAGTTGGCTAGTGTCCTTCATTACGGCCACGACATGTAAAATACAGAGTTCTTAAGTACACTGTCCGGCACTTTTTTCTGTCATGGTTTCTTGTTCAGGGCATTAGGTACTTTAGATGTGTTACTTTTGCTCTAGATGGGGTGTTTTTTTTAGATTATTTGCAGCATTTGTAAATGTACATACAATTGGGACGATAGCTTTGCAGGCCAGGGCTTGAATGAAGTCATCCCCAGCTAAGAGTCAGTGTCACAGTGCTCATGATATTCCATTATAATGCGTCTTCCCAAGGGTAGTTTGATCTTCTCAGAGGAGGAAGATGCAGCATAGATCAGGTTTGTAGGGTGCTGCCTTGATCTTATCCATAGGGATGAAACTTCTGTTAAATGGTTAGAATAGTCTGTGTAACCATAAATATTTAGCTTTTTCCATGAAATCTTCCAGAGAGGAGTGATCTATTCAGAAGAGCAGACCAAGGCAGGAAGCTCTGCATCTTGTATTGTGCTTGAACCTGCCAGTTTATGGTAAACCGTTCAACCGCTAGCCCTTCTTCCTGACTTTATCGGTGGAGTGGTAGCACTGGGGCCAGGACCCGTGGGAGACATTCATCTTTGTGCAGCTTGTGTGATAGTGTTTCTCCCAAAGCTTAAAAGGCTGGTATTTCCACAGCTCTACTTTTTCTTCCCTGAAAATATCCTCTAATTTAGCTTAATTGTTCTTTATGTTCACTAACTCCTTTTAGGAGGGGGGGCCACAAAGTTAAGTTATTTTATGTTGCCTGTCCAGAACCACGTGTTTGGAGTTGTGGAGAGTCTGAAGCTTTGGCTTAATTGTGGGCTTGTCAGGATGATAAATACCTGTAATTGGGTGAGGTGTTCTTTGGATCATGGTTGCCAACATCAGTCCTTGTTTGGAACAAGTGTAACAGTTGCCTTGATGACCTGCACAATGTAGTTGAAATCAGTAGTTTAAATCCAGCATTTTCCTCCCAGGTTTTATACTTTAGCTCTTCTTGCATTGGACTAAACCTTTGGTAAACCAATAGTTGCATCTGAATCCTATACTTGCAGAAGGCTTATATTACATCAGGTGTCTTTTTTTGGTTTAGACTCAAATTGTTCTCATGCTAGTGTGTTTTAACAGACCGGCTAGTGTAGCCCTGATGTAGAAGTGTATTTGCCTACCATCTTTAGACAGAGAAGCTGTGAGCGTAGTTCAGTGTACGTAGGATTTGTTGGATTAACAGTACCATTCTGACTTGCAGGTCTGGAGGGTGAGCGTCCTGCTCGTCTTACTCGGGGAGAAGCTGACAGAGATACCTACAGACGCAGTGCCGCTCCACGTAAGTATTCATTGTGTTGGGGTCCGAGTGAGTTAGGCTGAGCTTGTCATGAGTACAGATGCTTTCTGTTCAGTTTTAGTTTCTTTTATGAGGGAGGGAAATGGGGCTTGAATAATCTGACACAAAACACACTGTTCTTGGTGGTGATGGAGCTTTGAAAGCTCAGTTTGCCTGGTGAAGTTGGGTTGTCTAGTTAGCAGATCACTTACTGCTGTAATTGATGTAATGCTTTGTATAACTGTAAGTTACAGACAGATAGCTGATGCTGTAAAGGGTACCAGCATGGGGTTGGGACGTTTGATACTACTAAAGAGAGAACTTCCCAATGACTTTGGCATCATAGTGCAGGGAGTGGATCCTCTGCTTTTGTGGTGGGATTGAACACTCTCCTTCTTCCTTCTCTTCAGTTGGTTCTGACAAAAAGGCTGAGGCTGGTGCTGGAGCAGCGACCGAATTTCAGTTCGTAAGTCTTGACATCTTGAAATGTTTCCTAAGCCAGGGCTTGAGGGAAAGCTTACAGCAGGGCTCCATCTGGAGGAGAGGGCATCCTGAGGGCTACTGCCTCATGTCTGTCACACCACTTATTAAACTGCTGGCATATTTTCTGCTGCAATAATACAGGACGCTTCCTGTTTGCTGCTAGTTGATCCCCTGTTAGGCCAGCCAGTAGTACTGTTGTCAGATTTCTGTATGCTGCCTTTGTCCAGGCTACTACCTGGATAGGAGACCTTCAGGGAACATCCGGGTCCTGTACAAAATGACGCTGGTTGGTCAGTCAGTACAAAGTATGGAGCCCCAGCATAAGTCTTTTAGAGAAGAGTTAAAAAATGAAGCCATGATTCCATGGGATTTAACCTTCCCGTTGCATCCTTGGAAAATCAGGAGCGTTAACCTCAGTGCCCTGACTGCATTACACAGGCTTAAAGCTTTGTGCTTGTGAAGCACTTGGATCTGCTGGTGAAAATTGCTGTTTTGCACTTTTCTGTGGCAGTCTTGCATGTGACTTCCAAGCTAACTCTAGAAAGAGCTGGGTTTAAGATTGAATCTGTCATTCTCTGCGTTAGCAGGCCTTGGACACAACAGGAGTTGTACTTTGACAAATGGTAGTTAGCTTCGTAAAGGGGTTACTGGCTAAGTTAAATCTCCTGAAGGCAGACAAGACTAGTGTTGTTCCCGTATGACTTACATAGCCCAAACATGGGGAAAAGCAATGCATTTGCAGTGTTCTCTGCATTTGGGTTGCCATCACACTTGCTGTTTGGGTTTCTGGTATGACTAGACTTCTAATACTGTCTCTTTCTTTTGCAGAGAGGTGGATTTGGTCGTGGACGTGGTCAGCCTCCTCAGTAGAACTCTTTGGCCATGTTTTTTTTGTGTATAATAAAATAGGTGAAAAAAATCTCACCCTCCTTGCATCCGTGTATCATTTAAAAATATGGAAATTAATGTCCTACTAACAGCAGTAATTTGGACCACTAAAGCTGAGGTTGCAGATTTAACTGGTTTTAAAAAAACAACAGATAATGGAGGGTAGACTTGGTCACAGGAAATGTGTATTTAGCTTCCCAGCATTGCTGGGATAGATTATGATGGCTGCTGTGGGTTTTGGCTGGGGCAGTTTGAGAAGATTCTTCTTGGAGAACAGTAAGGAGGTGTTTGGTGTCATGGAAGTTTGGAACTGCCTCCTGTCTTCTAGGTTTCCATTAAGAGGATGCCTTTTGAGTACCTGCTCAAAGGGGGATCCCTTTTGAATGTGAAGTGGAGGTCTGGCTGTATCTCCAGAATTTTGGCTTGCATTGTGCAATATTGTGATTTGTGAAGCAGCTGGAATACACAGAGCTTGTCTTGTGAAACTGCTGTAACTTCATCTAAGGTTAGAGGACCCAGCTGTTATTGGCTATGGATAAGGGTGTGCTTGTTTGGCTTGGCTTGGCTTGGCTTGCCATACTTCCGAAAGAATCTGTCAGTACAACAAAACATGAAATACTGCATATTTTGGACTTGCTCCTTCAAATAGAAATTGTACAGTTGACACGTTCTTCACTAGTTCAGTTCCTAACGTGAGTCCCCACTTGCAGTAGAGCAGGGGGTCACTACCCTGGATCTCTTGATGCTGCTTAGAAGAAACAGGAGAGATCAAGTTCTCCTAGGTTTTTGTGCCAGATGCAAATAGGCAGGTAGGCACCCATTTCATCAAGGTCATTTGACATGGGCATACAGGATGTTCTCTTACTTATGTAAGGTCAACGTCTCATTGTTATCTAGAAATTGCTGCTCAGCCTCTCTTAAACTCCGACTTGTGAGCTCTGGATTATGTCAGTTCAGCACTACGAACAGCAAATTCTTTGGCAGAGGAAAACTTGCTTGTTTTTATCGAATCAAATACAAATAATGCAATCAATACCATGTTGTGTGTGTTCCTCTGAAGTGTGCTTCAAAATGTGTTTCTACACATTCAACAATAGTAAGCTTCTAAAGTGCAAAGTCAAGCAAAAGGCAACAGCCTCATTTCATAAGGCCAGAGCCGTCATGATAGTGATTTTGCAGATGAAGCAAATAATTGTTTGTTTCTGTTAAACCAGTTTTGAGTTGAACAGTGAGGTTATGGAGGGAACCAACATTCCTGTGTTCTGCTGTGGTTGCTACTTGAGCTCAAGCACCTTTCAAGAGTTTGCGATAAGCAACGTTTAAGGATGTGCTACTGCCTAGATTTAGTCTAACAGTTTGGACAACCTGACTATTGAAGTGAAGCCTGGGCAATATACAGTCACACCGCTAGATGTCATCCTAATGCAGGATTTAGGATAAAATGCTAACCTGGAATGGTTTTATGATAGCATGGATGCTCTAGGGTGGGATAAGCATTCCAAAAGTGTTAAATGTTAACATGAATTTGCACAATGACCCTAATGAAGTGGTATACAACAGATCTAGGTTCACTAGTTAATCTGAATTGCTATGCCTATCATGCTGCTGCATGTGTTAACCAGATGGGTATATACCCATGTTTTACTTGAATTTAAGTAGGTAGAGTTGTATTTTGATTTTTTTTTTTTTTTTTTTTTGCCTGTTCATGTGTGGTCTGGTTCATTAATAAATGTGTGTGTGGTCTGTGCCCCCCCTGCCCCCAGTTGAAATTGAGATTGTGGAATTTAACTTCAGTAGAATGCAACTTCAGCAACAGATGTACTCCTTCATTTTCAGAGAGATTTCATAGATTTCATAGACATTAGGGCTGGAAGGGACCTCGGGAGATCGTCAAGTCCAGCCCCCTGCCCA
>NW_017728935.1:4570281-4571981 GCF_001723895.1 Crocodylus porosus | reverse complement strand
TTCTATTGCTTCCTGTAATTGCTGATGGGCAGTGAGCTGAGGCAACTTGGACTGCCTGTGTGTGTGGCTGCAATACCTTAATATATAGGCCTGTGCATTTGAATGCTGGCTTCTCCCAGAAAGTTGAAGGGAGGTGTAAGGGAGGTTAAAAACTAGAGGGTTCCTGCATACAGAAGCTGAGACTATTGCACTTACTGTAGTCAATGGTTGTGAAGAAGCACCTGCTTGGGGCTCTCAGCCCGCCCCTCTATTTGAAAATTGGACCTTTGCTATTTAGTCTCTTCAATAAAAAAGTTGGATACAAACTCCTGGAAAGCTGCTTCGGGCTTAATACCAGGAAAAACTCCTTCGCAGTCAGGGTGACCAGACTATGGAATAAACTCCCTCCAGATGTGGTGCAATCACCTACCGTGGAGGCTCTCAAGAGGAGACTGGACAGTCACCCTGCTTGGGGTCACTTCACCCCAGTTGTCTTCCTGCCTAGAACATCTATGAAATAAGAACATAAGAAGTGCCAGGGACTGGGGCAAACCAGAGGTCCGTCTTGTCCTGCTCCTGGGACTTGTTGGGAGGGCCAGTGGGCAGTGTTGGGGGTGCTCTGCTTGGTGTCATCCCTTGGCATGCTAGTTTTAAACCTCTGACCATCACTCCCATCCCTGTTAGGCCTTTAGTGGTCCCAAGCATTCACTTCTGGCCTGGCTTGCGGTCTCCCTTTCTACAGGAGACTTCCAGCATTTCTCTGCGGGCGTTGCCTGGGAGTCGGCAGGCAACAACTCTGCCTGTCTCTCAAAAGGGGCAGAGGGCGGATGCCAAAATAGTGACCTGGGTTGGATCGGGGTGGTTTTTCCCTCTGCCATTGGCGGTGAAGAGCAGATCCCAAACTGGGCATGGGGACGCCGCACACGGTTGCAACATCAGCACATGGGATTGCAGGGCCAGGAGCAGGGGGTTACGCTGAGGAAATGGGGTCACACCAAGGAAAACGTTGGGACCCGCAAGCCAAGGGAGCGCCTGCTGCCCATTTCCTCCACCAACACATCCTCCTTGCTCTGTTTTGAGGGTTGAAAAACCCATAGCAGTGTGCACAATTACTGATCTTATCTGCGTCCACACACACAGGTTCCCTCTTGCCCCCTCTCTGCTTGTGGCTTGGGGGAGCACATGTGGGGAACGAGGAGCAAAGCTGCGGGGGCCAGGAGCATTTAGCTCCTGCCCTGCCAGAAGTAGCAGGCGGAGGGGGTGCCTCCAGCCGGTCTGTAGCAGCAGCGCTGCCGAGGCCGGGGCAGGAGGGGCTCGGGCTCGGGCTGGGGCCGAGGCCGCGCTGACAAAGCCCCGGCGGGGCGCGCGTCGCCTCCACCCGGCAACCGCCTCCTCCCTACGCTACCAGCGTAGCAACCTCCCGCCTCGCCGGGTTAGGCGCTTTGCGTCAGCCATGTGCCGCCCGGCTCCCCCTGCCTGCGCAGTTGGCGTAACCGCCCACCGCCGGAGGAGCCGGCCGCCAACTGCGCCCGTAGCCTCCCCCCCCCGGCGATTCTCGGCGCCGCTCCACGCCGCTGGCGCAGCGGCCGTTCCAAAGGGGCGGCAGGGGCCAGCACCCCGTCCCCACCCCTCCCCCCTCAGCCGGCTTTACGCCGTTTGCGTAGCGTGCCCCCAAGATGGCGTCGCGATCATCGTCGTCGTCGGCGGTGGCCGGAGCGCGG
>NW_017728935.1:4551131-4569756 GCF_001723895.1 Crocodylus porosus | reverse complement strand
GGGGGTCATGGGGTATGGGGTGCCTTGGGGGGGATCATGGGGCACAGAGTGCCTTGAGGACTGGGCTGCAGCAGACTTGAGGGGGATCATGGGCTGTCGGGTGCCTCGAGGACAGGGGTGCAGCAGGGCTGGGGGGATCATGGGCTATGCGGTGCCTTGGGGGGATGATTGGGGTGCAGCACAGCTGGCAGAATCATGGGTTAAAAGGGCCTCAAAGGCTAGGGTGCAGCAGGGTTGGGGGAATCATGGCTTATCAGGTGCCTCAAGGACGGGTGCAGCAGGCCTGGTGGGGTCATGGGCTATGGGGTGCCTTGGGGAGGGGTCATGAGTTAAAAGGGGCCTCAAGGACTGGAGTGCAGTACATCTGTGTGGGATCGTGGGTTATCAGGTGCCTTGAGGACTGGGGTACAGCAGGCTGGGGGTGATTATGGGGCATTGTGCCTTGAGGACGGGGGAGCAGCACAACCAGGGGGGAATCATGGGGTATAGGGTGCACCGGAGCTTGGGAGTGGGGATCATGGGGCATCAGGTGCAGCACAGCTGTGGGGGTCAGGACCTAGGGATGGGTAGCTGGCCCAAAGGAGCCAAGGGATCCAGTTGCAGCTCATAAGCACTGCCCTATGTCCTGGGTCGGACCATAGTTCTGCCTAATCTCCTGTGTTATGCAGCAGCAGCTTGAAAAGGTGCCCGGCTTCTCGCCATGTGTGGGCTCCCCCAGTCCTGTGCCCACCTGGCCTGGCCCGGCCCGTGGTCCTGCTCATGGCCCTGCCGCAGGTTCAGATGAAAGCTGGCTAGAAACCAGCTGTGATAGGCCCCCTGCAACATGTTATGTTAATGATGTAATTGGCAGGTGAATTTTGACCAGCCACACATGCTAAGTAAAGATTACGCATGATAAAAATGACTGTCCGGCGATAAAAAGAGCCAATCGGCTATGACGGTGGAACAGCTCTTTGGGCCCTGCTACATGTTTGCATGAAGGTTGGGTAGAAACCAGCTCTAGAGTTGTTGCAGTTTCAAGCTCTTTATAACTGGTTGGCTCTCTTTCTATAGCTGGATAGCCATTTTTATGACATATGATCATTACTTGGGGCGTGTGGCTGGCCTACATGTATTGTGTGATTTGCCTGTGAATGGCATTGCATATGTAATGGTAGCTTGGGTCTCTGAGAGCTCTGAGTAATTGAACCTCCTAAACTCTCCCTGTCTTGTGGGCTCCTGCTGCACGATAGATTTGAATCTATGGTGCAGCTGATGGCTGAATCACAAATAAGTCTAGATCAGCCACATGTGCAAAGTAAGGCCTCTGCTGCATGTTACATAAATTATGTGATTAACTGGTCTGAGAGTTTAGAGTGGTTGCATTTCAAATTCTCCCATCTTGGTGGGGGCAACACTCCGGAGCCAGGAAGTCTAGACCTGCTTTGTGAGTTTTGTCTCCCTCCCACCTCCCACTATAGCAGTGTTGCTAAGAGCAGGCTAGCCTGGCTGGGGAGGTCTGTTTCTTTGGTGCAGTTGAGGGCAAGATGCAGCCCGAAAGGTATAAAAAGACTTGAAGGGTGGGCAGGTCTGGCACTGCATGGCATGCTGTGGCGTGGGATTTGGCAGCCGACTGCATCCACCACATTGACAGAGCTCCAGGCCAGCACATCACATGAGATGGGGAAGGAAACCTGACCCTAGATTTATAAAAAGAAACTGGGATAAAAGGGACGGATGGATTGCCAGAAGTGGCCGTCAAGAGAGATTTTTAGGAGGAAGTTGGAATTAAAGGTAAATTGGTTAGTCTGAGAATAACTGTTCTGCTCAACATACTCAGCCCTGTTGGGCTCAGAAGAGTGACTCTGCATAGAAATGTAAATTGTCCAACATCCTCTTATTTTTTTTTTTTTTTTTTTTTTTTTTAAATAAGCTGTCTTATTTGGGCTTGCAGGATTCAAAGTGAACCAGGAGGCATCTCCTTATGAATATTATGGGATTACTTTGACTTCATCTGTTTTACTGGTTTATAGGTGGCTAACCAAAGTCTTTGTTCTCCTGATTATCATATTTGTAGCTAGAGGAAATCAGAAGGGAATGCAGACAGTTCACTGGAGGAAAGCTAATTAGCATATTATTCCGTTATTATTTAACGTGGTGAAGGAGCCTCATCAACCCCCTTATTATTGCTGCACTGTCATGGTGAAGAGTGTCAACAGTACAGTTATAAATGGGCTGAAGGATTTATAAAACTTTTCAAAACTCCAATGAAATTGAAATACGAGGTCTAGGCTAAAAGAGCCACCTGTCCTTTGCAATTCTATGAAACCATTTTGAAATCAAAATGCTACATTTTTCTTTGTAATTTTAATTTTAGAAGTTACTTGGTATGGTAATGGGAGGGGACAATATAAAGAAACTGTTTCCTAGAGCAGTTGTACACAATTTATTAGACTTATGTAGCATTTTTTCATTAAAAAATATCTAGACAGATATGATCTTAATAAGATTAAATATACAAATGTGTTTGTAATAGACAGTTAAGTGATGTGTCAGCTTTCACAAATAGCAGATTACCGATGTGTAATGTACAGACTGACAGTGATACAGGCTTGTATCTTCTTTTGTGTTTTGAATATGAATAGGTTTTTACAGTTGTGCTAGGGCTTTTTTATACGTATACTTGAGTGAAGGTTTCTGATGTACAGTTGCACTGATCTGTCCAGATATGACTCCTTTAAACATGTTTCATTAAGCTGATGGTAAAGGTTGTGTGGTAGTGTTAGAGAGACGGTGTAGCCTTGATAGTCCAGGAATTATGTGAGAGGTAAGGATTTTTTAGGAGTGATACCTTTAATTGGACCAACTATACATGGTTGGAACAAAATTAGACAACTTTTGAACGCGAGACATTCTTCATCAGGTATGAGCGGTTGGTTGTGTGGATGCTGCTTAAAGCAAAGCTGAACAATGCCGAGCTTAAGTTGATTAGGAGTTGCCTTGAGTGAAAACAAAGTAAGCTATTATTTAGCCAAGCCAAGCGTCTGTTTAGGTGTTTGTATGAATTTATCTAATGGTGCTAAAAAAATAAATGTGTAAACTAGTGCACTTCTGCCCTGTAGATCAGCAGAGGTCTGAATCCAGTCTTCAAAAAACAATAGAATTGAGTTCAAGTTTGGTCACTGTACCCTGCTTAATTGTCTCATTTGCATAATTATGTAGACCTTTGGAGAAACCCTAAGCATAAATGAGTAAGAAATGAGAACCTATATCCTCGATTTCATTTCAACAACTGTGCAGGCGTTCAGGAGGGTGGCATTATCGCAACAGTAAAATCGGTGAGTGTGTTGATTTCCATTGTCTGTTATAATAAAAGTCCACCTAATTGCCTTGTGAATGTGACAGAAGGTGCTGGTTGGATGATACTGAATGACCACAAATTAATTAAGCTCAAGTGCTGTTTTATATTTCTGGGTATTCATACATTGGTACCTGTTAGCCTATGCAAATAAAAGACTAATAATAGACAGGTGAAACAAGTGCACGTTAACACCCAAAAACTCCTTGCAATAGAATACCATAAATGGACTTTTTTCCAATAAATTTGTCTTTATATTGGGTGAATTCTTTAAAAAAATCTCTTACTGAGAAGTTAACATCAGGACAGACTACTTCGCTGATATCTAGAATACGCTCATTTTACTAATTAGAAAACCTGGTTTTTAAATGACTTTAATTGCGTGCTGTCATTGGATGTATTTTAATAATTTTCTAGAGAGAGGTTGGTTTATCATTGGCTGGTGATCATTAAAACATAAAAATCAGTGACTGAATAGAGCCTTAACACTGAATTCGTCACTCTTCTGCTGACTGAGAGAATACATTATATTTTAACACATTTAGTTAAGCAGTTGTGTTACTTTGTCTAACGATTTATAGGGGTTCTTAGTTTGACCCTTTTTGAAATAGAAGTCAATGAATAATGCATTTTTTTTATACTGTACTAAGCATTAACCTTTTAACTTGTGATTTGTCATTCGCTCTTTGGATGAAAATTGGAATTTAAATCAAAATGCACAAAAATAAAAGAATTAGAAGTTGATTAGTTAAATAACATTCCCTTAAATGTAAAAAAAACCCAACACATTTTGATAATGTCATTTTGTAATGTGCTCTTTTTTTATTTAGTATTCTTGTATGTGGTGAAATGAACTGACAGTTTCTTATTGTGCCCTTAAATATTGAGCTAGTAGATCTCATTCTCTCTCCCCTATTTTATTCATAGATTTGAAAAGGAAAACAGGCTTCCCTGTTTTTCAGTTTTTTGTTGGTTTCTTAACATTGAATATACTAGTTTGATAAACTGGAATGAACAGCATAGTCTCTCTATGCTAGTTTGGCCCTTTAGAAGACTGTTTTTAGTTACTTAATCCATGTTTTGACTCTGGCATAAATGCATAATGCTTATGATTTTTAATACAACTGTGACGACCTAAGCTTACATAATTTTCTTGATTTCAAATAGCTTTACTTTAAAAATAGAAATATGCTTAAAATGAGAAAATGTTGTTTAGATGAGGAAAATCCAAACTTGTGACTTTCAGGATAAATCAGCATTATTTTTATCCACCTTGCTTAGAGATTTTAATGTGTTCTTTTTCCACATATTAAACACTTTGGGAGCTTGTTTCTTTGGATATGAGAGTGCCTGTGCAACAGATTTTTGGATGAAAATACTTTCTTGCTATGAAATGTTCAAAAAATTGACAGTAGGAAAAATTAATTTGAACAAATAGAACAGAAGAACAACAAAATAATTTCTTTCTTAAATGAATGGTCTAACTAAAAAATCTTACTTTATTTCTATTATTTGAGAAATACGCCTCTTTAAAGGGATGTGTGGCCAGAAAGAAAAAAAAAATCAATCTGGTTATGTTAAAAGGATTTTGAAGAGCTTTCAAAGAGCCTTCTAGCAGCAGTTGGCATAAGGCAACTCTAAAAAAGGATGAAAATAGCAAGGGAGTAAACTCCTGGGATACTTGCCGCTTGTGTGAGAGGGGAAGTGCTTAGAAGTTAAGTGTTTTGAGGGAAGCAATATAGCGGTCTGTATTTACCAGGTTTCTTCATTTTACCATGTATTACAGGGACCATTGTCCCAATGTCTTTTGGCTTTTAAAGCAAGTCTTGAGTGGTTTCAGCTTTAAAAGTGCTTGCTGTGTATCGGACCAAAGTCAGGTTTTGTTAACTACTTGTATTTGAGGAGATTTTGAGGTAGAACATTTCTTCACAGAGAACGGCATATTGGTGGGATCAGCCTTGCATTTTGAATGAGGACTAAAATTACAGGGCAAAACCATAAACGCATACCAGGGGCACGGAGAGCTTTCAGAAAGAGAGCACCAGATAAGCTCTTGACTAAATTTTAAACGCTTGCAAGCATTTGTCCATCTATTGGTGATCAGCTAACATTGTGGCCTCCTTGCAGTAATTGCTTGCTTGGAAAAGTAATATTAGGAAAGAATTGAATATGTTCTTAACCATCTCCTTATTTCCAGCTGCTGAATCACACTGAAGAGCCAGCATCATATGATTAGCCAGCTTTCCACAGACCACAGTCAGGGAATCACTGCTCTAACAGCTCAACTTGACTATTGTTTACATTCCCTTCAGCTACGTGAAAGATTTGTGGTTAAAGCCAAATAACAATACCCTACATATGTTGCTAACAGAGTACTGTATCTGCATTTGTATGCAGCTTGGCTTAGATATCCACTCCCCCATGGCGTGTGGTAAGTTCTCAGGACAGTCCTATCAACTTGACAGACTATAAGCTTTCATCTTAAAAAAAAAAAGGTTTCTAGATTTCTTTTTTCTTTTTTTGGGTGGTAAAGACAACTTAAACAGAATTGAATTTAAGCTGTAGTATGAATGTTTTCTTTCAGGGTTACAGTTGGCTCCAGTATTTCTAGTGCTGCTGAACTTGCCCAAACTGCAAAAGCAGGAAACGGGGGATTATTTTATCATTAGTTTCAATGGGAACCCTGGACACAGCTATGAAACTGAAGAACATGGTCAGGTTGACTGTTACAACTGGGCGAAATAGATTAGTAGTTGAGGAAGACCACAGGTAACAGTTACAAGAAGTATTCACTGATTTTGGGAAATGGAGAATCCAGAAACAGAGGATGGGTATAAACAGAAAGGAGAGCAGAGGGCTTAACCCTACAATGCCTTCTTTTTGGCACTTCAGTACTTAAATCTCAATTTTCTAAGGCACAGATTGCTAGGTATTATAACAGGTTGAGTTCTCTATCAAGGCACAGGGATGTGTGCTCGCTTTTCCCAGCAACAGGATGAAGTGACTGCATTGGCATTGACCTTGGATAGTAGAAAAAAAATCCATCTTCATTTAGCCCTGGCTTGTACATGTGACTGTAAATATTTAATAATTTTTTTTCTAACCCTTATAAGTAACTGAGGGTGTTTAATGTGTGCGAAAGTACAGCCGGGTGACATTTTTAGGATGCATTTATGGTAAATCGCTTAAACATACCGAGGCATTTTTGGGAACACAGAAAACGCAGGGAAGAAAGTAAGTGCACAGTACGAGAAGAGAAAAAGAGGAAATGGATGCAAAGTGAAGTGGGTGAAAATGGACCCGTGGTCCTTTATATGGAAAAGGGGACAGGAGAGTCTAGCCTTGAAGGGAAAGAGGGATCTAACAGTTGAGAGAGACATGGCGATGGTTCCAGCTTTAAGAACAGAGACTATTAATGATGCAGCTAAATACAGAGTATATACAAAATTGGGCACAACCATTCAAGTTCTTTAAATTGTAGGTCTTATTCAGTAGGTTTAATACTTAGGTAAGTTAGGCATCTGTTCAACTCTGACCTGCACTGAATAATGCAGACTGAATCTTCATTTTTGGACTATTGTTATTTTGCATAATTTAGAGGGATGATCTGTTTGGGCATATTTTAAACACATTTACAGGATTGTCTGGTTCTTAGCTGGTTTGGGTGTTTCTTGTGAATGTGGACAAGTATCTTCATTCAGTGCTGACTGCATAGTTTCTAATAGAAAAGAGTAAAGAGCTTTCATAGCAGCAGGTTGTTAGTTTTGATTAATATATTTATCAATTGGAAAAAAAAGTGTATATGCAGTATATACTGTGTGTATCATCTTACAGGGACATTTGGTTTCTTGTAGTCATGGTTTGTGTTTTGGGTTTTTTTTAAGTGCATAGTGTTCTTGTAAACTGACTTTTTCAATGAGATGGGACAATTTTATATAAAGGCTGCAACATTCACTTCTAAAAGAAAAAGGAACTTAAAATTTCTCCCAGTATCCCATACAGAAAAAGGCTACATAAAATACAGTTAAGTCAAGAAGGTCAAACTGTGCCTTTGATAGGTGAAGTGAAGCATGATTTCATGGGTCCCTTTGCTGTAAAAGCCTTGCCAGTAACCCTCTACTGATTAAATATATGGCTCTTAGTTCAAGCATCTCAGCTGCGTGGTTAGTTTTGTCCTTAGTATGAAACTCCCAGAAGAATTTTTCTGTTCTAGTCTAAAACATTTATTTTTTTTGTAGGGTGAGTGAGGATTCTTGTTTTTCATACTTTTCAGTAAGGTTCAGCATATAGTACTTGACTGAGAAATTTGTGGTAATAGTAATAGGAACCGTGGACATTTCGATGCTAGCCAAGCCATGCGGTAAGTACACTTAGAGATTTGTGTTGCTGCTCTAATAGTTCACTTGAAAAATTTGACTGGATTTTTAAAATTCTTCCTGGGTATCTCCTTAGGTATGATTTGCATAATTGCAATGATTTTAGTTCAGTAGCTGGGTTAGCAAGAGTTTCCATACTTTTATTCACTTTCTTAATGTTTCAATTCTAATAGTTTCCTCTCAGCATGTATCATGATTTTTGCCAGGATCTACAGCGTGATTAATTTTGATTTCCTTCCCTTTTTTTTCCCTACCATTATTTTGGCTGTCTCACTTTGCAGCTATTGTGATGTGGATTAAATAATACATTTAAAGCTACAGAATAATGTGTGTGCTGTGGGAGACAACAGTGTCTAGTAATTAAAACAAATTACACTATTCAGTTTTCTGTGAGAGAATTTTCTTGTTATGCACATGATGGTTTCTGTTTTTAATGGCTTAGTGTTGAGAGCATGTGCATTCAGGCACTTGTTCAAATTAATCACATCTCGGTGTTTGAACCTGGCTATGACATTGCTGACGGAAATGGTGCTTGTTACTTGGTGCTAACTTTGTAACATGCCCTGAATAGCAAGAGGGTTGGAGAAGCCTTACTGTAAGCCTTGTGCTGGTTGGCATGCTTGCTTAGGGACACTCAGTGTTAGCAGGTTGGCAATATGCTTGTGTGTCACTGGTGTAACTGAGGCCATGTTATGGCTTGTTAAATCCAAGAGATTGACTTTCATTCTTTACTGGGTAAAGATCTGTTTTTCTTGCTCCTCTTTTCAAACAGATGTGATGACCAGCAGAGTTCTTACTGTTTTCAAGGTCGTTGTGGCATCCTGATCGGTGATCCAGGTTCTTCGGATTTTAAAAGCACAAGACACATGAATGCTTGTGTATTGGGGTTATGCAAAACATTTGTTAGCTTTGAATAAAGTACAAAAGGTCTTTATGCCAGGTAGAGCTGTACAGGCTATGCTATACCGAGCGGTAGAAGGACAGGATAGAAAGTTGCTAGCACTGCTAAGCTCCAAGCCCTTGAACACTGGAATGAGATGAGAAAATGGAACTTCCAAACAAAGGGAGATTGTGCAGGCAGAGATCACTGAACCTGGTCTCTGAAGAGTGGAGCGTAGGAAGCATAGTTTGTCCACATAATGCAGTAATTGCTGAATGGTGGCAAAACATGAAATGATTTGAAGTGGTTGGGAGGTCAGGCTAGAGTACGGTTCAAATGACTGATTTCATGATTTAACATGTGATAACAAGTTTTTAATTGAAACAGCAGCATGTCACTCTGCATTAGCCATGGGTTAGCATCAAGTTGCAGGTTATGGTATTGGCTGTGCTAAAATTCCCTGTTTGACATCTTGCCTGTTCTCTGATCCTCTTAGCAAGTATGTCTGCATCCTGCCTGACCCTACACTCTGTCATCTGGGGCAAGGACGGTCTCCTGCTGAATGTGTGGATAGCGTAGAGCTCCTTTTGGATGCAGCTGTAAACAGATACAGTTACCTGTGGCTACTTCATCCGCTCACACCTTTGTAACTCAGGTTGTAATGGTAACAGCCAATTAATCTTCATAGTTTTGTCTTCATCGAGCCTCTTCAGTGAGTTATGTGCCTGGCCACATGGCCACTGCACCATTTTTGTAAGCTGTTTTTGATGGAGGGGGAGTTTGAAATTCCTTTATTGCTTACATTTTGTAAACGAGCATTTGTTTTCTACCTTTTCAGCTTTGCTTGCCAAAGTAGTCCTAGAATTACCCAGTCTCCTTGAGCCATGCTGGTTTTCATAACTGAAAGGATTAACTAGGTTGTTGTGAATAGTTTTACTTTAAACATGATATGGATTGAAAACCTGGTTTAATCCATAATTTTTACTTTTCATTGAAGTTTTTGGTTTGCTTTTCATTTGCCTTTTGCATTCTTTCAGGTGTGCACCCTTCTAAAATGGATTGACATAAGTAACTTATACATATCAGACAAGGACGTTTGACCAAGTGGTATGATGCCTACACGCTCTTCCCCAGAAGAAACCAGGACTGAAAGAATTGGCTCCAGAGTCTGCCCTTACAGACAACTCAAGTAAACCTAGCCTGTGTGTGACCTAGCAAGCGCAGTGTAAATGTTAAACCTTCCTCAGTATTAAAGCCTGATACAAAGTCCTTGACTTGAAAGGAGTCCTCTCTAAGGGTGCCAGCTAAGGAATAATCGGAGCTTTTCATTAGAAAGGGAGTCTCCAGTGGAGTCTTCCTCCTTGCACTAGCCGAAGGGGAAGCTGAGACAAATGCTTAGGTGCAGGGACGGAGGAAATGGCTTTGTTGCCACTGTAGGCCCCTGTAGGTATCTGTTATGCTAGATAAAAACACATTGCGTATGTTGCAGCTAAAGGAACTAGATGATTCTTCTCTAATTTTTGCCCTATTTCTGAGAAACGAGACTGTAGTCTTTCTCGCTGCCGTAAGAAAGCTTTCAGAAAGGCATAGTGTAATTGTTCTTTGCCTTCAGTTTTAGTTGACCTTGGTGAATCTTACCCTGTATGTCAGGAAACCACTTTATTTGTATTTGCATACCATTAGTAAAACTGGTATGTAAAAGGTATATTATCTGGTGTTTCAAATAAACATTTTCTCTTCATGTTGTAGGTTTGAGTTTGATTGGCATGTTTTCAGATATGGTTCACAGGTCTGATAAAGCGTCTGGTTAGAACAGGACACTGGAATGCCCAGTAATTTCGGTGCGTTTCCAGAGAGTACTAATGTGCATCACCAATGCTTTAAATTGCTTCTTCTAAAATGCCCTAAAAGGGGATTATTGTTAGTGATTAGAGTAAGAAATTGGGTCTCCTTGGTTCTTTTCCCATCTCTTCCACTGACTAGGTGTCTGGCGTGAGGCTTGCTTAACCTGCCTTGCATTGGTTTTCTTGTTGTATCGTGCTCAACTATCACACAGGATTGTTTTGAAAATTGGTATTCTGGAAGGACACTGAGCTTCTTGCAAGGTGCTGGACAAGTGCAAATATGACTGTTATCTGCAAGGGAGTTCAAGCCTTGCAAACTCTCTGCTGCTCCAGATAAAACCAGATGTCTGAGTATACACAGTTCATAAAATACTACTCCCACTGTGTAAAAATGGGACTGCAAGGAAGTCGTGTTTATACAGGCAAAGTTGTTGACTCAAGTGTCCATACCAGATGCCAGCTATGGTCACTATATTCTTCCTTCTTCAGTGTATTGGACTGTAATTGCAGTTGTATGTTATGTTAGCTGCTTATATTAAATTAGTGCATGCCAGGCTAACAGTTTGACCTGTAGTGGCCCTGTAAATGAAGCTTTTATTATATTATATAATTCGCTTAATATTTGTAAAGCGCTTCTGGTTCCTTCTGGATGCCCACTTATAAACGTGATTACTGCTAGTTGGACAGAACAGTTCTTTTGAAGTCCTGATTCCTGTAAAGATGCTTTGAAAATATTTAGACTAAACAGGACAGTTTATTTTAAAAGAAATACTTTTTCTACATTGCAAAAGGTAAGGTTCAATTAACTGTTGACAGTATAAAGCAGACAAAACAACAATATTTTCTAGATGTTATACAAAGAAATAGTAAAATCCAAGACTTTTTTTTCTTCTTCTGGAATTGGCAGCATTTTAGATGATGGACCACTACAACACTTCAAAAAAATGTGTGATATCATTGTCAGCTTGTCGTACCTTCCGATGAATCTTGTTTCTGAATGTGACAGTTGGCTGGCTGTGCAATTTCTGTTACAAACACATGGGAAGAAAATGAAATAAGAAAAATATGTCAATTCAAACCCAGAAAAGTTTTTAAATACAATTTTTATTTAGCTTTAGTAGACCGGAAACATGAGGAACCAAAGAGAGAAGCTGGAATGACGAGGCTCTTACAAAAATCTCTGTGTGAGGATAGTATGTCTGTGATCAATACAGAGAGAAGTCATTAGCTGTGTTAGTTTGAAGATAGGCAGAAGGCAAGGCAGGGTGGCACCTTAAAGAATAACTTGTTTATTCATAAGCTTTCCTAGGTAAGAGGTAATGAAGCTTATGTCTTTCTGAAAGAGTTGGTCTTCAAGGTGCCATGCTGCCCATTTTCTGTGGTTGATGTACTGGTAGATCAGACTAAATTCTGTTAACGACCATAGCACTAAACCAGTGTCTTTACAGAACGGTGCTAAAGTTGGGGAGAGTTTTTATTTTACCAGTCTCCAATGCAGCTGACAACTTTAAAACTAACAATTGGGCAGAGAAGGAGCTTTTCAAATGTCTTGAGTGGAGGGAGTTATATTTTTACTTGTCTTAAGAAATGCAAACTTCCAGCTAGTAGGGTAGGGTTTGAATAGTGCAGATGCACAAAGCGGTTGCCTATGAAGTCTGTTTGTCAGAGAGATTCTTAAATTTGAACATTTCTTCCTTTGCCCTCCCTTTAAAAGCACGTTTTTATGTTAAGTACCAGGCTGCCGTTGTCCAGTAAGGCATTACCAAGCAAACTATACTTCATTGCTATCAGTTCTGCTGGGCTTTTATTTCCTTTGGCTCTCTAAAGCAGAAAGAGTCTCATTGCAGTGTGGCAGTCATGTGCTGTGCTTGGGTTTGCTCTGTAATGGAGGGCCCTTTCTACCACAGCCCTACTTTTTTGCCAGATTGTTTGCAAGAAGTACTGTTCTCCACCCCCTTTTCACTGCAGAAAGGGACTGCTGCCAGGAAGGGAGGGCACAAATGGGGAAACCAGTTCTAGGCATTTTCTTTGTAATCCTTACTGGTCTTGATGAATGCTGTGCTTGTCTCTGACAATACAGATGTTTGCTAGTAAGCCTCCATATTTTACTAAATTTAATTGAAAGGTTTCTGGCTTCTAAAAGCGTTTGTCAGAAGAGGGAGGGAGGGAAACGGAAGGAGGGATTTTGTTTTAATTACAGCTGCTTTTTGAGAGTGAATGGAAACAGCTAGGCTTTTTTCTGAGAGCCATGTGAGGCCCCTGTTCTCTGCAAGGTTGTTCGAGTAATGGAAAAGAGAGCACTGGTTGGCTGCTGTATGGCCCTGTAATCACCTTAGCTTTATGTGGAAGCTGACTGGCTATTCCCAAAGTAAAACCAGCCTGTCCTGAAAGACAGGACTGATAATTATCAGCTGTCTGGCAGAGCACTGCAGTATCAGTAACCATTTGATTTTTCTTTTTCCCCCCTTCAGGGCAAGAAAAAATGCATTATAACTGTGCTGTAGATACTAAAGGATTTCACTTAACATTTTAATTAGTGAGAGACGGATCAGGGACTGGTTTTTTTTTTTTTGGTAGCCTTTCTCTTGGCTCTTACAGAATGGACACAGCAAGCCAAAAATTAACCTTTAAGAACATTTATAGAAAACTTCAGTTCAGCTCAGTGGGCCAGTAGCTTCCACAGCAGAGAGATCATTTTGAAAAGTTTCTTTGGTTGCTTTTGCAAAAATCTGGAACTCTTGGTTCAGAAATGATGCTGTTTATTAGACCAACTAGGAAATTGCAAAAAAAGATGATCTTTTTTCTGCAGGCTTTTGGGCTCAAAGGCCCGTCCTTGGGCTCAGGGAAAATTAAAGATGGTAAAAAGTCTACGTAGGTAGGAAATAAATTTCAACTTTGCTCAGAGGAAGCTGGAGATGGAAGTCTGTCCCTCTGAGTCCATGAGAGTGGCTTTGTGAGTTGTTGCAAGTTGCTCTTTGGTGTGCAGATCAGGCAGGATTCCTTCCCTGGAGGTGTCAGATGACAAGCAAGGAAGTGTAGAAATATGTCTAGTTGTTCAGCAATGAAGTTTAAAATCCAAAATTGGCTAAAATTTGCCATCTTCCATGTTTCAGGGATATATTTGGTAGCCATGTTGGCCTGAGACAAAGAGAAGTACCAAAATCTAGAACTCCTGGTTCAGAAATGATACCTTTTATTAGACCAACTAGGAAATCACAAAAAATTAGCTTTTTCTGCAAGCTTTGACATTTTGGTTGCTTTTGACGTTAACACACGTGTAGGGTTCTGGGAAGAAATCCGTAAGAAGCTTTCGATTGCCACTGTTAGGGTTGGGAGCAGAAGTTGGGAAGATGCACTGCTGTATCTGTAGATGAGGTTCTTTGGCTAAATCTGATATCTTTTATCAGACCAACTCAAGTAGTTGGAAACATTCTTCTTCTTTGAGTTGATCTACTAAAAGATACCAGATTTACCCAAAGAACCTTGTCTGCCAATGGCTGTAGCCGTGTTGGTCTAAGCGCAACACCCCTGGTACACCTGTGACTCTTTTGTTCAAGGACACTAGCTTTAAAGCATAAATATTCCCTTCAGAGCTTTGCACAAGTTCATAAATTTCAGTCACCTAAAAGAGAGGGGTAGGGTGAAGGATAAGATCTTCTTTGCAGCATCTTCTTGCAAAGAAAAAAATACCTTACCTGTACAATGAGCTCCTGTCTGCCCTGGAAAATAATGCTTTTATTTAGATAGAGTTTGTTTGGCGGCTTATGTTCATGCTGAAAGGTTTGATTATCTGAAAATCTAAATTTAGCAGAAATGTAATAGTTGCATCTTCTACGCTTGCTGGGGAAAGGTTTTTACTTCGCTGGATTTTTGCACGTACTGGTCTACGGTGTTACAGTGATATAAGAATGATGTAGCCAGGATGGTCCAAGAAATCATGCAAGAGGCAAGGGTTTCTTACAGTGATATCTTTTGTTGGCTAGATAAGCTTTCTGAAAGCTCTTCTAACTTCATCCCAACTACATAGTCGGTGCAGTAAAAGATAATCACTGTAAGAAATCCGTGCCTCTCCCAGATCTTGTGTGCGTCATTCTTTCCATTTCTTCCAAAACTTTTAAAAGTGTTTTACAGGCCAGTATGTTATTTGATAGTAGGACTCACTTTTAGTGGCTACTGGGCAGACTTTAAAACAAAGGAGGAATCTTTTGCTGAACTTGCAGTCTTGACTTGTAACATTAACTTTGCTAGGGGCATTTGAGTTCCAGGCATGTGTTGACAAGTATGGCTCTTTAGATGTATTTTCTTTGTACATCCTGTTTATTTAGCAGCCTACAAGTTCCCCAGCTTAATTTTGAACCCGGTCATTTTGTCTTGTAAGAACTCATGGGTAGCAATATCCTGTTTAAAGTATTCAACTATGCCCTTGCAGGACATATTTCCTTCTCGTCTGAGGGTGCTTCCTTTTTTTGTGCTTTTGAGGAAACTGTGTGATTACAGTAAGGTGTGAGAGTGACAGCATTTTCCTTCCCACTGAAGGCTGTCCTGTTTTCTGTTCTGAAGTAGCTTCACTTCATTACAAAATCATAGAAATCTAGTGCAGCTCAGAATAATTTTCATGGCTTAAAATGGTTGTTCGTACCTGGAAGCTCTACGTTGGGGAGCTTGGTGTGTGTCAGATGCCATTGTCAAGTTGGCAGTGTTATTTCTTTTTATTTAAAAGCTTTAGTACTGTGACTTAGTAGCAGATACATTATATTTATTTGCACTTGTGAAGAAATATAAGTAGGTATCGACTGAACATACTCGCTGTTATTCTAGGCGGTTGCTCACCTGGGTTGTTCTGCAGTTAGCACTCTGAACAGAAGATGCTCTGAACCAAGAAGATAGACCTTGACTAGAAAATGCATTTCCCTCTTCATTGCTATTGCATCTCTTCAGTTTTAGGGAAGGAGACAGTTCTGTGTTCATCTTGTTACGCTTATTCATATTCCTTCTATTATTTGCTGACCTGAAGCTAGAAATCTCCAGTGCTGATAACCAATATGGAGTACAAGGACTGCAGTATCATCGAGCGAGATGTTGTGATTCTAAGATATGTACTTAGTACATCTGAGTTCAGTTCCAGGCTTTGGAGGGGTTAGGTCCTCACGGCCCTGACCATGTAGAGGCTGTCCGTGTTTGCTCCCACCTCAGACGTCCATATTCCGGTTAGCTGGCTGCTATTCCCTACTTTTTCCCTGGGCGTTTCCACTGGGTGGTATTGGAAGCTTAGTGCTGAGCCTAATGGCATGGCAGCTCCTGGATTTGCCAGGGGATGAAGGAAGTATATTCAGTGTAAAGGGAATTTTCAGAGATTTTGGCTGCCAAACTCCTAGCAGGCCTCTACTATGTGCAGATGGAGCTGTCTGGAATTTTATTGCATGGCCAGATTTGGACAGATTTTCCTGGGAGTGACACTAAGGTGTGACCCCCCCCCCCCCCTTGCCAAATTTCAAGTTGCAAAATAGGGAGATGCCAGATTCCTGAGGAGACACATTCTTCAGTGTGGGCAACATGTAATTTTTATTCTCTAATTTTGTTTTTTTTTTTTTAGTAGCTGAACTGTTTGACCGTCCTCCCCTTCCCTCTGCTCCCTCCCCCCAGTAAAAAAGGGTGTGGGAGCATCTCTTGGCATGGAGATTTCAGCCTGTTTTTAAAGTTTGGCCCAGTTTCACAAGCAGCTGGAATCTGAGTCTTAAAATGGAAGGTGTTGGGTAACCTTTATTCCAGGTGGCACTACTAGCGACTCCTAGTGCAAGCGTCTTGGAAGAGCGTAGTATATTTTGTTTCAAGTGTTTGAACAAATTCAAGAAAGCAGACTCCCCCTTGGTATGATGGGACATAGGAGTTGCCATCACAGCACATCCAGTTATAAGCCCCTGTTTGCCTTGCTGGTTTCTTTACTCAACTTTAACTGTGGTTTGATCTGAAACTTTGCATACAAGTTGTCTACATCAAGCTGGAGATTTACAGCTGATTTCAGCCCCTAGAATTCAGCTGTTTCAGAGCAACGCTAGAAAAATGTACCATATTATAATCCTCTGCTAACCTTTTCTTTGAAAACCCCTCCCTAGCACTCGCATCCTTTGGAGCAGAGACTCAGCTTGGCACAGACGATGCCCTGTGAGTCAAGGATGTGTTTTTCCTGTTCAAGTGAACATCTGTATAAATTTGGCTAAGTCTTAAACCTCTGCAGTTAGCTTAGGATTAGTAGAAACTTCTTGGATTTTTAATAGCTGAATTCCTTAAAGAGTCTAACCACTGGGGTTTTTTCAGTCGGCAGCCGAACAGAAAGTGCTCTGTAACGGCAGCTCTGGGTTGCAGCGAGCCCTGCTGGGTCTGTGGCAGGGCACTTGAACTGAGAACAAGGAGACCATGAAAGCAACAAATAGCCAGCCATTAAGCGAGCACCATCCATTCTAGGCACTGAATGCAGAATGGGCTCAGTGTTAAAAATATATGTGACTGAAGGCCGTCACAATGCATGTGCACAAGGAAGCTGAATTAAGGTTGCACAGCATCATTCATTCTGGCATGCGTGGAACTTCTGGATGTTGGACTTAGCAATTTTAATGTTTTCGTGCATTTTGGGGAGGGGTATATTGTTCATATTTGCATCACATTTTGGTAAGCTGTCTGGCAGAGGAAAGGAAAATGTTTCTGCAGATAGATCCGCTGGTAGGTGAGGTGAGTAACAAACTGGAGGAAACCTGGGAAATCTTACATTTTGCTTTCGGTATGGAAGCATGACTTTGACAGATGTGTGGTCATATCGGTGCAGAATTCCTCAGGCGCAGTAGAACTAATCTTTCATCTCTTAATACTAGTAAAGCAACACTAATAGAGGAAGACATAGATTTATTGTCTTTTACAACTTGGCTTTAAAATGGCTGAGGGAAACCGTTTCAGCTGGCCTGTAACTGAATTGGACTAGCGGGTGTTGGAAAGTTTCCGGCACAGTTGCTTTGGTTCAGAGTGGTTTTGGTAACTGTGCCAGTGAAACAGAGAGGAGAAACATGATGGCTCCGGGGGGGATAAGTGAATAAGCATTTTTCACGGACTTGAAGGAACAGGCGAGTTTTGTTTTTTGTCTCCTCTTGTGGATGGATAGCAGCCAGATCGAGTAAACACAATGTCCAGGTATGCTCTGGGGGACTTTTCAGCCAGCTGGGATTGCGAGTTAGCTTTCGTTGATGGGAGGAGATATGGGCGGGGGGGGGAGTGGAAAAAACAAAGCCATTCACTGTACCTCCCAGGAGTATGCTGCAGTACAAGGAGTTCAGAAATCCATCCAGAAAATGCATTTAGGAAAAATTAAAATTTCTGCTACTAAGATGCTTGAACTCTTTTTTCTTCTTTGCAAAGCTTCCGTGTTCCTTTGCAAACTTGTGTTGCAATGGGAGCATTTGTATTTATCTTCACTGTCTCTAGGCTAGGGTAATTCAAGGTGCTGTTTTTCTTGCATCCAGTTAAAGTGCCTCATTTTACCTCGCCCAAGAGCCAAGGAACAGGAAAATTTGAGTGTTGGTCGCAGGACTGCTTTCAAAGGTGCCTGACACACACAGTAACAGAGGACGTGAGAAGCAAAGGGATAGGATTAGCCAGGATCCTTTTCAGTCAGTCCCAAAGGATGAAAGAAAGAATGGTAGATTAGAAACATCTCTCTTTTTAGCAAGCGGAGGGGATGAAACGAGAGGCGATACAGAGACTAATGTGAATGTTCTGTCGCTGTTTCTGAGATCTTCAAAAGCATAAAAGGAAGCTGTCACCGAACTTGAAACTGTTTCTCTCAAACTCTCATGCTTGCCCACTTCACCGGGCAGATACATGACTTGTGTGTACAGTAACAGTACAAACAAAGAGGACACGGAAGTGCCCAGCCATGCTGCTTAAAAGATGCAATTGAGACAGTTCTGTCACGGAGTTACGAACAGGGGGAGAATGTGGTAGTCTATTGACTTTGCGGCATTGCGATGCACCCTGACTGGTCAGCAATATGTGATGACATTGAGTTGCAACGATGCAGCTTCACCATGCAGATGTTATGATGCCATGACAAATTGCTGACCATCACTTGGCTTAATTTGCTTTGGCTTAATTTATTCTGTCTTTTCCCAGCCAGTACTCCTGATCCAGAGCAGTAGTGTTT
>NW_017728935.1:4547053-4550886 GCF_001723895.1 Crocodylus porosus | reverse complement strand
AGTGCCACAAAGGATGCCAGTGCATGTGCATGTATCAATTACACACCCATTTCAAAGCAAAACTAAGCCTTTTTTGTTTGCAGGTGCTGTTGGTGAGCAGTAGTCGCCATCCAGATAGATGGATTGTCCCAGGGGGTGGCATGGAGCCGGAGGAGGAGCCCAACATGGCCGCTGTGCGGGAAGTCTGTGAAGAGGTATGTATCCGTGAGGAACAGAACTGCCTGGAATCGTGCCGTTGGGCGATACCTCTGCTTGCTTGCTTTGGCAACACATATGCTAAAATTGGAATGATACAGAGAAGATCAGCAAGGCCTCTTTATACTGCCTTCCTTTACTTGCATATCACCAACCTGCTTGGTTTTCAGTATTCCCACACTGTTACAAGGTCCTATAATTAATAATTTCGATGTCCCTGTCAGTTCCTGTTTTCATTGCGTCTTCATCTTTATATCCTTAAAGGTAACAATACTTTCAAGTGTAAAGCTCACATACATTAAAGGATTATCAACAGTTCTTGAAGCATATCATCTATAAATTGAAGACCATAGAGTATTTTTGGAGGCAAGTCTCTTATCCTCATATAAGTGAAATGCAGGTTGAGTTAAGTGTCTTGGCATCTTTTTAACAGATTTTCAGCGTATATTTGAGAGTGACATTTCCTGCATCCTCCCCCCCCCTTTTTTTTTTTAACAGCGCAAGTATAAAAGCTGTCTGTAATAATATGCAAGAAGCAAGGTTTTTTGTGACATCTTTCACTGGACTAGCTGTGTAGACAAGCCTTTGGGCCCCAATGAGTTTTGAAGATAGACACTTTGGCCATGTCCAGATGAGTGTGGCTGTGTGGTATGTGGCACCGCGGACATGTCTGCAGTGCCACTTACTGTATGTTCAACTGTTCTCCACGCAGCAAGGGAGTAGTGCAGGGTTTGGTTTTGTTTTTTTGACCCCTGGATATCCAGGGGTCAATAAAACCCCCACAGAAAAACGAGCGATGCATGCGAGGGCAGCACGCGCTGCTTAAAACTGGGGCCTGTCTGGCCGGAGCTGTGCGACTACCAGCCAGTCTGAGCAGCAGGATCACTGCTGCCGCAGCTCCGGGAGGCCCCCAGGATCCCAGGTAAGGCTGCTGGGGCCAGCCCAGAGCTGGCTCTAGCCTCTTTTATCCCACCCGGGGTAACCTGCTGCGTGTCAGAGCACGTGTAGCATGGGTGTTCCCTGTGGACATGTAGCAGCAATACAAGGTGTCCCGCTGCTAGTTGTCATGGCCTTTGGGCCCAAAAGCTTGTTTATCATCTCTCCCAACTACTCAGTTGATCCAATAAATAAAAGATATCGCAAAAAAAGCCCTTCTTTCTCACACTTTATGGACCCAGGTCCAAAAAGAGCTATAAAATTTCAGGTTGCATTCTGTTTGTTTATTGTGAAGAGACAAGTTTTATTTTAAGTTGTCTTTTGTGTCTGATGCTTTCTTTTATCTAGTAAAATATTATAATAATAAACTTCCTGGCTGTTAAACTTTTCAAGAAATGTTATTTCCGATGTTTGATGTTTCCCCAGGCATTTGGTTTCTGAAGAAAGAATAAGTTTTGGTTAGTGCTAATAACACTGAAAGCTTGACGCACGTGTAAGATGCTCATCGAGCAGATAAAATCCACATGAACATTACATACATATTTGAATGTGACGGTTGTGCAAAGAGAATCCAAGGATATAGATGATGTCAAAGGTACAGGCCAGTGATTCTCAGCCAGGATGTCATGATACATTGGGGTACCTTGAGATCCTTTCAAGGGTGCTGGATGATATTAGCACTGGTAGGTGTGCAAACATGAATCACAAGATAAATTCAGAGGTTTCAAATAGATATCTTCATTGTTCAAGGCAGTCAGATCTGCTGTGGGCTACTCTGATTTTTTCTGTAGTTAAAAACCAAGTGAATACTAAGAGCTGTCACTTTTTGAGGTGGGGAGTCTTCATTCTAAAAAGGTTGAGAATCACTGGTATAGGCAGTGGAGGGAAATGGGAAATGGGAGTTGAGAACAATGGAAATGCAGTTGATTTAGAGAGCTTCTTTTGCATGAGAACTACCGCTTTCTGTCCGAGACATTTAGATGAAAGAAGGTGGAATGAAACTATGGTCGTTTTTAAAATGTGTTACTATTTTAGATTTGATTTGTCTGTACTCCTGTAAAATGCAATTTTCTTATGAAGCGAGCTCCAGAAAAGGACCCATGTCCTTATAATATTGTCCAATAATAGGTAAGGAGGATTATAATGATGGCTTATGAAGAATTTAGGTTGCTGTACGGGGGACATCTTAAAATAGTGTTTTGGTCCATTAGATGGAGAATATGCATGATTGAACATCCAGGGCGAGAATCCATGAGATTGTAGCAATGGGAAGGCTTTGCTCTTTACTTGGGAATATTTTTAGAGGGAATGTAGGAGAATTAGTACGCAGAATTATTAACGGTAACAAAAATAAATTGAGCTCTTACATAAAACAACAAGGTACAGCCAATTTAAAAGAACAAGTAACATGCTGAATATTGATCATTTGTAAATCAACTATGTAGCACATGGTTGATCTGCAGAACTTACTGTTGAATATCATAGAGGCCAGAGGGTGTTTAGAATTTAAAAAAAAAAGAAAGGTTTAGATGTTTGAATGGATAACAAGCAAGCTCACAGTTAAGATAGGATTGAAAATGGCTTTATAAGGGTTATAAACCTGGCTACAGAGGGCAAAAGTCAACAGGTATCTGATGAGCTTTGGGAAGAAACTTCCTCCATAGGCAAAGCCTTCCATAATTGTCATCAATGGAATGTCTTGTATTTTCCTCTTAAGGAGTCTAAAAAATCTTTCATTTAAGATACGAATGCTAGACTACATACCCCCCGAACTAATATGCCAAATCGCTATAATCTGTGTGCCTAGACAGAACTCTTTTAAAATTGCTTTCTTATCTAACTCTTTAATAAAGCCTATCTATGTTAGATTTTTTTTGGTCAATTTTTATAACAAACACTGACCTACTCTTGTCTGTAATACCCCGTTTGGTGCCTTACTGTGTCCCTGTAAGGGGAGGATCAGGTACCCCTCAAGTATTTTAAAGCCTTTTTATCTTCAAAAGTTTCCGCTCTTGCTTCTCCTTATGTGGTTTATTTCAAAGTCAGACGAGGGTAGGGTTATGATTGTCCTCTGCCCTCCGCCCCTGTTGGATATTCTGGTGGACTGGGGGCAGGGCAATTGAACTTCATACTTTGATCGCCTCCGCTGCATAGTGAAGCCAAGGAATTCTTTTAAATTGCAGGTGGGGTTAATTTAATTGCACTTATGAATATCTTTGGTTGTACTTACCTGTCTTGTCTCGCACAGCGATTCATTTACATCAGTATAATGTAATGGATGCAGGTGTTGCCGTGGATGTAGTCTTTCTGGACTTCAGCAAGGCCTTTGACACCATCTCCCACCCCATCCTCATTAAAAATTGGGCGACTGTGGCATTGATGCCCACACAGTCAGATGGATTGCAGATTGGCTGAAGGGTTGCACTCAGGGGGTGGTGGTGGATGGGTCATATTCGACCTGGGGAGAAGTGGGCAGTGGAGTCCCCCAGGGCTCGGTCCTTGGGCCCGCGTTGTTCAATTTCTTTATCAGTGATTTGGACGACGGGGTGAAAAGCAACCTGTTTAAATTCACTGATGATACCAAAATGTGGGGTGAGGTGAGCATGCTAGTAGGGAGGGAAAGACTGCAGCGAGACTTGAATTAGGTTACAGAGGAGGGCTAGCAAAAACAGGATGCACTTCAATACTGACAAGTGCAGGGT
>NW_017728935.1:4530536-4546708 GCF_001723895.1 Crocodylus porosus | reverse complement strand
TACTCCACTGTCAGGGCGGCTAGGGTCTGGAACCAACTTCCAAGGGAAGTGGTGCTGGCTCCTACCCTGGGGGTCGTTAAGAGGAGGCTTGAGGCCTACCTAGCTGGGATCATTTGAGTCCAGTTTTTTCTCCTGCCCAGGCAGGGGGTCGGACTTGAAGATCTGCAAGGTCCCTTCCGACCTGACTTCTATGATTCTATGAATTCTAAATATTTTAAGAATGCAGCAGAATACCTTTATGGCAACTATGAACTGGAGCTTAACCAGGAGAGTGACGTTCTTCGGCATAGAGTCTCTTGCCTTACAAACAAATGGCTATTAATAATAATAAAGCTATTTGATATTGAAGTCAAAGGTCCATTCAGCAGATCCCTGGCTTCACCTTTCAAATCCTAAAATAAATCTGCGTTGACCCTCCCTTTCTCTGGCAGCTGAGAGCCTTGGAGGAGCTGCCCTCAGTCCATGACAGCTAAGTGGTTGAAAGGAAGCTTTGGCATGGACTCAACTTGCAGTGAAGAAACTGGTTTGGGCTGGCTGAGATAATCCCTCTCGCTCAGCTGGTGTTCCCTTGCTCACGTGGCTTGCTGCCGAATGAGAATGTAATTCAAACTGTGGCAGCCTGCTGCGCTTGAGTTGCTCCGAGTGAATTACCTGCCCCCTTGAATGCTGCACAACAAACCAGGAGCATCAACAGCGCCAAAAGTGGCTGGGTTACAGGATCTGCTGACCACTGCAATATCCAGGGGTGTCTGGAGCAAGGGCAGAGGCGCAATCAAATCAATCTACCATGTGTGCTCGTGATAAAGGCACCGCTCAAACTGAATTTCTGTAAAATCAATCTGTTCCCTATTTGGAATTCCTGGGTGACTGATCACTGTTGCAGCTGCTTATAACTGTTTAATCCAGTAAATGTAGTGGCATAAATACCACTGAGCTACATTTTTGGATTGGTGTGCTGGGAAAAGTTAGTCTTCAAATACAATTATAACTGGCAAGTTATAATTGTAATGTGTAATACTTAGACAAAATTATAACTATACTAAATCTGAGTCTTATGTTCACCAAATGACTTCCTACTTGCTAAAGTGCTAGCTTTATTATTTGAGGGGCATAGTCTATTACTGGACACAGCTCTTAGACTTGGAACTGTGATTCGACAGGAGCAGTGGTCCAAGGAGCAGGGTGTTTTGGAGAATGAATTGGCTGGAAACCAGGGCAATTGTAAATGGCTTACAAGAACTCAGTTCATTGCCTGAATTCGCAATGCACCAGCTGAATGGTTGTAGTATATGTATGTTGTGATGGTGAAACGCTAGTTGGAGCTCCCCTCCTGACTAGGATTAGTTTCCAGAATCTTTTCTGGCACAAAATTAGCCTCTTGCCTATCAGGTAGATTGTCTAAGCTTCCAGGAGTGTGGGAAATGTCAGGTTTTCTCCAGGGCTTTTGAGCTCTGTGGCATTAAAACCCATGTATCTGTGTCCTAAAGGAAGAGGTTAACAAGTTGCTCCAGATGCTGGAGAAAATTCCTGCATGCTTTCCCCTATTAGCCAGAATTACCAGGAAAGCTGGCTGGGCCAGTCTTGTCCAAACTAGTTGCAGTAGTACTCCTTTGAACATGCCACCTTTGCTTCTCCCATCCTAAGGGGATGCATATGAAGTGTTGTCAGCGTTAGATGAGGCAGAAACTAAACAGATGCTTGGACCTGTGCAGTCTTCCCTTACAGCACTTACTTAATGCTACTTGCGTTAGAGTGGTGCCTAAAGCCCTCAGCCGGGATCAGAGTCCCATTGTGCTAGACACTGTGCAAGCATATGGGAGGAGATGAGCTTTTTGGCTGAAAAACTTACAGTTTAAATAAACGAAGGAAAGGCTAAGCTAAGAGTGGGTTTGTTAGAGGCATCACAGTAGGTCAGTGGTCGATTTGGGAATAAAACTCCAGACTCAAATGTCCCAGTTCAGTGCCTTATCTACAAGATTGTGCTGAACCTGCTGTGGCGTGTGCTGAGCTGGAGGTCAGACTTAGATGATCGTTGGATCTGTTTTTAGATTTCGTCTTTCAGGCGAAGTGGTCTGATTAGCTTTTTGTTCTCTGAAGTGCGCACGATGCTGAAAACTAACTTGCTTGTTCTAACCTCTCTCTGAGCCCCAGGGATTGTCATGGGCTTTTTCGTACTGCCCAAGTAGCTTTTCTTGCTATTAATTCAGTTTGCGGTAACTTTGGAGCCATATCCATTAAGCAGTCATTTCTCTCAGGATTTTTTTGCACAGCGTGATCTGTAGAAAGAGCTCAGAGGTTTCTACCCTATCTGAACTTGGGCTTCTACGTCAGTCAGAAACCCTCCCCCCCCCCACTCCTTTTTTCTGTAACTGCTGTGCCTTAAAACTGTAGCCATCCCTTCACTGGATGTTAACAGGATTAGGAATTACTGTTTGGTCTGAACAAAACTTTTTTTTTCTTTTAGACAGACAGGGTGTTCTGAAAACTGCAGAGCATCCAAAGCCAGGGTAATGGGAGATTCCCCCCCACCATGGCTGCCTGAAATCACAAGTCAAGTTGGGGAGTGGCTTTTTGGTTAGACACCTTCAACTAGATCTGTGCTCACGCTTGCCTTTATATAGAGCTAGTTGGAAATTTTCCAGCAAACAATTTTGCCTCGGAAATATGCCAGTTTGACAAAACTGTTTGTTCTTGGGGAATGTGATGTTGATGATTTTCCTGCCAGCTTCCCTGCCCACCTGACTCCTCAAATACTTGCCTGGCATCTGTCTTTCCAGGGACCTGGCTTCCCAGGCTACTAGGGGGAACAAGTCAGGTATTGGCCGATATGGCTCCTTAAAAACTGGCCATTGGTATTGGCCCAAAAAATCTCTATCGGTGCACCCCTAGATTTACTAATTAAATATTTGTGAATTTTAACACATCCTATGTATGCAAATGGTAAAGACAGAAAGTAACCTGCTGTCTGCACAACATACATTTGATCTTGGTGTGGTTGCAGTCGCATTAATTATCACTAAATGCTAATTGAAATGTAGTTTGTCACACTTAACATCAGAGTATTCAAATTCCTGATTTGCAGGATATACAGATACTCAGACTTAATTCTGCTTTGAATGTTGGGCCTGACTTCAAGACGGCCCTGGTCATAAGGTATAAGCTGTACTTACTACATTCTGAAACTTCAGGTGACAAATATATGTGCTAATATTAAATGTACTTCTTCATCTGCTATAACCTTTATTATTAGCAGAAGCTGGTCCTGGAGGGCAGGTTGGGAAGGCTAGAAGCAGTAATAGAGTAAATTGGACTTTAAATTATCATAACCGTGTAGTTAAAATAGACCAAAAGTGCCTGTATTGAAGACCGCCACAGTTGTCTGCTTATGACAATGGTTAATATGATGCTTTGTATTCGGTGTGTGGTACTAGTCTTTTTGGCATATCACACAACCGTTATAAAATAGCTCCCACGTCCTGCTTCAGGTTTATTTGACAATAAAGAGTAGTGTTCCCGCTACTTGGATAGTCTCTCAGGTGCTGGTCTCACTTGCCTGTGTTTGGATGTGGTGAATGGGCTCTTTTCTTGCTCCTCTTTGGACAGGAAGAAGTAAAAACCAGCTATTGTCTGGAGGTAGATAAGCCTCTAACTGTTTTTGCAGCTCCCGCTGCCAGTGGTGGAAGGGACAAATGCTAATAATAGGCTCTGTCCAGGACTACTGCATCAAAGGCTGTTCTCCCACCTGCTGCTGTCTACTCAGGGTCACAGCCTCCTCAGTAGCAGGATCAAAATGCGTCTTCCTCCCCAGTCTGTTACTTTCTGACTTGGATCTAACTTCTATTCCTAAACAAGTAGGAAAGCAGGAGGAAAACTATTAGTTTGTGGCTGTCTGAGGGATTGGAATTGGATTTTACTGAATGCTAGTAGTAGATACTAAATACTGTCCTGTACGATATATCCCAGCTGGGATATATTACACGGTTTGATCTGTCCTGTTGCTTGCTTCTGCTTCCTCTCAACAGATGACTTTCAGTTTCTGTCTTGCCCCCAACAGAGCAGTTGTGGACCAAAAAAAGCTAATGTGGTTGATCTGTGTAAGCTTCAAGTGACTTTCATTCTAAGTGTGTCTAAACGGTGCTATTTCTATAGTTTCTGGAATACCAGATCATTTGAAAAACTCCTCTCCTGCTATGCCTGAGTTTAAACCGCATTTAACATTTGTAATTCTTGTTTTTCCATTTTGGTCTCATCATGTTTTTGTTCATGCATTTCATAAAACTTTGTCCCTGAAATAGATCTCATTCTCTGTGTAAGGAAGCTGGATTGGCCTGTTTCACTTCCTGGTTTTCATGCCTTTTAAAATATGAAATGAAAACCAAGCATTGATGTTAAGCGACTTGCTTAATTTCTCTTTGTTCTAGTTTGAGTTAGGGGGTCCTTCATCCATATTAATGGGTACTATGAGACGCATTAAACTCGACAAGTACCTACACTTGTCACACCCACCAGCATAGGCATCAGATCTGCTGTGACTGGAGACTTAGACCTTCTTCTTTGCCACAGTGGCAATAAACAGGCATACTGAGCAGCAGCTGTCTCTGCAGATTAGAAATCTTTCTATAGCTGACAAGTGGCTGAAACATGTAGCTAAAATCTTTTATTGCAGTTGTTAACTTCAGAAGGACCCTAGTGCTCGCTCTCTGGAAGAAATGAAGTTACTTTTAAGAACAAAAATTACTGATGCAGAACACGGGTGCCGTAGGAACACATTTTTCCTACGGTACTCTTGATTACTGGATCTTTACTGTGTCCCCCCTCACTCCCCAAACTTTCATCTTGGGAAAAGGTATGTAATACCCAGTTTGGAGCATCTAATGAAGAGCATGTTTAAAAAAAATAGGAATCTTAGTCATTATCCACTGAGTGTAGCCTAGGGACCTACTTAATCGTGGTTGTGTGGATTTTGCGGAAACCAGAACATCCAGGATTGTTTGCGAAATCCACAAAATCAACACAAAAACCTTAAAAAAAATCTGGCTCCTCAGTGGGAGCCAACGGTCCTTGCTGCTGGGAGGGAGGGGAAGGCCACTGGTGGGGCGGCAGGGGACACCATGTGCACATGTAGGCTTGCACATGGCTGCCAGGCAGCCTGCAGAGCAGCTCCCGCAGGTAAGTCTGGTGTTGGGACAGGAGGTGGTAATTGAGGCCCTCATAGGGAGGGAGGGAGTTGGGTGGGGCTTGGGCCGGGGCTGCTGCCCAGCTGGGACAGCGTGTGGGTCTTGGGGCCTACTCAGGAGTGGGACAGGACTGTTGGAAACTTGGGGGGTGGGGGGGCTGGCTCCTGCCACTGTATGTGCTCCCAGGGAGGGGGCAGGGGGAGCATGTGACCCCAGATGTGTGTGCAGGGCAGAGGCGGGCTCCCCACCTTGCTGCCCTGCCCCTGGGACCTCTGTGGCCCAGCAGGAGGGACTCAGCATGGCAGGGGAGAGCGGGGCTGGGTGGGAAGCTTCTTGCTGCTGTGAGCCCTGCACTGCCTGCCCATCTGGCAACAGCGGGGGTGGCGGGACGGAGTTATGCTCCTTGCTGCTGCTGGGTTTGCAGGGGGTGCCTTGCTGTAGCGTCGTGAGGCTCCTGGCAGTGGCACAGAGCTTCCCTGCCTGGTCCCACTCTGCCTTGCTATGCCGGGTCCCACCTTCTAAGCTGGAGAGGCCCTGGGAGGGCGGGCAGCAGGGTGAGGAGCCTGAGCCTGCAGCGGGCAGCCTACGTCCAGCCTCCCACTGGCTCTGCTCCAGCCGTGTCACCCATGGGGGAAGAGCAGCTGGGGCTTGGGCACTGTTGTGGCAGACAGGGGTCTGTGGACCCAGGTCCCTGGCCTGGCTGTGGGTGGGGAGTGAGGGGCACCAGCAGGGCAAGGGGGGCTTTGGGCGGGGAAGGGGAGTGAGGGGCACCAGCAGGGCTGGGGGGCTGTGGCTTGGGAGTGAGGGGCCTGGACTTGCTTCCTGGCGAAAGAAGAGGGCAAGGGGAACTCTGATTTTCCATGATAAAAACCCCAGAATCAAATGCCAAATTTTCTAGGTATTTAGAATTTATTTATAATAGTGAATGAGGTACTGGTGGGCTTTCAAATGGCTTTATAATTGTAAATATACCAATGAAGCATTGTGTTCAACTGATACCTCTGTGCGTGCACATGTATATGCGGCGTTCCATGTTAATCAGCAATTTTTTTTTTTTTTTTTTCAGAGAATTTGTGATTTTTTTTTAAGTGGAGAAAATCAGGATCCCTGAATATGTATTAGTGTTTGTCTCTCACTTAATAGCTATTCTTTGCCTTTAACCTGGGTAGGTGATTGCTATGTTGTAGCTAGGATTTGGGTGTCTTTCGCTGAATCCTCGTGGTGAACAGTTAACTAGTATAGATGCAGCCTTTGAGCTTAATAGAGCAAAGTAAAATAATTGGAGTTCCAACTGGCATTTTCTTCAGCTCAGATGCAAGGAAATAAAAGCTGTCCCTAGGAACAGATGGTGTTGCTGCAGGCTGCTTTTTGCATCTGACGCAAACTTATTTTCAGCTATGAAACCCGAACCTGCTGTTCTTGGAGATCTTCAACGCTTTTCCTTAAAAAAAAGAAGAAGTTATCATTGCACAGAGCATGCACTCTGTCTTTGTCATGCGGAGCTGATATTTTGGCTAAAAAATTACCTTGTGATAATATGTGTGGACTGTGTCTACAGTCCACTAGAATCCTCTACTTCTCCCTCAGGATAATATAGAAGCAAAGATGATGGAAAGATCTGTTTTTTAGAGCAGCTGTCACTTCGTTACCTTGAGAGACCTGTGTCGTTATATACAGTTTCATGCAGCATAATTTGTCTTGTTAAGTGATCCGGGATGTGGTGTAATCGGTGTGCACCCATCTTCTGCATTTGTGGAGTGATCCGTTTGGACAAAACGACAAAGGTAGTTCACTCTTCAGCAAGTGTAACAGTTGCTGTATGTGCTGTTCAGATCTCATCTTGTTCAATCAAAAGATTATTTTAAAAATTTGCAGTTGGCAAATTTAAGAAGCATTCTTGTTGCAGAAACTGTAATGGCTCTTCAGAGGAAGGGTAAAGCATTTGCTAACAAAAATCTAAGCTGGGGTAAATTGCAGGGTTCCTAGATCATATTTTCCTGTAAATTCCTAATATTATCGGGGGGGGGGGGAAGGGGAGCATCGCTGGAGGCAGAGATTTAAGATGCTTACATTGAGAGTATGTCTATGATTTTGTACAATATATCCTCGCCTAGAGATAATGGCCAGGAGTGGGAGGAACGGTAAATATTCCAGGAATGCTGTTGTATGGAAACTGAAGGGTACAACAATGCTGTTGTTTCAAGCTAGACTGGCTAAAACAGAAAAGAAATTCCAGGGTAATGGTCACTATAAAAGCAAGTTAATATAATGTTTCTTTCTGTACCTCCATGTCCGCCCAGCAGTTTCACGGTGTTCTCTTATAAGATAAGAGGCACTCTTTCCTTATTTGCAGTTCTGCCCATAACGATTGACTGCAAATACTGTAAAAAACTTAATGGTTGTTGTCAAGTGATGCAGAATACCTTGAGTTCTGCAAAATCATAGTTTTTAAGCAATCCTCCTAATATTTAGGGCCAATAGGAGATTACCGAGTAAAACCTTAGAGTTTTGAAATCAACTCTAATTTGGTGTTATATAGCTTTGCTGTGTGTGACATCAGATCGCATGATAGGTCAACCTACATTAGTATGCGTTTCAGTGGAGGATACCGCAGTTTGTCTTGTACCTGAAGAATCAGAGGAGTGAGATTCATGAATTTCTTCCATTTGGCTGGCTGCACTTAAAAAATGCATCATGTATTTTGCATGCAAATGTGTGCATGTGCCTTTAAGAATGTCTCGGGGATTTGTGACACTGTTCAGGAGCAGGAGCCGCACCAGATTTGCATAATTACATAATCCAGCATACAGCCTTATTAATATTTGTGTCTTGCACCAAGTGGAGATGTTTGTGTTTCCTGGGAATAAAACCTGGCATTTACAAAGAGTGGCTGTAAGTGCTCTTCATGACTTCAGGCTGTGCGCATGTGTTGTGCAGCCTCACTTATTTAGATTATGCAGGTTCTTGTATGTGGTTCAGGTGACACGCTTTCACTCAATTTTCCAGCTTTATACTCCATTTATTAACCTTCACCACAAGTTTATGCAACTTTGAGCCCACTTAAACAAAAGATGCTTTCTGTTTTGCGTACCTTTTTTGTATTCAGTAGTCCAAATACAGACTTATTTTTTTTTTTTATGAAACATATTGCATAGTGCATTTTTGTAGCATTTCTCTGTCTCTCCTAGGGGACTGGGATTGAGCAAGCTATGGGTAAAACCTCCTTTTTGTGTATTGTCAGTACATATCCTTTCGTTTTGGGATTTGCTAGCTTGTTACGCCACGGCACTGGATCCTCTGGAAATCATTGGCTGTTGTAGGCTGTAAAGTTGTCTTGGCATAGAATATTCCTGGAGAGATGAAATTTGGAGGATGCCTCTGTAGTGACTCTTGGTGCCCAACCTAAGAGACCTGAACTCGGAGCGGTAGCCTGCCGAATGCAAATATGACACAGAATAGACACAGTAGGGATGATCACCTACCAGCAGTCAATGTAGAGCTGATGAAAGAACAGCTAGAGAGGCTGGATATCTATAAGTCAGCAGGACCGAATGAGCTCCGTCCGAGAGTGCTGAGCGAACTAGCAGAAGTCACCGCAGGACCGCTAGCGAACCTTTTTGAGAATTCGTGGTGCTCAGGAAAGGTCCCAAAAGACTGGAAGAGGGCCAATGTTGCACCCATCTTGAAGAAGGGGGGGAGAGGGGACCCAGGAAAAAGCCTCAAAAAATTTCTCAGAGTCCATACGCAATATGCTAGTAGAAGGCAAAATTCTGAAGGAAAGCCAGCACGGTTTTGTCGCGGGTTGGTCGTGTCTGACTCATCTCCTTCTACGACCCGGGTACTTGCCACCTGGGTAAGATGAGGTAGACGTCATTTCCTTGGACGTTAGGAAGGCCTTTGATTTGGTGTCCCATGTGAGGCTTTCAAGGTAAAACTATAGGGGACTATGGACTCAACAGTTCAACAGTCAGATGGGTGGGAAACTGACTGTGGGGTCGGACCCAGACAGTGCTAATAGACAGATCTGTGTCGACCTGGTGGAAGGTAGCCAGTGGGGTCCCCCAGGGTTTGGTACATGGACCGGTGCTTTTCAACAACTTCAACTTCATCAGTGAACTGGATGTGGGGGTGAAATGCACGCTGGCAAAGTTTGCTGATGATGCTAAGCTTTGGGGTAGTGTGGCCACGCATCGTGGTAGTTTAACGATCCAGGTGGACCTAGATAGATAAGTTAGATGGGCGAACCAGAACCAGATGCTGTTCAGCACTGAGAAAGTGTAAAATGCTCCATCTGAGCAGGAAAAATCTGCAACAAACTTACAGGCTCAGTGGCGCTATGCTAGCTAGCACCCTATCTGAAGGGGACCTGGGGGTCATGATTGCCCATAAAATGAATATGAGCCACCAGCGTGATGCCACAGTTTGCAGAGCAAACAGTACGCTGGCGTGCATCAACGAGTGCATCTCAAGCAAAATTAAGAAGTTATTCTCCTGCTCTTCTTGATATTGGTGAGGCCACAGCTGGAGTACTGTGTCCAGTTCTGGGTGCAGCGCTTCAGGAAGGATGTGGAGAAGCTTGAGAGGGTCCAAAGGAGGACCACGCTTATGATTGGAGGTTGGAGGAGAGGCTGAAAAACTTGGGACTGTTCAGCTTGGAGAAGAGAAGACTCAGAGGCGACTTGGTGGCAGCTTATAAGGTGTATATCAGGGCCTGGGGGAGCAACTATTTACCAGGGTCCCCCAGGGGAAGACTAGAAATAATGGGCACAAGCTGATCGAAGATTGCTTCAGACTAGACATGAGAAAAAACTTCTTTATGAGGGTTTGGAAGAAGCTCCCTCCAGAGGTGCCACAGGCACCCACCCTGGCAGTCTTCAGAAAGCATCTTGATGCCCATCTGGCTGGGGTCATTTGATCCCAGCGGTCTTTCCTGCCCAAGTGCAGGGGGACTGGACCCAACGATCTTAGGTTAGGGGCTGGAAGGGAAACTATGAAACTTGCACCGTAATTCATCCCTAAAGTGGTCCTAGGTGATCTCTGTGAGGTAGGAGGTTGATCATTTGAATCAAGACTTGTCTTCCCAAGCCCATGTCCGCAATCATGATCTTTACAATACTTCAACCTCAGATGCTGAAAAGGCCCTCATCTGCTGGAGTACTGGAGTGTTTCACTGGTTGCCTGCCTGTCTAATCTGTGTAAGGTGAGAAGCCAACTTGCTTGGCTACGACTGGCAACCAAACCTCAGAAATCAGGAGCAAAACTCATGTAGTATTTTTGCTTGGTTTATGGGCTGACTGGCTGCATAGAGGTAAAATGCTCAATTGGCTGCTGTTTGCATGGGTGAACCCACAAACAGTAGTAGCTGCCCAGCTAGACTTTCTGTATTTGTGTTGTATCCCCACCAGAACTAGCAGGAACTGGAATGACTGACATATTGGGCAGGATTCGGTAACCTTCTCCTATCTGAGAACCAAGTGAAGAATGCGCTGTGTCTGGCTGTGATTCTTGACGTGGAAATTTTTAGTAAATTTTACAGCGGAGATGTGTGGGAGGAGCATTATTCTTGGAAAGGTTACTAAGCATGCTTCCTGCATCCTCCCAGCTCTGCCCCTGGATCGGAGTACATCTGAACCTAGCAAATTCCTTCCCATTACAGTGGCAAGATATTGGCAGCACCTTTGGTCTCCCTGGATCTTTATCTGTGTCATTTCCTGGGCTCAACTGTGGCTGGGGTGTATATGAGGACTTGGAGTGGATAGTCTTGTTCAGTCTTTTGCAGGCAACCCTTGAGGGCTATCCATGCTGGTGAGCGAGGCTCTTTGATCCTTCGGTGTCCAGGTGATTGGCCATAAATGCAGAAGACTAGACTTAATGGCTCAGGAAGCCTCTTGCAGTCCTGTGTCCCAAGTGCATTTTCCTTGCTGTAAAGGACTGCCACCTGGGAATGGTTTGAAGGGCTCATGGACACATTATTTTCTCCCTGCCAGGGTTCTTAGTTGAACTAGGTTTTCCATGATCTTTTAGGGAGAGATGTACTCTGAGACTCACAAAGTTCCCTTAGCTGTTTGATTTCTGTTACTGCTATGAGACAATCACTGCCTTAACAGTGGTTTATGGGAGTAGTTCCTTGATTTACCTAAAAAAAAAAAAACCCCAGACAACTGGACTCTGCTTTAAGTATTATTCAGCTGTGTGTCATACAGGTGGAAGCTTTTTGTGCCTCCCCCTCCCTCCCCATTTTTTTTTTTTTTTTGGCCTTTGAATGGATCGCTGCTATGGTTGTTCTGCTGCGCTTCCCACAGGTTGGGATGGTGAAAAAGGCGCTTGATCATGAGTTATGTCTCTCAGCTTCTGTTTGCCCTTACTTGTCCCTGGGACTAGTTTTGATACCAGCTCAAACTGAAGCTCTTGTCAGCTGACTTCGAGAGAGAAACTGGTCCAGATTGCCGCAGAAGCCTTCCATTCCAGATCAAGGCAGGCAAGGTTGCCTGCCTGCGTCCTTAGACCAACTAGAAATTCCAGATCAAAGCACTGGTCTGCAAAGGTCAAATAAGAAATCTGTCTCAAGTACAGTGATGCATACCATACATTGCCCTGGATAACTGTCTGTATGGCTGTGTAAAAATAGCTTGTTCCAGAGTTTGCTCACAGCCAGTGGTCCGTGTCACGTGTTGGTTGAGGGAAGAAGCACCAGCTATAATGATGGAATCATGGATTTTACATTTGAGAAAAACATTAAAGATCAATTGGAAGGCCTGTTGTCCAAGACCACGGGTCAAGGAGACTGCTTCTCTTGCCATATTTTACTTGTTTCTATTGCCGTAGTTGCAGACCGTATTAATGCTTTTGGGTGCAGGGTGTCACAATTGGGTTCTTGTTGCAGGTGGTTGTATCAGTAGTGGTTGGAGTGAGATGCAAATCCCCATGATGCCACTTTGGTCTCTGCCTATATTCACTGACTCGATTGTGATCTTTAATATTTTTATTATGAAAGTTATTCACTTTTAAAGTGTTTTCCTGGAAAGCAGTCTCTTGGCCGCTAGATGAGTAGGAATCATCAGAATACCTTTCTGCTACTGGGAAGCAGTAAATTGTCACTAAATTAAATCTCCACTCCACTTTCATCATACACCTACATGCCACATGTAGCTTTGTGTCCAGGCTCTAGGCTAGTGGAGTGCCCTCCACTACTACTTTGAGAACCAGTGTTGGTGCTGCCTCATCTTACCTGAGTGCTTCTCAACTGCTGCTTCTGGGTATAAGTGCCCCAGGTGCCTGCTGCGCAGCCAGCCCAGCAAGGGCTGGCACATGCATACAGTAGTGCTGCATTAGGGCTCTGATCAGCCTAAAGCAAGCAGGAGCTGCCTTTTTACTACATAGCCCTTCCTGGTCCCTGTTTGCCCCTGTTTGGATGCTTATCTTGCTGGGATCCTATGACCCCAGCTGACTTCCTGCCCTTTGGGCAGGGGGCTGGACTCGACGATCTCCCGAGGTCCCTTCGAGCCCTAATGTCTATGAAATCTATGCTCGAGGCTGATCAGAGCCCTAATGCAGGAGGAGCACGTGGAGTGGTTTTACTTGGCTGCTATTGCTGTGGCAGCAGCGCCTGCATTGCAACACTCTGGTTGAGAACTGTTGGCTTATGTGTAAAGGTGGTGTTTGTCATGGGCTGTTTGAGATACCTGGCCAGGGGTGAAGGTCACCTTTGATATAGCTGAGTTGCGTGTTATGTCAAACCTGGTGTTCTTCCTGTTCCTGAAGAAGCAGAAGCACTCTGCTCCATTAAAGATTTTCAGAGTAATATTTTGCCCAAATATTTGCTTGGTCTCAATTAGCAGACTTCAGGAACACAGAGGGCATATAGTGTCCTTAGATTACTAGGGGATGGGACACTGCTTAGTTTAGAGGCATAAATAAATGTTCTGTATTCATTGTACAGTGAATTTCTTAAAATTATTTTTTTAAGCTTTTTTTTTTTTTTTAATTGGATGAAACATTTTAAATGATAATTGTGAAGCCACAGCATGAGTTTTATGCAGGCTCAAACTTTGTTTATTGTGTCCTTTTATTCAGTTGCCCATGTGGGGCCTGTTGGTTCGCTGAGGGCATATCAAAGTGCAAGTATTGGCTTAGCAAATGGATTGTAAGATGGATCCAAGCTATTTTAATGCAAATTTCTGCAGTTGGTTGCACTCGTGGGGCTCACGGTACAGTTACATCATCCCTCTCGTGACTGTGCTGTTTTCAGCTGAACTGACTGCTTGCTTTTTTGCTTCCTGGTTTTTACGAATGCTTCAGTCAAGCAGAAAATCAAGAAATGAGTCCAGCGGTAGTTAAACCCTTTTCCTTTTTCTCTCTCAACTTTCCATAGGCTGGAGTGAAAGGGACGTTAGGAAGATTAGTAGGAATTTTTGAGGTAAGTTTATTAAAATATCTACTGAGATTGTAAAATTTTGCTGCAAAATGTCATGTCAGTGAAAATTCCACTTCCAGCTGCAGCGAAGCAGTTTGCATGTTGGCCCTACTAGACAATCGCATATGGAAATAAAATTAAAAAAAAGAGGCTCCTTGCAAATGTGTGCTGAGTTTTCAAGGGTTGGGGGTTCCCTTAGTTTTCATTTCTGTCAGACTTACTGGTGACCAGCAGCTACCAAAATTGGGCCTCTTGCTGGGAATGCCAGTGCTGTCCAGTAGTAGAGAAAATAATTTTGAGGAGTTACTTTCATTTGTGTATTTAGCATGGACCTCTGCATACTGCTTCATTCTGATTCCCTTGATTCCGCTCCCCCTCCCCCCATTTACACACGCAAACTCTTAATCCCCTCTGAATAGCGTTTTTTATCTTGCAGTCGGAGACCACTGTCACTGGTTCTGTAGATGCCCCGTCTGTGTCGCCCCCCCAATTTTTAGACTTTTAAGCTATTATTGTCTGCTTGCAGACTTGGTTATAAACCTGTCCGCTTTGCATTTCAGAACCGGGACAGGAAACACAGAACCTATGTTTACGTACTTATTGTCACAGAAGTTTTGGAAGACTGGGAGGATTCTGTCAATATTGGTAAGATCCTTAAACTCTTGCTAGCTTCCCTGTAGACATAGCATGCCAGCTGCCTACCCACGCACTCCTCTGTGCAGAAAGCTTGGGATCCTTTGTGCGAGAGACTTAGAGAAGTTGACTTGTCCTGTCTTTTAGTTTGTTTGGAGGTCAAAAATATGATTGGGTTTTTGATTCCTCCTTAACATCTCTCGCTAACTTGGAGGCAGCTCCGTGGCTCACATAGAAGCTGGCACCATAATGTTTTGCCAGACTCTTCTTGCTTCTGGCACTGTGAGGTGTGTAAACATCTTCATATCTTTCATTAGACCAACTAAATAGTTGGAAAAATTGTTCTTTGCAAGCTTTCGGGTACAAACACCCTTCTTCAGGCAGAGGGAGAGTTTGCAGTTACTTTGTGCTCTCCTGGATGGGTTAGAAGCCAGTATGCAAGAATGTCACTGACTGGCATTCTTATACTGGCTTCTATCCCATCCAGGAGAGCATAAAACAAGTGGAAACTCTCCGTCTGCCTGAAGAAGAGTGTTTGTACTCAAAAGCTTGTAAAGAACAATTTTTTCCAACTATTTAGTTGATCTAATAAATGGTATTGGATTTACCCAAAGAACCTTGTCTGCCTGTGTCCTTAGAGACCAATGCAGCTACAGCCAATACCCCTGCAACGTCTACATATAATTCACAAGATGAACCCAGAGATGCCAAATGGGGATCCGTTATATCAGAAACATTCTGACCTGTGGTCTTTCTGAGATTTGGTTTGGTTTGTTTGTTTGTTTGTTTTTTAAACCAAAAAATGGCTCTATTTTTCCATAGTCAAAAAACAAATGAAATTCATTTTTGAAATGGAGTGCCACTAACTTAGAAAAGTTATGCGTTGAGTCTGTAAAGGTGCCTGTACGGTGTGTTTTGAGTCTGTAAAGATTGAGAGCCACTGTATTAGGCAGTGTAAATGAGGACTTATCTACTCTGGGTTTTTTTCTAGTTTTAATGTTAGTATGGCTTGATCATTTTTTTTTTTCCCCCCTGAAAATCTGAGCTCCAAATGAAAATGCTTGTTAGTATAGTTCCCAAAGGATATTTGTCAGTAGTGCTTAAAACCCCTCCCACATGATTTGGCTTGTGGGCAGGCTGTGTTCAGAAAGCATCCCACTACAAGAATAGGAGATGAATGCTGTAAACTAGAATTTGATATGCGCTGGCGAATGTGTGGGGACACTTTTATAGCACTTACTCATGCTGTGCTAAGCTCTAGGAAGTATCATTGCTCTCCTCCTTTTCATGAGCTTCTTTCCCCCTCCCCTCCTCAAAAAAGGGGGAGGGGCTAGGGGGGAAGAGATGATAGGATTCAAAATGTGCCATGATGAGTTGTTTCAAAATAGGTGGGTTTTTGTCCATTTATGTCCTGCACCGAAATTGTAGAAAGAGCCCCATGGTTTTTTTTGTCTTCAGTTTTTTAAGAAGGAAAGAAAATCAGAATCCAAAACGACCTTCATTGGATGGTGGATTTGTTACCCTAATGATAGCAAGGAGGAGGTGGAGGCTTCTTTTACTTTACTTTTACAGCTGGTAAGGGATCAGAAGACTAGTAAGACAAGGCTCCTGGCATTTCTGAACTAGCGTTGGGCTCCAGGCCAAGTTTAGTTTTGCAACATGTCCATGTTTGATGTTGATAGAGAGCTAGTCAAGAGCAAAAAGCTTAACAAAAAGTCTCTTTAGTAAATGGAGCAAGAAAATTAATTTGTCTCTTTGCCCACAGGAAGGAAAAGGGAATGGTTTAAAATAGAAGATGCCATAAAAGTTCTTCAGTGTCACAAACCAGTACAGGCCTCCTATTTTGAAACCTTGAGGCAAGGCTGCTTGGCAAACAATGGCACCCCCGTCATGACCACGACGTACTCTGAGAGCTCGATGTCCGACATCAGATGACTGAAGATGTCCCT
>NW_017728935.1:4522693-4530356 GCF_001723895.1 Crocodylus porosus | reverse complement strand
TTTTTTTTGCTTTTTTGGATATGTATTTTGTAAAATACATTTTGTGCATGAAGTGCCCCTTCCCCATTACACCGCTCCCATGACCCGGAGAGCGAGGCTGCCAGTCTCGCCCCTGCCTTGTGTTCTGAAGTGTTCCTGTGTGTGTCATTCCCAGCCATAGCCATTTTTCTTTTTCTTTTCTTTTCTTTTTTTAATTAAAGAAGACTACAAATGTGAGATCAGTTCTTCAAGTCTTAGAGTCTATACTGTAAGGTGCTGTTTCAGACCTTGTGTGGTGGTCACTTTCAGCGCATATGTGTAAACTCTTTTTTTTTTAGATGGAGGAATCTAACTTTTTAATTTCGCAGGAATTTTTTTTAAACCTAGGCTGCTTCTGAAAAGGAGGGTTTCATAATTAATCTGTTTTGCCTTGTTTTGTTGTTGTTGTTTTTTTTAAAAGAAGAAAACAATACCTTTTGTGACAGTGCTAGTGGCTGGGCCAGTTTACTCCCCCATAATCCCTTACTCCTACCCGGAATTTTAGTGCAGTGACACCTTGAAGTTGAGGGCAGAGTTTTGATCACCTGCAGACATCCCTGCTGTTCAGTTTCTCCTACAGCTTCAGCCAACATTTCTGCATTGACATGCGCGTGAAACGCAAGGAATTGGTCTTTTACCACCCAGCCAAAAGCAAGCAGCCTCAGATACGCTTCGATAGAAACTGAATTTTCCTCCTCTGTGGTAGGAATCGGGGATTCTGAGTGGGGTTACAGTCTAGCAAACTGGAGCATCAGTCACCAATGCTGTCCTGCTGGGTTGGAATTCTTTCCCATCCTGCTGCGTTTTGCTGGTGTCCCTTCTTGTCCACATGCCTTACACCGTGCTGAACTGGATATTGTAACTTGTGCTAAAGCATCGGATTGTACTTACTGAGTGTTATTGTACGAACCCTTGGTGGAATGGCTGTTGCGTCCCTGAAAAGAAGTCCTGGGGAAAAAAATTCAGGTGTTCAGTCTCTTGTCTGTGGCGTTGCAGCACTTAATTGCACCACGGAGCATGCTCAGAAGGTTTAAACGTTCTCCCTCTGTGATAAAGGTACAGCCGGCTCCCAGGCAGAGATGCTAGTGTGGAGTAGTACACCATTGGATAGTGTAGCTCCCCTGATGCATTGGCACACATCACACTTTTGTTTTAGTTTTGTTTTTCTTGATGTAAATTCCATGCTGTCTTGATTTGCCAACAGTGTTGTCTAGTTGGGAAGTAAAAATGGAAAGGGTTGGGGCTGGGAGGGGGTGGGATAGGGACAGGTTTGGGAGGGGCATTAGTTAATCCCTGGCTTGGGACGGGAGCTGGTTGCTGCCTTCAGTGACTTCTCCTTTGTCAGAGCAGAGCCAAGATGTGAAATTAAATCTGCAGTACTCTTGTGGTTTTTTTTATTTTTTATTTTATTTAACACAGTTTATTCTAATAAATGCTCAAGACTGTTCAAGAGCTTTCTCTCTTCCCAGTAGGGAATTATAATCTAACCATCTGATAGAAATGTCCACGGAGCCTGGGATACAATGGAAAGTGGTAGCCTTGCTACTTTGGCAAGAAGCTGTTAGATTTGAAACCCCTTTCTGTTCCTTTGCTGGTTCTCCCTGTTTTCATCATGGGGAGACCAAGGCCAAAAGCAGTGCCAGTGATCACCAACATGAAAAGCCACATGCAAGAAATATGCTGAGGCATTAAGTCAAGTAGTAGCTTGAAACTGAGCATCTGGAATTGAGCCTAAATTACACCAGTTCAGTTCCCTTTGACTTAGAAACGAATGTACAATCCCTTCTTGGTCTTTGCTGAGCAGCCTAAACCGAACTCTGAAAAAGGGCTTAAAATACTATATCCAGAAATGTACAAGAAAATAAAAGGATCGCTCTTAACCAAGCCGTCAGCGGCACCTAACACAGCCATTTACTGCCTTCAATTGATTTTGTCTTTCACTGTATAGATGAATATGTTGAAAATGCTTTGCAACAAAACAGCTGGTACTCCCGAAAGGGTAACTGCAGTTTTAATATCGATAGCATGCACATTTTTTTTTTTTTTGGTTTGTTTTTAAATCTAAAAAATGTTTTTACAGGGCTGTTAAACTGACACTTTAGGGTAGAATATTGTTAATGACTTGCTAATGGCTTATTTGTTTGGGTCAGAATAATAAATTGTGCCAAGAAAATATTTAATGTGGCATGACTTGATGCTGTTAATATAGTTCCATTGAGTGGCTGGTGTTATGCCTTTTTAACTGGAAATAGAAGATTCAGCACCTCAGGTGGAAGTAGTTTTTATTGAACAGCTGTGCACTTAAATCGGGAGCAAGGCTTTTTATGTGTAAATCTCTCTTCCCCTGTTGGCACCGTATATTAAATTCACATCCTCCCCACCGTCTGAGGTTCTGTAATACCTGAAGTAGCCAGGTGGTATATCCAGTTAAGTAATGTTAGCCAAAATGACACCTAATTGGTTTGGGATTGATGATTAAGCTACCTTTTTAGGTGCAAACATATCAAATTTTTATAATGGCTCCATAACCCTGGCAGTGGTGGCTAGCACCAACTTGATTACGACAGACTTCCGGCATCACAAAGACTAGTGCTGCTGAACTGGTATTGGCGGTAGTGGACATTTTAACCAAAAAAGTATGTATTGTCCAAGCTGGCCCTAAGTTTAACGCTGTGATGTCTCTTTCTCCCTCGGTTAATCAGGGCTGGTGCTGATTTAACCATCTGTTACAGATTTTCCCCTTTCTTCTGTGACCTTCAGTACCCTTCCTATCTTGATTTGAGCAATGGGTTTTAGCCAGTGTAGACTTAGGAGTCGTCCATAAAATAGAGTGGGGGAAATTTCTAGGTTTGGTTTGAACTTTTCTTAAGATTGTAAGAATCTGGAAAGTCCATTGGTAGCTTCTACTTAGATGAAGATTCGGATGCTTGCCTTAATGTCCACAAGCAGAATTTTCAATTGAATTAAGTATCAGATACTCATTGCATGTAGAGTTCAGCTTGGAGTTGCCAGTGTTAGGGTTTTCCTCCATCACCTTTTGAACCTGATGTTCCAATGTGAGTAAAGTCACGTTTTCAACTGGACATCAAGCGGCCACTAACCCGACCATTCCTAATGTTTTGCCAGCTGTACATCTTATTCCGTGCATCTGTAAGGAGGGTTCTCTTACAGGGGCTAACAAGCTGAAAGGCTGACCACAGAGGAGGAAGAGTAACTGAGTAGTGAGACGGCGCGTGATGGTTTCTCCCATGTGCCCTATTGCACTTCTCTGCTTGCAAGTGACTAATGATAGAAGAGGAGCACAGAGAAAGAGGTCTTTTCTACACTAGGAAAACTGCATATATTTTTCCCACTGTCAAACACTGATCCAGATCTACCGGTGCTGCCAAAGTTGGGAGTTCTCGTGTGGACGAGCTGCAGCCTGCCAGCTGCATTTTAAATGCCATGAGCGAGACCTTTTAAGGGTACGTAAGTGTCTAAAAATGGGGGGTGATGGTGGAAAAATCCTAGAAGGTGCCTTTCTTTTATCTTTAGGTACCTAAATACCTTTTTAAAATTCTGACCCGGCACTACTTTAGCTTTGCTTAGAGCAGAAACGAAATGCTAAAAGCACCAATGGCGGCCAAAGTTCAGTCTACACCACGGTTCCAATTATAACTCGCCCTGGTAAAGCTGAAGCAGTTAGCAACAGTAATAAAGGAGATTTAATAGGGAATAGTAATGCCGCCGCCGCCAACCGGAGTAAGTTCAGGTTTAAGCTCTTGGAAATAGTTCTCAAAGACAGTTTTGGTACAGTGAACAGTGATTTCAGTGGTATTACTTTTGTTCTCTGATCCCACAGTTTAAAAAGTCTTTGTACGTGCAGCAGAATATATAAAATCCATGGGGGTCTTGAAGCAGTTATTGTGAATCTTTTGGTTTTAACTCTGAATTAATTGGCATGTGAGGCCTCTTTAGAGGGGCATTTAAAAAGGCAGAACTCAGTATTTGCAATAAATAAAACTGCATCACCCTGCTAGAAGGAAACTTTTCCCCAGGATTTAATTTTATATACAGGCCAGTCTTTTCTTCTGCCCGTTCTTAAGTAGGTATCTTAGTTTCTTCACCTCTTAGTCATATGTTTATTTTTATCCTCACTAGCAATGCTACTTTACATCTGACCAGCCTTTTCCCCTCCTCCTTCGCCCCTTCCTGCTTCCCCCAAAATTGTCCACCACTACATTTTCCTAAAAAATTTACCAATTGGAGTGCCCCGTAATAGGCCATCTTATTAACAATCCTGGTTATTTCAGATCCGCCATAGCATAGATCTAGCAAGTGATCCCTAGAAAAAAAGATTGCCTGCTTTTTTCTTTAGTTGATGTAATAAAGTAAATTACGTTGTTTCCTACGTCTGCAGTTCAGCCTATTTTAAGTGTCCTGAAAATGAACTACTGAAATGTATGGCAAAGTGCGAAGCTCTTACATCAATTGCAAATTATAAGAAATACAAGTCTGTGGCAGTGGCTATGAAGTTGATGGTTTTCATGGTAAAAACAATAAATCTTTTACGAGAGAGAAGGGTGATTAGAAGCATACAGCCGGGTCCTTCCTACTTAATTTGGTTGGAGTCATCTGAACGTACCTGGGACCAGGTCCTCCTGTTCTTCAGGGGAGGGAAGAACAGGTGGGTAAGCTGACAGGCTAGGTTCCCCTTGGAGGCGTATAACTATGCTCAGGTCTTTGGAGCAGCTTCTGTGTGCAGCTTTTCCCTCATCAGCTTGTCAGCCAACCTTTTAGTTCTGAGTATAACCTTTTCAGCAAGGCTGACTGCTCACTGGATGTTGAAGGCCCCGTTCATGTAGGGGTTTTGCATGGACTGGGCAAGCATCATGCAGTTCTGGAGAGCGGTCACTCAGCAATACGAGAGCCTGAGCTCTTGCTGGCCTGAGGAGCAAGCAAGTTTGGGGTCCTTTTATTGACACTATGGACCTGGAAGTGTCCGAGGTAAGATCTTATTATTGAATACATATAGCTTATGCATTGAATAATTGACTTGGAACTCAGACATTAGAACGCCTTAAACCTGGGCACGCAAGAGTGCAGATGGTGTCTTTAAGGCTAATCTGCCTAGTGGTCATGCTTTAGTTTGATGTAGCCGTGAGGGTTTGCCTGCTTTAAACTAACAGCAGTTTGTGCATTCAGTGAAAATCAGTTATGGCCACTAGCCCTTCTCAAGATTAAAATGCTCAAAGGGTGGAAGAATTTACCTGCTGGATTAAAACAAGGAGCTGTACTTAGAGCCTGCGGCGCAGATCCTTTGACTGGTTTTCCTTTTCCACATTTAAATTTATTCACATAATCTGCATTTAGATTCAAAGTGCCATGCTCTAGAGTACTGTACGTGAGCAGGTTAGTGGTTAGTTGTGTGGATATGTGCTGATTATAAGGAAACCGGAAATCTTAGTGCTTTCAGGCCCCAGCGGGTAGTATCTTTTCCTGAGAAACATCGAGGAGAATGGAGGTATTTTTCTGTTCTGGTATACAGTACTGCCAAAAACAGAGCTAGTGTCTTCTGACCTCCCCACAAAGCTGGATTGTTTGGTTTGTAGCGCTGAGTTTACTTCAGATGTGGGAAATTAATATTGTGAACAGCAGGTGGAGGCTCAGACTTTTTTGTAGTCTTGGCTCCTGGCACCCGTGTACAGAGCAACTACTGCTTAATACTGGAAGAGCTGTTTTATCCATGTTTCCATTGCTAGATGGCGTGTATTGTAACTTAAGCTAACAATTCGCTATAGGAGATCAGAAAACCCTGCTGCTTTCTTTGCTGTGGCAAGACTTTAGGAAACACGGATGTTTTGCATTTGCATCTCTTAAGTGTATTGTCTGGCAAAACGTTTGCCTTGGTTAACGTCTACTTTGTAAAATAAGACTGTGGTAAATAATTTAAAGCGTAGATTCAAAATGCCTTAATTGGTATAAATTAATAAGACTCAGTGGCATTGATACTGTGACAGCTAATAGGTGTGCAGATTATGGAGCAGGGATTCCTACTGAAGATGCCCTGTGCCATGAAGTTATAAGCATGGTGTGCAAATGCCACCATCTCGAAGCTGGGCTATTAATTTAGGAGGTGCATAGCATCATAAGAGCTTCACAACTACAGTGTTTCAAGATGAAGCTGTAGAAGATGTTTATCTCTTGAAATTAGGGAGGATCCTGTAGTAGGTTTGAGGCAGTGTAATCATCTCCTGTAGCAGGAAGACCTAGTCTGGATTTTCTGAAGGTCGGCTGACCTGTTTACACTTAATACCACTAGATAAAGCTGAAGTATTAGCCTAATATTACTGGTAAATTATATTAATCTATAACATAACTTAATCTAAGAGGAGAGACTAGAAATTTCAGATCTAGTAGAATGATATTTCTTGGCGATTTGCATAAAATTTTGGATCTAATGGTGGGAGCAGATGAAAAATACTGTCTCCATCGTTGGACCACCATTTTTAATTGCTCCCTAAACTTATTAGATGAAGACGTGAAGAATAAAACATTTGGGTGCTGATGGTGGGAAACAGCCCCATAAATTCCTCCCAGAAAACTTTGGCAACAGGCTATTATTTGTCTGAAGAGGGTCTGTTTTTTTAAATGTTCTTGTATTTGAACTGTTAATTTATGGATCTGTGGTTTTACTTGAGGGAAGCCCTCACTGAAGTCCATGTAGTTGTGTTTGCAGCTGGAGGGTGGTACATTTTATAGGTGGAAGCTTGTGTTTGCATCCGCTGCTCTTTTCTGTCTGTTTAAAATGGGCACTCTGGGATTTGGCTGCTTCTGTCTTTTATGTGTTTTGTAACTGTAATTTTCACGTGTGCTCTAATGGCAGATACTTGGGGGTGCCCTCCAGTACCTGAAACTATTAAACTCGTGTCAGTGCTGGAATAGGACGACGTGTTACTCTGTTGGGGATTGCACTTCAAAGACCCTTCGCTCTTAGGTCAGAAGGAGCTGTTGCAGACATTGCCCTGAGATGCCCTGTAGAGAGAATTGCAACCAGTCCTTGGGTAGAAAAGGTCTGACAAAGGGGGAGGTAGGACGTGGGACCCTGGTACAATGAAGACCTTGGGACTGGGAGAAGAGAGGGGAAGCCTCTAGATGAATGCTGCTAATGCCTTTCACTAGCATTTCTGGGTGATTTTTAGATGATTGTGGTCTTGAATCTTCTTTAAGCTGATCATCACTCCAAAGAGCAAAATCAGTTGGCCTTCTCCTGTGTACCACAAAGGCGGTTTTTCAGTCCTGGCTGCACGACTAGGGGCAGTGTTGGCTAGTGGGGGAGGACGGCGGGGGCATGCAATCCTTGGGTCAGAAAGTCTGGAGGCCTTGCTTTTGTTCCCAAGGCTAGCACTGGCATTTTACAAGAGCTGCTGTGCACAGATTAAACGTTTTCTTCCCCGAAGGACAAGTGCATTTCCTTTTCTTGCTTTTTATTATTAAAAGGACACTACCTTCCCTCATCTCTTAGGCTAATGTACCTCCTGATTTCTTCATTACTTCTCCCTTTTAAAATGGCAGTACTAAATGCCATGTTCTTATGTGGGTAAATGATCTGTTCTTGTCTGGAAAGAAATGGGTGATTTCTGATTTTTTTTTTTTTTTTTTTTTT
>NW_017728935.1:4520543-4522593 GCF_001723895.1 Crocodylus porosus | reverse complement strand
GGCGGGAGGGGGTCTGTACTGTGCTGTTTTTACCTTCCCTGAATGGAAATCCATAGCTGGCAGTAATTCAAAGCAGTTCCACGGTAGGCAGTGAAGGAAAGGCAATTTGGTTTGGATGCTGTCAGTTTTGTCCCATCCACTCCAGAAAAATGACCGGTTTGCCGACAACAGTTGATAGCAATTGGTGCTGGAAAATGTCTAATATAAACACAACATTTGTCACACACAATCTGGCTGCCTGCCCTGCATCTCAGTCGAGCGCTCTGTAGCTATACTGCAAATCACACTGGCAAGGAAAGGCTTGCAGCATCGGTTCGGTAGGACCTGCAAGTCCATTCCTTAATGCAAATCGGGCTTAAGGAAACTTCTCTTCCTGCAAGGTGGATCTAGTTAGGGTTGTTCCTCCATGCATGGCAGTAAGCCTCCGTGATTGCTGTCAACGGGACTTGGAAGTCCCGAACAAAATGGTCTTATCTGCATGCATGAGAAGAGAGGGAAATGCTCTTGTGTGGGGCCTCGGTGTGTGCAGTAGAGGAGGAAATCTGTTGTTGTTTCAGGAACTCGAGAGCAATTTGAGCACTTAAATGATGGGCAAGTTTAAAGCCTGAATCTCTCGCGTTCAGCTTGTGTCAAATAGAGCAGAGGAAGTTCCAGCGGATTAGTACCGTTTCTGTGTCATGCTATTGCCAGCCCGGTCCTTTGTCCAAAGATACCCGTTGTCTGTCATCCTGCGGAGACTTTCAGACTGATGCTGGGCAGGCAAGCGTGCTTGAACAATACCTCTGCATAAAACTACTGACTCGAACAGCTCTGAACTCCACCTGCGGTTGCAGATCTTGGAAAGTCCTTCCTTTCCTGTCACAGCATCACCTCCTGCATATGAAGGATTGGGACCCTGGACACGTTACTTCTTAGGGTCCTGCTCATTTCGACCTCCTGCAGCTCCTTTAGCTGCCTGCATCCCTACTCCCTCACCTCCTTACAACGCATTTGTCTTTGCGAGGAGTTTTCTATTCTTCTGATGGAAGGGAGCACATAAATTGTCATGATGTCTTCTACTTAATCAAGGAAGGGGGAATAGACAGGCTGAAAGGAGAATGCTTTAGCTGGATTTAAGATGCATTTAAATGTTTTTTTTATTCTCGTGAAAAAGATCGCCCCCCCCCACCCCTTTCTGGCATTAGCTGTTAGTCTCATGTGAAAACATCATTTTTGGGAGTGTAGAATGGTGCTAGTTATTTTCTCAGAAATAGATCTGGGATTTCCACCTGCATTTTCTAAGCATCCTGTATCCAGCAGCATAGTTTTGATTCTGTACAAGAACCCAAATCTGCACTTTCCACCCTGCTTTCTCTCTTCTCACAGAAACACTATGCTGAGAAAATCTACTCGCACACCCCAGCTTAACAAACGGAACCCCAGATCTGATCAAAACTCTCAGACTACCTATAAAAAAGAAATAGCTGGTGTCCTTTGCAGTAAAACAGCACAAGTTTGGCTTCAGTGAGCCCCGATGAGGCATAATTGTCTTGGACTTTGTTGTCATTCCTTATCTAACCAAGATACCTCCAAGACCAAAATGTTTGGGGGATTCTGACTATGACAGCTGTTGGTTTTTATTCACTTGTGTCTGTACGTGGCTCTACCTGAGATGGAGCATTTGAATTTATCCGAACGACCAAGGACGTGACTGTGAGATGGGTCCAGGTCCCGCCCACATCGCTTACCTCTTCTGGTTACTTCTGCAGCTGGCAGAATCAGCTAAAACTACCAAACCAAGCTGTCCTTCTGGGAGATGTTTTTTGAACAGCACAGATGCATTGAGTCACTTAAAATGTACAGAACTGGGAGGCTGGCATATAAATGCTGTATCTGTGTGTGGTTGGTAATGCCCTGTGTATTGTAAGCCCCACTTATTCCCGCTAATGCTGAGAATGGATGTTTTTGATCGGAAAAATCAATGTTGGCTCTCATGCTACTGCTGTCTGCTAATTCAGTTTTCAAATGGAAACATCAGATGAGTTTTTGTTATGCCAGTTTTCCCTCCCCC
>NW_017728935.1:4505900-4520443 GCF_001723895.1 Crocodylus porosus | reverse complement strand
AAAACTACCAAACCAAGCTGTCCTTCTGGGAGATGTTTTTTGAACAGCACAGATGCATTGAGTCACTTAAAATGTACAGAACTGGGAGGCTGGCATATAAATACTGTATCTGTGTGTGGTTGGTAATGCCCTGTGTATTGTAAGCCCCACTTATTCCCGCTAATGCTGAGAATGGATGTTTTTGATCAGAAAAATCAATGTTGGCTCTCATGCTACTGCTGTCTGCTAATTCAGTTTTCAAATAAAATTTGGACATTGAATGCCTTTTAAGATTCCTTTTCTGGTTACAGCATGTACTCTTAACCCACCACGTGGTGTCACACTTCTTTTAATAAAATGGACTTTTTTGGTAATATTACAAGTTGGAATAATTCTTTAAGGAAAATGAAACTAGCAAAGAAGTTTCTGAAAGCGTTGGAGCAAAGTAGCTATGACAGTCCCAGAAATATGTGAGAGGTAGGAGTTTTTGTGTGTGATACCTTTGCTTGATTGGGGTAGATTTAGAGACACTTTTGAGTATCGCTGTACCTTTCATCGGGTCTCTGGGGGAGAGGCAGGCACAGCAGAGCTAAATAGCAGATGGAACAAAGGTTTGTGTTAAAACATATGTAAAAAAGAAGTGCCCCCCCAAAAAGCAAAAACCAACCCAAATAAAACATAGGATTTGAGAAACTATCAGGTAGCCAACTGATGAGAGATGCAGTAACACACCAGTGAGTAGACTTATCCTGTCTTTTATTTCCATGTGGAGCTTTCCACAATCTTTTGGTCCATCTGCTACCTGCTGCTCTCGCAGAGGCCTATGGAAGGTACCGTCATACTGAAAAGCTTGTCTAAATCTATCCTAACCATGCGGCTGGTCTTAAAAGAGCTTTTTGTGGTTGATACCTTTTGCCAAAAATGTTTCTGAAATTTGATTTCCACCAAGTAGTCCCCATTTTACCGACTTGGACTCGTCCTTGGTTTTGCAACTTTTTTTTTTTTGTGTAAAATCTACTCAAAACAGTTTTTTCTTTAGGACAAGCCTGGGGATAACAGAGATGCGTATTCTTTTCTGCCCCTGTTAAGCCTAGGCTGCCCGGTTCATTGGGTATCTGGATACGTTTGAGATGCATTCTTTTGACGTGTTCAGAAACTAAGAACTCTTTTTGATCTAGAGTCAGCTACGATATCATCACTAAACTCCCAATCCCGCTTTTTAAATAAATCTTTGTCTATTTTGAGCCCCGTCACCAACTGATGTAATTCAGCATAGCTTCTTCAGAAGTGCGGGGAGCTTTGCTGAACTATACGAGCTGCCAGCTGGGCCCGTTACATCAGAGTGCAGTTCCTTTCTTTTTTTCTTTCTTTTTTGCTTTGAAAAAGTTTCCTCTCAGCGTTGTGCGAGAGGGGGAGGGCTTCGCTGTCTTTCTAAAATTGGTGAATGCAAGTTTGACAAGAGTGTAGGTTGTAATCTAGTGCCAACCAATAAACACACCAGTATTTCACACGCAGTGCTGCTTATTGTGTGGTCTCTCTGTTTTTCCTGCTATTGTTCCCTGAACATGTAAGCTTCCACCGTACCCGGGCTGGCTGGCTGGCTGGAAGAGCATCTCCTGCGTGAAGGGCCAAGCCTCTGAATCTGCTTGGTAAGTCCAGGGGCAGGGGAGGGGAGGAGAGGAGTCACTCTGCAGCAGTACCCGTTGCAAAGATCAAGTGCAATAGTTATTACAGAATAGGTTGCAGTTACTCTTGAATAAGATGGTTTGAAGTGGGAGTTAATCCACAAATAACTGTTAGTGTCAATTTTCCCCATGAGGACAAAGCCCACGTTACAGCTTTGTAACCGGCACATCCTCATGTCCCAAATCATTTTTTTTCTGCTTCCTGCTGTCTCTCAGAAGGCTCATTTTGAATGAATTTGGGAATAACACCACAAAGCATACTCCAGTCTCTGCTGCCTCACATGCTCGTCCTGTTTTTAGCTTTCCTGGTATTGTTGGAGATTGTACTGCAGTAGCGCTTGGGTCTTGGGCATGAAGTAGGATTCCACTGGTCTAAGCACGGTACAAAATGGCCTTTATTCAGCCCTTAATTAGCAAGGGGGAAAGAGCAAATGAATAAGATGGGACAGACAACCTACCAGCCACAAAAGAGCATAGAAGTGCTCTTTAATGCATTTCTTCGTAGTGACTTTAGGGTTTAAAAAAAGGCAGAAGAGAATTGCCAGCTGATGGTGATACTTTTCTCTGCAGCCCAGATCTTACATATTTACAAGGTTCACTTTTAAAGCAAAAAAAATGTTACTGGTTTGTAAGGCTGGTATAAAATGTCTTGTCTTTGCCTCTTTTTGATGCCTGGATCTAGACATTAAACATCAGCTGAGATGAACTTGACAGAGGCACTGAAGGTTTCCCCAGTCTTGCTTTGGGTTCATCCCCAGTGTTTAATTATGCAAAGCTGCGGTGAGGCAGCAGGTGGTGAAGACCTTAAGCAGCCTAAACGAGGTCCCCAGAATACATTACTCCAAGCTGGAGATGAACTGTTGGGGCCAACCCAGTCAGCGTCTCAGTGAGGTGTTGGTTTAGCTTGAATGTCGTTTCTTACCTGAAGGACCAGACTTCCACCAGCAGAACACCCTCTTCCAAACTCGGGTGGCGCCATTGGATCAGTTCTGGCCCACGTGGATCGGTACCTATTTCGGCTGCCGGCAACTGAGCTGCACGTTATCTATAATTGAGGAAATATGGCAACAGCCGTTCCTGCTGCTTCAGCCTCTGCCAGGAGAAACCACAAGTTAGGCTGCATGTGCATTGCATGCAGGGCTCCTTCCCTAGCCTCTGGCTGTGGATACTTTCCCCACCCCCCACCCCAGGGCCCAAGGAAAGATCTTCATTCCGCTGTTCAAAAACAAGGTGAATACTTTTATTTGGGGGCCTGTTGCATGTGAGGAAATATGGTACAACTTGATCGGCAGAGATTGCTGCTTTCCATGTAACAGACTGTACTGGAGCCTGTTCAGCTTAGGAGATCGCACAGCTTTATGCCTCACTGTAGTGCGACAACTTGTTTTCCTTGGAAAGTTGTTTGCTGATCCAAAAGGGCCACCTTCATTTCCACTAGAGAGCTGGGTTCTGGAGGTCTGCCTAGAAGTATCTGTTACTGATGGGCTGCTTTTTGCCTTCCTAGCTGTTAGGTTCTTACCTGCATTCTCACTGTGGTGGAGAGCAAGGAGCCCGAAAGCTTACTCAGCAGTCTGCTGAGAGGCTGGTTTGAAATGGTTAGAGAAAAGTAATCACGTCTGACAGTGTGTTTCCTAGTGCTAAAGAGCTCTTGAAGGAGGGATATACATGTTACAGAAGAGATCCATTTCACCCAATATATGCAAGTACTGGATGTGGCTGGATAAAAATAACCAGCGTTCCGCTTACCCTTGTCTGGCTAAGTCTGTTGCATTGATAAATGAGTTCTTAACCTTTTTTGCCTTTGATTGCACTTCTTGCGTAAATGTTTTGCAAGCCTCCTCCTGAAGGCATTGCTTTAAAATGCAGGAAAAATAAAGGCTTAAAGTAGCTGAAGACAGGGTAAGTGTGATTTGCGTGTGTAACTGGATCCCATTAATGGGGGGGGGGGGTGGTATGGGAATCTCATCTGCGATGTTCCTTCTTTCCCTGGGGTCAGGCCTTATAGATGACGTGCTAGGGTTTCCCCGTCTCAGGTTGCGTCTCTGCCTTGTAACAGTGAGTAGGCATGAAAAGCCCTGCTGGGCCTGATGTGCCCATACTGAACAACACAGTGCCGGATCAGGGCCCGGCATCGTGTCGCAGATGGTGTTTGCGTAATGCCCTTCATTTGAGAACCTCCAGAAGCACCTTCCAAATATGAGCTCTCCGTCACCTGCAAGGCATTTACGCCTGTGTACAGCAGCAGCCGTTCGGTTACTGCAACGCTGACGGTCCGCTGCGGTCAAGGCTCATGAAGGGTGATTGCATGTTCTAAAACTGGCGCTTGACTCCAATCTTCTTGTCTGGAGTTGGACTTCACCGGGCGGTCGGGCAGCAAAAGTGCTCCGCGCTTGGCATGTCAAGCAAAATCTTCCCTCGGTACAGCACAGGGGAGAAGATCCACCACAAAAATGAGCTGTTTTAGCTCGCTTTGCCCACTGCAGGGGCTCAAACTAGTACTAATGCCCCTCAGCATGACCTGTTGCTCGGGAGTTATTTCCGCTAGTGCATGCACCTCCTGCCCCCTTAGGGTGGAGACATCCTCCAGGGGTAAGTTAGGTAAGTAGCTAGAGCCCAAAGACTGAATGTGCCTTGCAGAAACACAGGCCCTGTCAACAGGAGCAAGGAGCTCCAAGTGTGGTCAAGTTTGGTCCACAGCACTGGCTGGCAAGCACTGACAGCGCGGGAGGGAGATGCACGCATTGACCGAAACAAATAGGTCCTAGAGCTCAGCTTGATTGTTCAGTTTGGATGAGCGGTGTTGTGCAGCTGGGAACATCTGGAGACGAAGCAACCACTTCACACCTCAGGGCTGCCTCTGCCTCTGGCCCAGTTTAGGAGGAGAGCTCTGCAACTTCCTTGAGTTGGCCCTCCCTACCCCATGTGCACATCAGCTTCTCGTAGCCCGGTCATGCCCTTGGCTTCTCCAAACTTACTGCAGTTGTGGTCTTCCTCGGGGAAGAAGAATGGAGATGTACAGGTGGAGTCCAAGGCAGCTGAGGAGGGTGCGTTTGTGGGGATGTGGGAATAGTAAAGGGAATGGATGGAGAGCTGCAGCAGGGGTAGGGGAAGCGGATCAACTGAAGACATGGGGCATTCTGGGGTGGTTGCTGGAGAACACAACCGAAGCCATCCTCCAGGCTATGTGCTTTTTCTGGTCCCTTTCCTGCCCAATCCTTACTGTATGGCAGGGTGCCATGGTGGAAGGAGCACAGATCTTAGCTTTGCAGCTCCCCTGGGTTTCCGAGGCTTCAGTTTAGCTGCTTTCCCGTCCTGTGTAAGGGCACAAGACTGGCTCTGTATCAGCTAGGAGCTGAGGCAATTGAATCTGTCTTCTGGGCTGCGGCCACTGGTGAGAGGGGAAAACGTTCTCTCTCCCTTCGCTAGAGGACTCTGGGTGCGTCTACATGTGCATTAATGCGTTTTTCCTGATGTGCATTAAATTTAGTATATCCGGTGTGAGGTACTAAATTAATGCACATTAGGCTGCCCTATTGCGCAGTAGCACAAGCGCACGCTTTTTAGGTGATGCTTAATGCGCCGTAGCCTATTTTACTGCGCATTAGCGTAATAGCATGGTTTTTATGTGCTACTTTACTGCGCGGTAAAGTAGGCTACTGTGCATTCAAGTGCACATGTAGATTCTCCCTCTGGCTCCACATGCATTTCAGAATATCTTGTTTCCTGGCTGGTAGACAGAAGTGGCACGAGGTGCATTATGGAAGGCTCAGTATCTACCTTTAATTCTAGTGTGAACTTCTTCCCTCCGTGCGCTGGAGAGCAGGCGTAACTGTGAGGAGAACGGACTGGAGGCTGTGCAATCCCTCGCAGTTAGGTGACCTTATAGTCCTACTCACAGGCCTCAAAATGGAGCTATGCCAATGTGTGCCAGTCTGCTTTATTGCAATCAGGAGATCGTCTCCCATTACGGAGCTGGCCTGTAAAGAGAATGACCTGTCTCATGTGCCAGTGTCAGTCTATTCATGCCTTTGCAATGAAACAAGAGATCCGTGGCTGAATCGCAGGGGCAGGGAGGTCCACTCCATCCACTGATCCTCGCCTGCTGGCTTTGATCTGGTCCTCTCTGATCCACTCTGCCGCCTTTTACGTGGAACCAAATTGCAAGTGCCCTCTGGCTGAGGAAGGGGACCCAGGAGACTGAGGGCTCTTGTACCTATCTGCACATTAAATATGCCCCATCCTTACAAGTAAAACCCTTTTTGCCAGCCTTGGACATCTCCCTGTGGGTGTCATGGTGCATTTGTCCTTGGAAGCAATGACAAAGGACCTCAAAATATGGAGAGCCACTGTAAAGATTTAGGTCAGAAGTCGGCCTTTGGACCTCGACTAGTAACTCTAGGTGGCCCACGAGCCAGATGATATTCAGCCCGCTTTCCCCATAGTTTATCGGCTCAGCGCGGTGAACAGGAGGAAAAAGAGCCGGCTAGGGATGATCCCGTCTCAGGCACGGTTAGATGACCTCTGGAGGTCCTTCCTAGCCCTACTTTTCTATGATTCTGAGTTGCACGGGACCAGATCCCCAGAAGTGTTCAGCAAACACTGGTTCCCGTTGTGATCCTACATTTCCAAGAGCCACATACCCGAGATGCTAAGCTCTCTGCGAACCAGGCTGCTGGTGTTTAGCTGCTTAGGCAAGCTTAGCTTGTCAGCCGGTAGGTACTGGGATCTGCTTTAGGAAAGGTGACAGACCACGCTCTACCAGATCCTTCTTTTCCCTTCTACTGACTTGAGTTACTAAGAGTCATTGTGCCCCTGCTCTGGCTATCATCCCACGTTCCTCTGAGGATGGGACAGACCCTTCTGACAGCTAAAGACCACGATGCTTTTCACCACGTAGGCCTGGCTGGGAGGCTGTGACGCTGCATTTGAATGCATCTGGCGTAGCAGTCAGCTGCCTTCTAAGCCATCACGCACTCCAGTTAGGGCGGCTTGCAGGGTTCACGGGCTGGTGTCGGTGCTGCAGTCTCTGCTAGGGGAAGGGGCTTGCTGTGAGCCAGAAGCATGAGCTTGATGGCTTCCTCTGTAGTTCTGCGTAAGGCCCATAGAGCGGGTGTTCAGCCCTTTGGTGCAGGATGATGCTGACAGTCCTCTTCTGCCACCCCCATTTCCAGAGATAGTAGGACAGAAGCATTCACTATTAAATAAGCTTTAAATGCCTAAATATCTACGTAGGATCCTGCATGGCCCTCTTGCTGCAACAGCTTGGCCCCTAACCAGCTTGCAAGCAGATTATCGGTGGGAGTGTCCCTTGTTGCGGAATTGCCGGGAGCTGAAATGGGAGGCAGGCTTTCTTGGGGATAGTCCATCCCATGGTCTTGGGGCCTAGCATGGTGTCGGGATGCTGGGCAAGGCCTTTCTTCTCTGAGCTGATGTCTGGGCTCTCGGGCTGTGGCTGCTGCTCCCTTGCAGAAGCTGCACAGTGGTTTGGATTCCCACTGAGCTCATGGAAAGGGCAGGCTTCTTGCCCCAGAGATGCCATTGCAGGAGAGGGGAGCTCTCCATGAGAGTAGTTGCAGGCTTCAAGCCAGCATGGTGGGGTGAAAAGTGCTGTGCTGCTCTAAGAGGCTGTGTCAGGGGGGAAGAGAGCTGCTTTCATGCCCAAGCACTGGTGCAATGGAAAAGCGAGCCTGTGCCAGCACAGACCTGCCAGATGGATTAGTCACAAGTGCCCTTCAGAGATTAGCTGGAGAGGGCAGTTGAGTGCTCAGCACCCTGCCTTTGCCTTGCCTCTTCTCTCTGCTGCTACAAGTTCAACCCCCAGTTGCATTCATTGCCTCAGGCTCTCTTCACGGGGCAATGAACTAATTTGCAGGGAGTTTGTTGCCAGCAAAAAGAGCCCTTTAATTCCGAGGTCTCGCACAGGCATTAAAGCCTCCCTGGGACGCTTGGTCAGAGCCTGTCCAAAGTACCTAGCCTGGACCAAGCCATTCTGCAGAGTACCCCATGGAGGTGCAGGCGGGGCTGCAGTCTGCAAAGCAATCTGGGGGCCACCAGGTAGCCGAGTACGTTCCCCTTCCACATCGGGCAAGGGCAGCTCCACTGAAGAACGAGTTAGCTGAAAACGCAATGCTACCCCTAAGCTGGAGACTTCCACGCTGGGCTGGTCAGGGGTGATGGAGATGAGACGGTGGCAAAAGCAGCCAGGTGCTGTGATGTGTACTATCAGAAAATCCCTGGGGCTGATTGTTCTAGCACTGGGAGCACCTAGTCTGAAGCTGATTTCAAACACGGGCTGCTGGTCCTCAGTACAGAAGGGGCCTCCAAGCTGCAGCCCTCTTTACCAGACCTTAGCCCAGAAGGGCCCGCTTCCTTCCTAGCAGCTGCAAGAGCTCTTCTTGCCACCAGGTGCCGCTCAGCGCGCACATCTCTCCCTCCGTCCCTGTCTCTCTAAGGAACTTTCCTAGAAATTGCTGATTTTATTTTTAGCTGCTGTTTGGAAATGCTCGCGTGGGAGGGAAATTAATACCCGGCTGCTCTGTGTTCCCTTCTCAGTGGCATGTCTCACGCAGAGATCGGGGACGCGTGCGGCGGGGAGGAGGCGTAAATAGTGCATCTTGATAACATTCCTGTCCTGCCTTTGGTTGGCTGGGATTTGGGAAGGGGCCTAAAGGATTTCGGTGGCCAGCTTCCAGCGAGCGTCTGTGAGAGATGAACGCTGCGCTCCCTTGCCTTGTATCCCCTTCTCCCACTCGGCTCGGAGTCGCTCATTTTCCGTTGGAAAATTGTGCCCCCTCCCGCCCCAACCTGCCTTCAGTACAGCTCTGCCGCTGCGACTGCTGGGAGAAGAGGGATAATCTGTGCTTCTGCACAGCCCAGCCAGCCAAGCCTGGTGGCCCCTCAATCTTCCCACCTCCATCCCAAGAGTTTAGGAAGGGAAATGGGTTGAGGTTGGGTGGAAGCTGTTTGCATCAGCCGGGACTTGTGGACACTGTGGTTTTTGGATGCCCAGGTTGCAATAGGGAAGATCAGCCCTTTTTGCGATGCTGAACACATACAGTTCCAGCTGCCTTCCCTTGTCAAGGGCCATGGACCTTTCTACCCATGTAGAGCACCCAGGTCCTGGTTCTGGGTGCAGCCCCTGGCTTCTGTGACAGCAGCAGTACCCACCGCCAGCCCTTTGAAACCAGCGGCGCGTCCCAACAGACGCACTGGGGAACGGGTCGTGCAACGGGTGGAGCCTGTGCCTGGGCTTGGGACAGTCAGCTCATCATGCCCCAAGCAGGTGTCTTCACATTGCATTCCCGTTAGGTGACTGAAGACAAGGCCACGGGGTATGAAACTGGTGCGTACCGCTAGGAGAGGGGGGTGTTGTCGTCTTGTCACACGACAGAATCCAGGATTCCCAGGTCCTATTTCCAGCTCTATGCAGTGCTGTGGCCTGGCGGCTACAGCCTTGCCCTGGCTCCTGTGCCCTCATCCTGCCTGAGTGACCATAAGCAAGTTGCTTTGACTCCTTCTGTGCCTCAGTTTCCCTGGCTTAGGCAAACAGGGCTGGAGGACTGGGCCGGAGGGTGCGGGGCCTCTTGTGGACTAAGATCAAGTGTAATGGCTGCACTGGTCTGAAACCGGAGATGAAAATACAATTAAAATGGCACTGTGTAGGGCAGGGGCACCCCTGTCTGCTTGGGGACTGGACTCTCTATGGGAGCCTTATAGGTAGCTTCCCGCTGTCCAGCTTCCAGTGGGAAGATCTCAGCCACGTGCCGACTTCATGGAAATCATGGGAAGTTCCTCCCTACCTTGCTCCTGTGGCCGTTGGCTGAGGGCAAGCGAAACTCAGGGGTATCTGAACCCCAAGTGTCCAGGCTTGGGCCTGCACGTAGGAGGTCTGCCAAAGGATTTGGAAGTATGTGAAGCGCCAGTGGAGGATGCTTGCTGGTAGCAAAGCCACTTACGGTTCTTGAATGATTCACACGGATTCGGAGTTGACCTGGAACATGAAAAATGTTCCCCAAAAAATAAAAATGTGGGAGCCTCCTATGAGACAGGCCCAAGCATCCCAGCACATCTGCTCTGTTTCCGGGCAAGGCACGCAGGAAGGAGACGCCGGGTGAGGGCTGGCTTGTCTTTAGCTCCCAGCGCAAGCAGAGGACCCGCGCGCCTCTCTTGTGCCTCCGCACTCAGCTTCGCCAGCTCGATGCTGAGCTTTCCCCGCTGCCTCCCCTCCCTGCTGGGGCTTTATGCTACCTTCGCCCCCAAGGCATCCGTCCTGAGGCAATGGCTGAGGGGTGGGGGCGTTTGTAGAGGCCAGGCCTATTCAGGTAAGAAAAGAGCCGCTTGAGGGGGGACGTGATCAGGTGACGAGGAAGCGGATAGGGGTTTGTTATTGACTCTCTCGATACTGTCCCGCAAACGCAAAAGGGGCTCCGAGGCGCCCTTTGGTTCTCTTTGGATCTGGGTTTGCAGGATGAGGAAGGTACGAGAAGCGTATTTGGTTTCAGGAAAGCTTTGTTTACTCACGCCCCGGCGTAGCGCCTGGAGGCTGAGGATGCAGTACCTTGCGTTCAGGTTTTCACGCGTTGCGAATGGAGACGAAAGGGTCCGGAATAAGCGGGGGTTGGCCTGGGGGGTTCGGCGGCGGGAGAGCGACGGGGGATCGGCCCGGTAACCGCGAGGCCGGCTCGGGTCACTGCGTACGCCGTGCTCGCAGGTTGTGTCTGAGCTCCTCTCTCCGGACGGCGGGTGAGAGGGGCTTAAAAGCCCGTCGTTCGGTTTCACTTTTGCGTTAGCTAATCACGGACGTGAATGGATTTCGTTTCCAAATACGGTTCGAGCCTTTGTCTTAGCACGGACTTTCCCCACTCTCAGCGCCGCGGTTAGGACGGGGGCCAGGGGGTTTGTGGTTCCGGGTCCGATGAGCTGCGTGAGGGCGCGTGCGGCACAAACGCCAGTTTGATCTTTACATGCCCCCTTGCTGCATGCGCACTGAAACTTGGGCGTCTTCGTCATTCAACTTGTCATGGAACGGATTAAGCGGTAAGCGGGTATATACAAAAGCAGATAAATTCATTAACTTGCGTTTTAACCACGACAACAGACAACAAACAACCGATATCGCTAATACGATAACACAAAGTCCTACTAACAATGTTTTAAACATATTTTTAAGCCATCTGAGACCGAACCCATCGAGCCAGCCCGTGAGCCATGGGAACCAGTCTTTCTCCCCCTTGGCATCTCTAGCTAAATCACGGGCTATTTCGATTGCTTTGTAGATGGCACTCAAATTAAAGGATCCCGGGCTAAATTCTAAACAACGAGTGCAGTTACCAACCACGTTACATAATCCTCCTTCTTCAGCTAACGAATAGTCTAGGCCCAAGCGATTATGATACGCTCCACATTGCAGTTGCGTGATAGCTGTTTCTGTTCGGTCAAAGCCGAGTTGCATGGCATTGGCTAGCATTTCTACGGCTTCGGCGAGCAACACAGCTTTTGTTAAGGCGTTGGTGACGCCAAGCGTCATGGGGAACCAGGTACTGAGCTTGTCATACCACGACATGAGCTTCCAAGCTCAGGTATGAGCACTTTCAGTAGGCTCTATGCTGTGCCGGTGGCGACTGGGTTTAGTTGCATTAAAAACTGTGATTTGGAGGCTATTAAACACGCTGCTAACTAAAACATAGGTTACATTAGGTTTAACAGATAAAGCGCGGCTCGCTTGAGAGGTGTTAAGGTTAAACCACAACCAATCGATAGCTACGAGTGTTTCATAGTTAAGTGTGTATAAACTTCTACAGGTGCCTGGACCACGTATGATGTATTTTACATAAGAATTCATCGTAAAGGGCTTCACTGATTGTGTCACATTAGCATTGAGGGGGAGACAGTCATTGGTACAGTCGCAAAGGCGGTCTTTCATGGTTATAGTGGGGGTGTCGGTGACTTGACAAATAGGCTTCAAGCCTCGCAAGAGTGGCAACAATATATGGAGACTGTGTGGGTACTTGTGAAGGTCGAAAGGTGCCGCTCAATCCCCACCAGCTGGGAGCAGCACACGTTTAAGGCCACGCCGTAGGACGTCGATAGCACTCCTCCCGTTGGCTGCCGTAATGTTGAAATGCACCGCTTTTAACAGCTGGCTTAGCGTGGAATTACAATTTAGTGTATCGCTTGGCCACGCAGATCCAACACACGCGTATGGCCACTCTATCGTGGAGTTTATAACTATGGGCAGGCGCTGCATGGGGACTTTGAGAGTCGATGGACGGGCGACTAGGCACGAGGTGGTGTTCATGAACTTTTCTAAACCTGATGTTGAGGTTACTTTGGGACGGCTCGCGGTAAACTATGAGCTTAAGTCATTGGCGCTTTGCAGGCGCGGGAAACAGATTCGGTAGTCGGTGTCGTCGGCCTCGATCTCGTTGCCCCCTTCGACTGTGAGGCACTCACCGGCAACCCGTTGCAAGAGGTGAACGAAGGTGTTGTTGTCCCTCCGCAACGACAGAACGGGGGTACGGTTTGCTAACAGGGTCAGGACAGCGATGAGGAGACTCATGGCGGTAGTCTTCCGGTAGTTTTCTGGTTACCTGTAACAAAGCAACAGCAACAAGTAACTGAAGTCAAAGCAACAACACTACTATAATTGCTCAAAGCGCCTAGAAAGCCAGTTGTGATGCACTAAACGGGATTTAGACTGTCCCTTCAGCTCACAAACGTAAGTGTGGGGATAAGTGCCGGGCTTGATAACGTGCCCCGGCACGGGGGTCGGACTGGAATCCTTGTGGGTGGGGATTGTCACCCCCACGAGCATGGCGGGCTCATAGGCAGGTTTCCAGGGCGGCAGTCCGACCGGATTACGGGGTTCCCATAACACTTTGTCGAAATTTAGTGAACTTAACACTTGCGGAAGGTGCGTGTCCCAGCCTTTATAGCTTCCATATCCGCAAAGGCGTAGCTTTTCTTTTAACGGTCCAATGGAGCGTGCATCGACGCCATTGCTTTGCAGGTGGTACGGCAAATGAAGATGCCAGCTAATGTTGTCTTTGGCCGCGAATTTAGCGAGCTGGCAACTATTAAACGGCGGTCCGCCGTCGGACTGTATTTGTTGCAGGTACTTCCACCGCTGTCCTACTTGGTGGAGTGCGTGGACAACGTCTTGGGCACAGGACCTTGAGAGTGGTATTGCAGCTAGTTGGCGTGTCCCTAAGTCGACTACGACGAGACCCTTGGGTTTTCGGCGAGTTTCTGGGAGCGGACCGAGGAGGTCTGTTTGCCACGCTTGACCGGGAGCGAAGGGCGATGTATCGTAGGCGTGCTTTTCGTACTTAACGCTGTGCTGTGGTTTGTCGCGGCTGCAAGCGAGGCAGCGACGCGTTGCTTCATCCCAGGCTTCGGGTCGGACTTCTCTGCTCTGTCCCCCTGTCTGTTTCCAGCGAGCACGCGCCTTGCGCTTTCCTGGGTGGTTCCAGAACTCGCGAAGCCACTGGGCTAGGTGATCGCTGTTGGGCGTTGCTGGGGCCACGGCTACCGTGCAGCGAGGGCTTTGCAGGTATTGTTCGATGTGAGCGTGGACGGGGTCGGTGTCGGGCTGGTGCGATTGGGTGTGCTTGATCGGCGGGAGCTGGCCGAACTCTGCTAATTGGGAAAAGATTATTTCCCACATGTCGGTGTTGTCCATGGGGTCGGCGACCCCCGTTACGACTTTGTATATGTACTGGCTGTCCACTACCAGCACTGGGACCGGCCGGACGTCGTCGTGTAAGCGTAACGGTGTTGTACCACGGCTTGGAATCTGAGGAGCTCCAAGCGTTGCGCGTTATCTTCCACGGATCCCGTCCAGGCCTTCGTATGTGCACAAGGCTGGCAGTGGCAGCCGTAGCAGTTGCCGAGCTTGGTAGACCCGTTGGAAGCCATCCATCCGTCTTCGGTTGTGCCGTACAAAAAGGACCGCTTCACCGGGGTGGGGGTCTGGGGACTGGTGTCTTGATGGTCCCAATTATACCAGTCATAGTGGTGCTGGAGGACTAGGCGTGTCCAAGTTTTGCTGTTGCCCTGAAAGGTGGACTCAGGGCATTCAGGATCTAACAAAGGCAGCAACGAGGCTCCGGGGCAGCAAATCTTCCTGGTTCCTGTAGAATAGGCAGAGGCAAGCTGAAGGGCTGACAAATGCTTGCCGTTGATCCCATATCGGTGTTGGGTTGCTTGCAAAGTTTTGTGTGTACAATGAACAAGTTGGCCTTGCTCGTTGCGGACAGATACAACCGGCGTGAACTTTGAGCAGGGACGACAGATTCCACGCCGCTAGAGATGTGGTCGCTGGAGGAGTCGAAAGATGCTGCAGGTCACGCACGTCTTTTGGAGTCCATGGTGATGACTTGCGCGCCTTGTTGCGAATCTGGGACTGAATGTGCGCCAAGATAGGCAGATGTTCGGGGTTAACGAAGTGGCGTCGCCAACCGAGTTCTCCGAGTAGTTGTTGGAAGTCTTGCCTGCCTTTTGGTGGGTCCTTCAACCAGCGCGCGAGCGGTGGACCGTCGTTGGACATCATGCGGAATTGGTTTTCATCGAGCTCGAATCCCAAAAAGGCTATCCAAATCTGCGGCGCGAGCTGAGATTTTTTTTTTTTTTTTTTTATCATTCACGGTCCACCCGTGTTGGTGAGGTGATGTACGAGCTCTCGAGCTGTGGTAGCGACTTGCTGTTCATCGGAGCCCACGATCGCCAGGTCGTCAACGTAGCTCCAGACTTTGACATTGGGATGGGGGTTTCGAAAGTTCACGAGGGTACCGGCGATGGCACTACATGCAAGAGCAGATGCGTTACAGTAGTCTTGTGGGCAGATGTTCTCTTTGAACATCTGCCCGTTGACAGCCATGC
>NW_017728935.1:4500840-4505370 GCF_001723895.1 Crocodylus porosus | reverse complement strand
TCGTTCGCGGGGCGAGCGATCCGGCGGGCGTGAAGCTCTGGTGTCGGGCCGTTGTGGGGGGCGTGACGCGGGTTTAGGGTTCGGTCGCTGTGGGGCGATCGCAAGCGCTTGCACCGGCGCGGTCGCGCTCCCTGTGTCTCTCAGGCTCTGTTGCTTATGTGAGTGGGCGAGGACGGATGTTACTGGTTGCCCCGCTGTTCCCGTGAGCGTTAACTGAAGCGGGATTTGATGCGCCCCGCCGTACACGTCGAAGGCGGCTTCGACAGCGGTGAGAGTGATCGGGACGTTTCCGGGGTCGGGGTTGACTGTACCCACGGGCTTACCTCCCGCGAGGCTTAGCGTGCCACACGCCTCGCGGGCCCGGACTATAACGTTGGAGTGGCTCATGGCGCACCCGACCGCGGCGGGGTTTAGAGTCCTGTTCCACTCCTTTCCCCCGGTTGTAAGCGAGAGGTAACCCGATACCTCTTCTCTCACTGGGGGGCCGCCAGCTTGACGGTACGCTATGTGGGCCCATAAATCGTCGGGGTCCGCTAACTGCCGTGCGCCACGTGACCACGGGCAATAGCGGACTAAGTCGTGCTGCATCGTTCCACCATCCTCACCGGATCCTGCTTGTGACGCCATGTCCCGCAAACACGAAAGGGGCTCCGAGGCGCCCTTTGGTTCTCTTTGGATCTGGGTTTGCAGGATGAGGAAGGTACGAGAAGCGTATTTGGTTTCAGGAAAGCTTTGTTTACTCACGCCCCGGCGTAGCGCCTGGAGGCTGAGGATGCAGTACCTTGCGTTCAGGTTTTCACGCGTTGCGAATGGAGACGAAAGGGTCCGGAATAAGCGGGGGTTGGCCTGGGGGGTTCGGCGGCGGGAGAGCGACGGGTGATCGGCCCGGTAACCGCGAGGCCGGCTCGGGTCACTGCGTACGCCGTGCTCGCAGGTTGTGTCTGAGCTCCTCTCTCCGGACGGCGGGTGAGAGGGGCTTAAAAGCCCGTCGTTCGGTTTCACTTTTGCGTCAGCTAATCGTGGATGTAAATGGATTTCGTTTCCAAATACGGTTCGAGCCTTTGTCTTAGCACGGACTTTCCCCACCCTGTCAGCGCCGCGGTTAGGACGGGGGCGAGGGGGTTTGTGGTTCCGGGTCCGATGAGCTGCGTGAGGGCGCGTGCGGCACAAACGCCAGTTTGAGCTTGACGGATACAAGAGCTAGGGGGTCACGAAGTGAAACTAGTAGGTGGCGAGTTTAAAACTAGCAAGAAGAAGTTCCTTTTCACACCACCCGTCGTTACTTATTGCTACGGGATGTGGTGGAAGCTGACAGCTGAGCCAGAGTCAAAAAGGGATTAGAGCACGGGAGCGGGGGCCACGGCCTCTGAATCCTAGACCTTAAAGGCTGGAGGCTGCAAGGGAGAGAGGAGCAGTGGGGGAAAATCCCCAGTCAGACCCAGTTCACTTTCCCCTTCAGCAGCTGCTCTCTGCCCCTGTGTGAGAGGAGACGGGGCAGTGCACTTGGGGTCTGACTCAGAAAATGGCAGTTCTGGTGTTGGTGTGGGTCTGGCCCGCAGCCCGGGCTCCAGCAGGTGCGGTCCCCGCTTCTGAGGATGTGCTAATCAACCTTGAGTTCAAGCCCAGCCCAGCGGGGCACAGGGTGGCCGCGGCCTGCAGCTGCCAAAGCTGTGGTTGCCTTGGCGCCTGGGAGCCAAGATTTGGCAGCAAAGCTCTGTGCTGGGCGGCTCTGGGGCCTGCTGGTTGCGCGGCGGGGGGCAGGAAACTGTTGGGGGGAACTCTGGCTCTGCAACCTCTTGCCCGGCAGGAAGTCATTGGTAATCCCTTGATTCGAGGACGGTCTCTGCCATGCCTCATTGATGTGTTTTAAGATGATATAGGCCATGGATCCGTGCCCAGAAGTTGCAGGTCTTTCTGCAGGCTGGGATGCCTCTCCTTTCCCTTCCTCCTTTCTTTCTCTGCTTTGAGGGCAAGACACTTGGCCTTGCAGCAGGCTGCCGCTTGGTTGAGGTGACACCAGTGGGGTCAGTTGGCAGCCAGCTCCTTCCAGCTCTTGATGTTGATGTTGATATCCATTGTCTTGAGGTCAGCCTTCATCATGTCTTTGGTGCGTTTCCTCTGGCGGTCGTCGTACTTTCAGGCCACCGCTCAGCTGGGAGTCGGGCACTACGCTCCACGTTTGGGCCAGTGAAGCTGGTGCTTGAGGATCGCCAGCTCCGGGCTGGTAACACTGCCTTTAGTCAGGATGCTGGGGGAAGCAAATATCATGGGAAGCTCAGGACAGGAGAGATGCCTGCAGCCTGGTGCTAGGCGAACGGAGGCACTTGGGGTGGTTCAAGCCTGGCTTGTGCCTTGCTGCCAGCCTGGCCCAGCTCAGAGCTGTGTCACATTGTGAGCTGGATCACCCCCTGCACCTGCCCCATCTCCTCCGGTCAGCAGCGAGGAGTCAGCGTGGGGCGGCAGGTGCCTTCCCTCCCTCCTGCCCAGCCTGTCCCACAGCCCAAGGGACCTTGCTCCAAGGCAGGAGACTGGGGCGACCCCCTGCCCAGTGCATGGCATGCACCTGGTCCGGCTGCATCAGTGTCCTCCCTGCTGGGCACCAGAGTCACTCTGACCGGCTGCAGCTCAGCACCTGGAGCCAGGTAGTGCCCCGATCATGGGGCGTGCAAAGGGCATCAGCTTGTGGAGGACTTGGTGCCCCCCGCCCTTGCTTGGCCTCTCAGGGGAGGTCAGGACCTGCATGGCTCCACTGCCCTCTCCAGCCCCAGATACCCTGGGCTCCTCCCTGGGCTCAGGGCAGCTTGCAGGAGCCTGCCCTGGCCCCAGAGCCCTCCCTGAGCCAAGCTCCCAATGGTCTCTCTTGCCCCCGCAGCCGGGCAGAGCCAGGTACTGGGTTGTCTGGGTCCTTGGCACACCTGGCTGAGGTGGGGTAAGGATCTGCAAGACCCCTTCCATGCCCAGCCGTTCCCTGCTGCCCCTTTGCGCTGAGGCTTGGAGCCGCTCCCCCGCTGCTGCGTGGCAGCTGGGGCTGTCCTGGCAGAGGAGGGGAGGGATGGAGGGGGTGCCCCAGCACTGCGAGGGCCCAGAGCTATCCCGCTGCGGTGGTGGTTTGTCAGCTACTACAGAGCAAGGGCCTGGAAATGAACCCCTTTACGGGGTCCATTGGAGACCCTGTGCTGTATGCTTCGGCGACAGGCGGGCAACAGAAGAGTTGTCCTGTGCTGCATATCTGTGGGATGGGCTTTTCCTGGCCTCCCGCAAACCATCAGCTCACGCCCTCGGTCGCCTCTTGCTTAGTGGGAATAGCCGCAGAACGGTTGTGCCAGGCTGAGGTTTGGGGGGCCGGGGGGTTGCCATCCAGGTGCCTCAAATCTAGGTCTAAAGGAGAGGCCACAGCCAGCCCCTTCTACAGCTGAATCACAGCCGTAACACCAAGAAGCCTCCCTGCCAGGGTGCCAGCCTTGCTCAGGGTCCTGCTGAAGCAGTGGTGCTTTCTGTGCCCAGCTCACCCCGTCAGGCAGTGGCTGGACCCCACAGCCCCATTCAGGCTTGGTGCAAGCAGCTGACGCTCCCTGTCGCTCTGAGTCTGCAAAGGTTTGCTCTGCTGGGGAGCAGCCTGGTGTGAGAGCAAGTGCTGACAGGCCCCGTGTGAGGGACGCTACCACTGCCAGATACCAAGGTCCAGCCTGTGTTACCGCAGGCAGCTCGTGGGGCAAACGTGACGACAGCCTTCTCTTAGCCTCTGAGCTGCCTGCAGCCTCCTGATGGGGAACGTGCGTCTTGCAGTGTCATTTCAAGCTGGAGATGGGCCCCCGAAAAGCAGCAGGTGGGAGCCAAGTGCAGCAGCCTCCTGGAGGCAGCAGCGACGGAGAAGTTTCCCTGCCCTGGAAACCCCATGCAGGATTAAACCAGGACCTGGAAGATGCTCCTTGCTCTGCTGTGCAATTGAGCCACTTAGCGGGGGACAAAGGAGAGCAGCTGCATCCATTTGAAAACCCAGGGGTGGGATTTGGCTTGAGAGGGTGGATCTGTCACTCTTCCTTCATTTATTGCAACTGCCAGGTGTGTTGCGTTGCGTTTCCTGGCAGCCTCAGTCAAGCCTGCTCTCTGGTGCAGGTATGCAGCAGCATGGCGCGCTCTTGTTGGAGGGTGCAGCTGTCCAGGACTGAGCCCTTTCCAGGCAGCTGGGGAGGCATCTGGCTTCCAGACAATCCCCTCCCTGCTCTGGGCTTTGCTGTCTCTGCCTGAGGCGGTGTTTCATAGTTTCATAGTTTCTAGGGTCGGAAGGGACCTGAGCAGATCATCTAGTCCGACCCCCTGCCATGGCAGGACAGGGTAGAAGCCTGCACCACTTCTCTTGGAAGTTGGTTCCAGACCCTAGCCGCCCTGACCGTGAAGTAGCACCTCCTGACAGCTAACCTAAACCTACCCTCTGCCAGCTTGTGACCGTTATTCCTGGTCACTCCTGGCAGTGCTTGGGGGAACAGTGACTCCCCCAATGCCTGCTGATCCCCCGACTAGTTTATAACA